>NW_008709190.1:2204438-2213813 GCF_000327385.1 Lottia gigantea
TTTACTCTTTCTTTCCTTTACCCTTTCTTAGCTTTACCCTTTCTTACCTTAACCTTTCTCAGTTTTACCCTTACTTACCTTTATTCTTTCTTTCCTTTACTCTTTCTTACCTTTACCCTTTCTCACTTTTACCCTTACTTACCTTTATTCTTTCTTTCCTTTACTCTTTCTTACCTTAACCTTTCTCACTTTTACCCTTACTTAACTTTACCCTTTCTTACCTTTACCCTTTCTTACCTTTATTCTTTCTTTCCTTTACTCTTACTTACCTTTACCCTTTCTTACCTTTACCCTTTCTTACCTTTACCCTTTCTTACCTTTACCCTTACTTACCTTTACCCTTTCTTACCTTTATTCTTTCTTTCCTTTACTCTTACTTACCTTTACCCTTTCTTACCTTTACCCTTTCTTACCTTTACCCTTTCTTAACTTTACTCTTTCTTACCTTTACCCTTTCTTACCTTTACCCTTTCTTACCTTTACCCTTTCTTACCTTTACCCTTTCTTACCTTTACTCTTTCTTACCTTTACCCTTTCTTACCTTTACCCTTTCTTACCTTTACCCTTTCTTACCTTTACCCTTTCTTACCTTTACCCTTTCTTACCTTTACAATATTGCTAAATTTTAAATCATATCTAGTGGATCAGAGAAAAAACAATTGTTAACATGTGACCACTGAAAATGGCACAAATCCAGAATTTTAAGAAGTAGATCTTGCAGGATAGTGTCCATATAGCATCACCAAGAGCATCACCAAAATTCAGGATAATTTTTGATTTAGCAAATTTTGTTGGGCCATTTATTTTCTTGTGTTCAATTGAAATAAATATGAAACAAATTTTGTATTTTTCCAGTGGTTTACCCTATGAAGTATCAACAGAACAAGCTCTAAAGCATCCAGAAGTTGTAGAACAAGTAGAAGAATCGATTAAATGTCTTCAAGAAGTTACGGATAAATTCTTATCAACTGTCCTTAATTCACTAGATAAAATACCGTAAGATTTCTCTGTCTCTTGTAGCTTTCCAGGAACAATTCAAAACATAATCATGATCAGTCCATTTTAGTCTGAGGTTGAATTAATCTTGCTCAATACTACTTAAACTACCTACAAATGAAGTGGGTTGCTCCAATAAATGTTGATTTTAAGATCATTATACTATAGCCTTGTTCACACTGCCATTAAAATTGGCTCACTTGTAATGAACTGTGCTAGTTCTGGACTTGGCTCTGTTGGCCTGTACAGTTTACACTGCACTGTTTACTGAGCCAGAATGGTGAGTCATCAAGTATTCACCTGCTCTCTAGTCAGTGGAGGTCGAAAAACTGCAAGCATTCAATTTGCTGCCAACCATAAACAAGGCGATGATTTTGAAGTTTTGTGATTAATTTTGTCAAATGATTCTTAAAAATCTCTAACTTTGCTTTTGAGACACAAAGAAATAAAATTTTATCTTTTTGGCGAATATTGGCGTTGCAAGCCATTGCAACACAATTTATTTATTACGGCATTACATTTCATAGGGTCAAGGTCATTATTGCACATGTGCACTTCTCCTGGGGTGATGCCCAGTGGCGTGTTTACACTGCACTGATATTTTGGCCTGCCGTACTCCAACCGAGGCTACCTCTCCTTGTGGTACTCGGAACACTTAAACTAGCATAGTGTCGAGCCGTCTGAGGCTGTGCAATTTTTTGCACTAAGCTTGCACTCAGCCAGATAATTTGTGGCAGTTTAAACGTGGCTTTAGTTTGTCTTGGACTGTTATTTCTTTACTTTATAGTCTGATCTTTACTAAGGTTTTTTTTCAACCTTCTCAGATGAAGTTCAGTACATTAACATCGTTTTGAAAACCTTGCTCAAGGCTATGTAATGTATAATGTAAAAATAGAAGATTAGTTCATTTTGTACTTGATTAGTATTTGACTAAAAGATTAGTACTCTTTACTAAATATAGTATTTGATTTATTAGGTATGGTATGAGGTATATGGCTAAGGTCATGAGACAAACTCTAATGCAAAAATTCCCAGATGCCTTAGAAAAAGATGTTTTAAAAGTAAGTTTCTGTTCTTAAAGGGATACTACGTCTTAGAATGAACATAAAATTTAAGAATTTAAAACTTAGCCAATAAGAGCATATATTCATCAGTAGATATACCTGGTGTCATAAATAACATAACAGGATCCTTATATAATCCAATAAATCAAATAACTTAGTAATTATCCATAAATGTGCAATTAACTATTGAAAAACGCTTAATCTTAAGATTAAGCATTTTTCAATAATTACTTAATTTTATGAATTTTCCAGGGATTCTGTAAAACAAGCTCTTACCAATCATGCACATATAGGCATATATAGAAATTAAGCATGTGTGGAAGAGTTCATCAGAAAGTTGAAGGATGTTAAATAGATGACTAGCATACTATATTTAGTCTCGATCACTAGGGCCAAAAATAACTGCCTTTTGATCTACTTCTCATCAAAATAAATCAGTTTTCAAAGTATTTCACAGTGTTTGTTAAGACAAATGTCACAGATCAACCTGATACCTTTTTATGCATGTTAGTATTCTAAACATGCATCATTTTAATCAATAATATGGAGTTCATATAAAAATGCTGTATTCGTTATCTCTTGGGGGCAAAATGGGAAGTGGGTAGTTTATCAGCAGGAAAGAACAATCGAAACTACCAAAACCATGTGGGAGGTTGTATGAGTAACGAATGCAACATATCATGCAGTCGTGCATGATATTTATGAAAATATAAATAATATGGCTATATTTGTTTGTAGATTGTTGGTAATTTGCTATATTACCGCTATATTAACAGTGCTATAGTTGCTCCTGATGCCTTTGATATCATTACAATGAGTGCTGATAAAGGGTTAACTAATGATCAGAGAAGAAATCTTGGATCTATTGCCAAGATTTTACAGTTTGCAGCTTCAAATAAAGGAGTAAGTAAAAGGACCTTCAGTGCCCTTTTTCTATCAAACTCTTAATTTTGATGGTGATTTTGCTTTTTCTGCTATTAAACACCACATTTTGCAATGTAAAAACTATAACAAACTGCCTTTAATACCTTGACTGCAATAGGTACCTTTCTTGTGTCACAGAAATTTATAAATGCAGAAATTTGATTGGATTATATGCTAGGGAACAATAAAAGGCCACAGAAAGTCTGTAAACAATAAGCCATAATGTCAACAGCCTTTTTGTCAGAGGCTCTTAATGGCTGTATTTACTAGTGCAATCAAATCTCTGCATTCCATGATACAAGATACAAGTCAAGGTATAAGATAAAACTGGTAATATTGCCACAAGGTTGACAGCAGTAGGCTATATCAAACTAGTTATTATTATATTTTAGTTTGGTGGTGAAAGTGCCTATCTATCTAGTATGAATGAATATATCAGACATCTCATGAAAAATTCAAGTAAGTAAATTTTTGATTCTAGATACAAAGTTTCTACTGATCTAGATATTTTTTTTTGTGGGTTGTTAAATTTGCCATCTATGACCTGATCAGTTCTTTAGATTAATTTAAGTTGAACTTTGACCCTATAATGTTGATCGGATTAATTAGAACTGAAAGGTCAAAGGTTTAGAAAGCAATTTGAAATGTAGTAATATCATGTCCATCAGATAAAGCCATTTTATACAAATATATACAAAACAATAGATAAAGCCATTTTATATGTACATAAAATTAGTTAAAGCCATGTTATATGTACATAACATCAGATGGAACCATAACATTAGGTGTTTTATATACACATATTATTAGATGATACATAACATTAGGTGTTTTATACACATATCATTAGATGATACATAACATTAGGTGTTTTATACACATATTATTAGATGATACATAACATTAGGTGTTTTATACACATATTATTAGATGATACATAACATTAGGTGTTTTATACACATATCATTAGATGATACATAACATTAGGTGTTTTATACACATATTATTAGATGATACATAACATTAGGTGTTATATACACATATCATTAGATGATACATAACATTAGGTGTTTTATATACACATATCATTAGATGATACATAACATTAGATGTTTTATACACATATCATTAAATGATACATAACATTAGGTGTTTTATACACATATCATTAAATGATACATAACATTAGGTGTTTTATATACACATATCATTAAATGATACATAACATTAGGTGTTTTATACACATATCATTAAATGATACATAACATTAGGTGTTTTATACACATATCATTGGATGATACATAACATTAGGTTTTTTATATACATATCATTAAATGATACATAACATTAGGCGTTATACACCTGAAGTAACTTTTCTCTGTAACTTTATCTCTATTCAAATCAGCCTCAATTTTCATTTTGTTTTTTAAATCAGTCGTAAAAAGCATTTCCTCTTTGTTTGAAATGGTTACATCTCTTTATCAAACTTGAAGCAAATTCAATACTGATTGATATCAAACAATTTGTTTTGATTCTTTTTTTTTTGCCATTTTTAAAATTTATTTTTTTAAAGATGATTGTATTGCATGATTAAAACTGTCTGTTATTTCAAACTTGATTGAAGTAGAAATACTTTTTATATACTAGCGTGGAAATACACAAAAATATACGCAAACATATATAATTCTAATATTTGTATTTAAAACACTAAAGAATCGTGGGACACTAAGACCCTCCCAGAAGTATATTTCCCACAATTTATTCTTGTTCTCAACAAACAGGTTTCATATGACACATTCTGGTTAGTTGAAATAGCGACATTTGAACCGTACTGTGCTAGAAATCTTGTTAGATTACAATGGATTCCAAAAATAAATAATGGAAATTGTAATCCAATACCAAATCCAATCCAAATCTAATCAAAACTGAACTTTGTCGTCTGCCAATCTTGACACAATTTGATAAACGACTCCTCTGATTAGAACTTAGTACTTCTATATTTTTAAGATGAGTACTCTTACACTTGTTCTCTAACTGCTACCATGGGCAAAGGTTATCTCACTTTTCATTCTTCCTTTCTAGATCTATAATAACTCTACATTATAGGCTTCTTTTATCTTTAAAGATATAGTACCACTGAATTTAAAATCAGAGAATATAACATTGATCCATCTATATCTCATATGTTTAAAAGGCTAATAAAATTCTACAAATCCTTAACATAACATTAAAGATGGGTTCCCTTATGTTCATTTATGAAAATGAAAATGCTAATACTTATATGAATAGAAAGTAGAGGTGTTCTAATAACTTAGAAAAATACCAGACTGTACATAAATGTACATTTTTTGATTGATTTAAACTCTAAATTACATGCAATAAGAACATGATGACATGATTACGAATACATGATAATTCATTAGAAACACCAATTAATCAAATAGTTTGCTTAATTTGACACTAAAAAAATAAGGAAACCCATATTTAAAATGTTGTGACATAAATTGTCTTCCGCATTTTATTCAGATATATATGGTATGAAATGTGATAATGTTGGTACCATGTCCTCACTTGTTGTATTTTTTTGGAAACCGGGAAAATAAAAGATATGTTAGGCAAGAAAGTGTTCCCATGGCCCCATATTAATAAAAATGGAGTTGTTTTTAGCTGTTATAAAATCCTTTGCTTCTTTCAGTGCTAAGATAAATGTTTTAAGAAAAAAATCTTGCCTCCCTGAAAATTGAAATATTTTTTTGTAGCCATTGATTTTATGTGTATTGTCAGTCAAATGGTGATTTATATTTTCTTTTAAGTGATTTGTTGTAAACTTCTATGCTGAGAATAATTTTTTTGTGTAGTTTTTTAGTTAATGTCCTTTATATTGCCTGTATTATATTTTCTGTGGGAGTAATACAAAGTAAAATTTTTGCCATCAAATTTGGAAAGGCAACATGAAACACTTATTGAAATAACTATCCATGAAATGGTAGAAATTTAGTATTTTTTCAACAAAAAGTTTCTGGGTATATTTCAAGATAGTATATTATATGTCCAAATATTTTTAATGGGTTTCTTTGATAATCTGAACCTATTGGTAATGGTTAAGCCATGTTATTGAGATAAAAAATCAATTTGGTCAAATGACTATAGACAATTATTTTAAATTGAATGGTTTTTATCACCTTAAAGCCATGATTCACCATTTTATGAGGTCAATTAAACCTTGATCTTAGAAACAGAAAATGTGCAACTAAGCTAATCAGTAATATGTAACACCTTACTGTTTATCACGTGCTTGTTTTTCAGAAAGTATAGTTTATCATGTGTTTATTATTCAGAAAGTATTGTTTATCATGTGTTTATTATTCAGAAAGTATTGTTTATCATGTGTTATTCAGAAAGTATTATTTATCATGTGTTCGTTTTTCAAAAAGTATTATTTATCTTGTTTGTTTTTCAGAGAATATCATGTGTTTATTATTTAGAAAGTATTGTTTATCATGTGTTTATTATTCAGAAAGTATTGTTTATCATGTGTTATTCAGAAAGTATTATTTATCATGTGTTTGTGTTTTTAGAAAGTATTGTTTATCATGTGTTTGTTTTTCAGAAAGTATTATTAATCATGTGTTTGTTTTTCAGAAAGTATTGTTAAGCATGTGTTTGTTTTTCAGAAAATATTATTGATCATGTGTTTGTTTTTCAGAAAGTATTATTTATCATGTGTTTGTGTTTTTAGAAAGTATTGTTTATCATGTGTTTGTTTATCAGAAAGTATTGTTTATCATGTGTTTGTTTATCAGAAAGTATTGTTTATCATGTGTTTGTTTTTAGAAAGTATTATTTATCATGTGTTTGTTTTTCAGAAAGTATTGTTTATCAGCATGTGAGGTTGAAGATCCAGAAAGTAAATTTAATATAGATCAGTATACAGATGTTACTATGATATCTAAGCCTGTTATTTATATCTCTGTCTCAGAAATTGTCGATACTCATCAGGTAGTCTTTTATTATCAATCCACTAAACAGAAATTGCTTGAAGGGAAATATTGGTCTAATTGCTTTCCTTGTTGATAGGATAGCTCAGTCTTTAGTAAATCGTTTTAAAATTAGAGAATCGAAAGTTCATTCTATGATGGGGGAACAGGAACAATCTTTGTCACTGATTTTTGTCGCCTTTAATACCATCATTGTAAGCCTGTCTATTATTATTTCAGTTATTATTAGATCATCAAGACAAGATCTCACCTGAGCATGATGACCCATTACATGAACTATTGGAAGATTTAGGCGAAGTTCCTGTTATTGATGAACTTCTAGGTGAGACATTGCAACCTTGGCATGCTTTTCTGAGAGTTGAGAGAAAAATCTGAAAGTCTAAGACAAATTTGGCTCTGTAATTATTAACTTAATGATTTTTGCAAAGCATGTATATCATTTAATGTTCTAAGTTATAATTTTTTTTATCTGTTTTATCTATAAGCTTGAAGGTTGAATCGGAGAGATTTCTCTCATATAGCCTAAAGGAATTCATTAAAAGTGTGTTGCCAATGTTTAATGTATGTGTATCGGGCACATAACTTCTAATTTCACCATTCTAATTTCCTGCCTGACATACGTGGTTCTTGCGAGGGAGAAAAACTCACCCTCATTTTGAGTTATCATTTTCAAAAAAACATTGTGAGAGACGCGACTTCATAATCCACTTAATAAGTAGTTCTGTAATATAGGAATCGCCGTCCGTCGGGAAATTGGAAGGATGCTTATGATATGATAATATTCCCCTGTTGTGAATCAGATAAGTTTCTCTGCATATACAGTGGTGCAACCTATTTTCGTGGATATAAGGATTCAACACTGAATTTCGTCAAAGTTAAAAAAACAAAAAAAAAAAAATTTATGTCTTTGATGTTTCCTTTATGAATCCTTCACTTTGACCCATATTTCATGAGCAACCAACTCGGCAATGGCGGCAGAATGCGTCACTCATTTTCGTGTACAATGTTTGATCTATAGATAAGTTTAGAACAACACGTTGTATGGATACCGGGTGGTATAATTAACTTCTCTTAGTATTAATCTTTAATATCAATTCATTATAACTAGTGTCAATTCCTTCAAAGAACCACGATTTAAAAAAAAAATAGTGACTGACAAAATAAGACACGTAGCGTGATTTATTGCTAAAAGTCACTGAAACAACATAAGAATACGGTCCACTTTGTGTTCCATAGAAATTTTCTGCTGACACGGAATCCGCTAGTTGATCACGTGACTTCATTCGTTGGAATATAATCTAGCAGACGACACTTGGAATTCCGATTACCGCTTGGGATTATAAGGAAATTCGGCCGATAAAAAATGGTATCGTTTGGTAATAAGTGAAATCCGCCATTTTGTATTTGTCAAAGTATACATTATTACATTTACCTTGCTTGAAACTACTGGATTCATTCTACTAGCTGATATTGTAGATAAAACCCATGTTTATCAAAACAAACTAATGCGGAGGTCGCGCAAGGTCGCTCATGTAAATTATTAATCGTTTCCGGAAATCCATGAATAATAGGTTTCCACGAAATTAGGTTACTTGACTATATATATTTGACATTCAATTATGTATAATTTTCCTTGATACACACTAATAGAGATTGTACAGAGGAGTTTTACCTTTAATTTGGATCTTTCCATTTTTCTGTAAGATGTCTGTGGTTCCTGTAATTACAGAAATTTTGTACCATATATGGCATTAATATTACAAGAGAAGCTATCTAAGACTTTGTGACAACTTCGGCACAGTACGGTTACACTTAGTTTTAGTGAACTTGCAAGAATCACAGACATCTGACTGAAAATTTGAATGGTGTCCCCTATACATATAAAGAGTTTAGAAAACTTCCTTACAATCCCTTTCTGACAAAAAGAACATAACAATCTTGGATCATTCATTTTTAACATAAATTTCATCATAATAAGATTAGATTTATTATCCAGCCATAAAATGATACTATCTGTCCTCTATACTCTATCTCAGATTGTTTGATAATGTCACTGTTGTGTCCCTCATCACACACTGCATAATGTTGCCCGTCCTCATTAGCCCACCTAGCAGTGACAGCTCCAGTGGGGTACTGGGGACGCATTTGCCACCGTAGAAAAACAGTTTGTCCCCCCATTTTCACCCCTGATTTGCTTCTGAGAAATTTCAAAATATGATTTTTATGTGCTTTTACCCCAAATACACAAGAATGCATCAAAACAATTGTAGTTTTCAAAATTTTTCTAGGAGAGAACCCCTCAGACCTCCCGTGGGAGGCTTGCACCTTTTGGTTCTTACGCATCTGGAATCTCAATCCTAACAGTAAGTTATAGCCCCCTCCCCCCCCCCCCA
>NW_008709190.1:2213863-2568359 GCF_000327385.1 Lottia gigantea
TTGCACCTTTTGGTTCTTACACATCTGGAATCTCAATTTAATAAAAAAAATTCCAATTTATTTCTGTTTTAGGAACAAGTATCACAGGTGATGAAGCACAAAATGAAGATTTACGTCAGGAGTTGGCGAAAACTGAAATCTCTATGACTTTGTCTAATAAATTTGATGTACAACAAGATGATAGAGCTGATATGAAATCTTTATTAATCAGGTAGGGTTATACTGTATGTCTTCATTCTGCTCCTGTGTATTGAGCTACTGTGGTTCAGTGGCTTGCTTGCTAACCTGAAGATCCAGGGTTCAATCCTGACATAGGTCAGTGATGCAGACTGGAGGGATTAACATGGAAAAAGGGTCTAGTCATTCTAATGGGGCAATAAACCTAGGCTCTGTGTGCTACAGGCTGCGCTGATTCCTCGACAGATTTTCTGGCAAACTTTCTCTCAATGCTCAGTATTGAATTGCCAGTCTTCATTAGCCCAATTATGTGTAGAGTAAAATATTAGAACTAAAACTCCATTCATTTCCTTTCCATGGGTATTAAGGAGCAGGCTGTAGCGCAGTTGATTAGAGTGTCAAAATCCTGACATCATTTGCTTGGTTACATTGAACAAATGGTGGTTTTCAGTCTATGTGTGAAAGTTTGTTGAACTTAAAACACTCATCTGTCCTCATCACCCCAGTTAGTCTCAGCTGTAAATTAGTACTGATAATCTGGGAAGATCAGTGTAAGAGGTTTAACTAAGGACCACCGGTAGACCGAATCCTTGGGAATCTTAAGTAGTTATCCTGGTAAAAAATAGTTTTTTCAAATTTACCAATTGATCAGATAATCTTACCATTCTTTCATATTGAAATTATCCTCTCTTAAAGGGACAGATGCGCCATTTTGGGGTGTTGATTTTAATCTTGAATATATGTAAATAGTCTTCAGAAATACTAGAAATGTACCAAAATCACATTATTCCTTCACATATATCTCAAGCTATGAATTTTACTCACTATTTCTATATATGTCGTTTCTATATATCATGGATTTGAAGGCTCAAATTTCGAAGGTGGGCTATGAACACAGTGACTGATTGGCTTAGCTAAAAAATTCCCGTTCTTGAGACTAAAGTATGATTGGTGATAAAAATGGCTACATGTCCCTTTAAGCCTGCAATCCCACTAAAAAGGGTACATTGTCAGTTTTAGCATTTAATGAACATTCTCATATGCAGATGTAATCAATTTTTTGGAATCGTCGGTCAAAACTATTAATGAAAATATTAATATTGGCATTGAAGTGATGTTTATAATACCACCATGGTTTTTTTTTTTTTTATAAATGCATGAGAACGGGACATCATACTTTGACTTTGAAAAGGGCTACTGATAGCTGATTTAGAAAACCAAATCCCTATAAATCAGTAAATATTTCCTGTGGCCTATTAATTCACATTAGACTTTTAGGTGTTTCTCAAGATTGTTTTACTAATTGAATTTTAGGTTTTAAAAAATTTTAAATTTATCACATTGAGTTATTGAGAGTAGATTTATCAGACTTCCTATTTCATGTGACAGAGATGACATCATGATTCGTCATTTGTGACAGTTCGCTGTAAGCATCATGATTTAGTAATTTCCTGTCATTCTTTCTTCAAGGAACCGGTGCGCCATTTTTTTACCAATCGTTCCATAGTCTCAGCAATGGGAATTTTTAAGCCAAATCAATCAGTAATAGCGTTCACAGATGTAGAAATTTGAGCCTTCAAATCTATATGAACATAACAGAATTATCTGCGTAGAGAGGCTGTGATATATAGAAAAGACATTCATAAAAATTTTATAGGAAAAAACATTTTTGAAGGAATTATGCAATTTTCAGGGAACCACACAATTCTGACTGAAAATTGGAATGGTGTAAATTGATGCTATCAGTGTCCCTGATACATATAAAAAATTTAGAAAACCTCTTTACAATCCCTTTAAGGATAGGATAATGTGAGATAGGTATAAGATAGACAGCCATTGAACATGATTACAATAATTATAATAATCTACCTACTAAAAGAAGATGTGTAACCTGGTTTAAACTAACACATATGAAAGTATTAAGGTGGATTGAATTAGGTCTGAGGCCATACACTTTTGTCTATAGAAGCCAAATAATGGACCTTAGGATTATTTTTATGGAGAGTTCAATGAAGACTCAAAGGAGATAAACAATGCCTTTATCTTTCTCAAGCTTTCTCAAAGGATTTGTATAGAGGTTTTCGTTACTAATTATGTGGACACTGATAGCATTAATTTAGTGTTTTATTATGTAGCTATATATAGTATTAAAGGGACAACTGCGCCATTTTGGGAGGGTTGATTATAATCTTGAATATATGTAAATAGTCTTCAGAAGTACTAGAAATGTACCAAAATCACATAATTCCTTTAAAAATATCTCAAACTAGAAATTTTACTCATTCCTCTTTTTATATAACACAGGGTATCTTAAAATAACGACTCCTCATTTCAACTTTCAAATGCAGATAATTCTGGACACACATAACTGTTTGGCTAAGCTAAAAAAATTCCTATTTCTGAGACTTAAGTATGATTGGTGGAAAAAAATGACCTACCTGTCCCTTCAAAATCAGATTTTGTGATAGTTACTTAAAATAGAGTTAAGCATTTCTATAAATGCAGGCATCACAAAATTGATGCAAATAGAGGCCATAAATGGCTCCAATACACATAAAACACTACAAAACATTTTTACAATCCCTTTAACCACCTGACCTTGGTTCTGAAATTAAATGTCTTAAGGTTAGTCATTTGAAATAGGTTTTTGTGACTGATAGAATAGTTGGTAACACCCAACTGGTAATTACAATCATAGAACTGTAAAGATGGATGATATAATGATGAATTGAATTCTGCTGTTTCAGAACTAAAAGAATGATAGTGGATGTAATTGCTTGTCAACAAGGTGATGACTTAGTCAAAGTATTAGATATTGAGTCCTCACAGGCACAGGTAAGATCAGTCGTCTTGTAGTGATCCATAACACTGGTTTAAAAAACCACTTCCTGTTTGCACTTATTTTGACATTTCTCCTCATACCCCAAACTTATGTCCTTGTTAAACAACTTGTCCATGACTTCCTCAAGGTACAAGGAATATAGAAGATGATATGATTATATAATGGTCTCATGTGCCAATGACTTTTGGTGTTGAAGGATCTCTCAGCAGGTGGCTGCCGAACAAAATGGACCAGTCTCAACAAGTACTTGACCGTTTTATTTCCTTCCCTTTAACAGGAAGATAGACATCAAGCTTTAGTCAAGAAAAGAGATATGATAGATAGGAAAGCCCAGCAATCTCAAAAAGACGGCAAAATACAACGTCATGAATCTATTTTAGGTGATACTAGGTAAGCATTGCTAATTTAATCTGTTGAGAAAAACCTGGTACTACTTTTTTTTTCAGAGATTTTTTCAGAAACCTTATTAGGCAATGACCTACATCAAAAGATGTTGACAAATAACTCAGTTTGGAACTGTATGTGCGCGTGTATAACACGCGTATTCCTTACTACCATCTAGAGATAAACAACATGGATATAACAGTCTATGAAGTATAGCAGTATGAATTTCCAAATTTGTCGTTAACGAATTAACATATTAAGTGATTGAAAATTGAGACAGAAAAAAAGGGGATGAATGATAAAAAATCCCATAACATCACTCAAGTTTTTTCTGTGAGACTGATGCTATTGAGAATTAAGGCTCCTTGAATGTTATTTATGGTTATGTTTCTCCTAAATTATTGACTCTTAATCACATAGCAATTAGTTCTGGGTATCGCCAATCTTGTCATGATACGATACGTAATGCAATACAAGGGTCGCAATATGATATGTATCGCCATATTGGGTAACTGTAATGGGATGAATTTAAAACCAGTTTAACTTCAAAGCTTCAATATATATTAATATATACCTTTATAAATATGATGTTTGGTAATGTAGTTGATAGAAGTGATTATTATCATTGTCTTTAAAAGTTACCAACAAGTTCAGTCAATTCATTTAGAAAATACATGTGATTCCTTTAAAAAAAAATTCCCTCTTTTTATGGAATGAGAGGCATCGTCAAGTATCGATACACAACTTCACAATCTGATACGCTTATCGTAGTGTGTCATAATGCGATACATCAATTCACCGATATATTGTGCCAGCAATGATAGCAATGGTGTCAAGAAAATTACCATTTACTGTTCAATTACTTTGGTTATGCCATTAAGTAAGTTTTGTCAGCCTCGTTAAAGGGATTGTAAAGAGGTTTTATCACTTTTATGTGTATCGGGGACACTGATAGTATCAATTTGGACCATTCAAATTTCTGTGGTTTATGCAATTCCACTAAAACTAAGTGTTTGATGATGACACTAATTTTCAAAGACCTTATGTGATAAAACAAATTTCGTGACAAGTGACATTATCAAACAGTTAGTTTTAATGGATTGTAAGAACCACAGATGTCTGACTGAAAATTGGAACGTTGCAAATTGATACTATCAGTGTCCGTGATACACATAAAAATGAGACAAAGTCTGTACAATCCCTTTGAAAAAAAAATCATTGACAAGCCAAGTTAATTTAATATCTACTAACTGTCGTCTTTGGACAATTTTGACAATTTTATTATCACTTGCATGGCTGAAGATATTAATTAAAACTGACAGTTAATGAGTCGTTTCTAATTAAGACTGTATAGAAACTTTCTTCATGAACAGAAAATTTCTCATTAAAAATCTAATTATTAAGATATGAAAATAACAAGGTTAATCTGTTTTGACAAATATATTTGGTTTTCATTTCTTCATATATTGGACCTTACAAAGTGTTTGTCTCACTTCAGTTTATAGCCTGAGTGGACTCATTGAAAACATTGACCTCTCCATTGACCATTCAAATCAAATTTGATTAACTCAAATTCAGATTGAGCTGAACTTTCATAAGAAAATTCAGATGGTGGTGAACTTTCATTTCATCTAAAATTAAGATGGGGCTGAACTTTCATTTCATCTGAAATTAAGACTGTCCCAAAATTTCTTCTCAAATTCAGATGTTGCCAAACTTTCATTTTATCTCAAATTCAGATGGTGGTGAACTTTCATTACATCTCAAATTCAGCTAGTGCTAAATTTTCATTTCATCTCAAATTCAGCTGGTGCTAAATTTTCATTTTATCTCAAATTCAGATGGTGCTAGACTTTCATTTTTCACTAATTCAGATGGAGGTGAACTTCCATTTCTTCTCATTCAAATGGTGCTGAATTTTCAATTCATCTCTGATTCAGATGGTGCTAAATTTTCATTTCTTCTCATATTCAGATGGTGCTAAATTTTCATTTCTTCTCATATTCAGATGGTGCTAAATTTTCATTTCTTCTCATATTCAGATGGTGCTAAATTTTCATTTCTTGTCATATTCAGATGGTGCTAAATTTTCATTTCTTCTCAAACCATCTCAGATCTTCCTTATCATTTCAATTTTCAATGTGTTAATAAAATGGATCTTGGAAGAGAGAAGTCTTATTCAGATGTTCTGGCGAATTTTCCCCCAATATTGCATATTTCACAGATTTGCCCAACTTCTTTAGCTGGACTGGAGGCAAAAAAAGGGGAATAAATCATGCTTGCACTGTATTTCAGAATAGTGAATAACATCACTAATGAGACAAGTTTGTAAATAATTAAAAACACTAATAAGTCCAGTAGACATTAAAGAATGGAGTTGATAAATTAGATTTCTTTTTACCAGAAGTCAGATATATCAGACAAATTACCTACTATAAATAAATCCTCTTGTTTATGGTCAGTTTGATATTATTCAGTGGTCAAATGGTCAGTGACTTGGCAACAATCAACAATATGTAGATGCTGATTATAGATCTGGAAATACCAAGGGATTGTCGAAGAAACTTAATCTCCTCTATGCTAGTTCAGTATTTATTTTATTGTTGATTAGAGCATTGGTTCTTTACATTGGTTTCATCAACAAATGGTGGTCGTGGGTTCTAATCTTTGTCAGCGTGTGACGGTCGTAATCCACCCAGCTGTAAAGTGTATGGATCATCTGGGAAAGATCAATGCCATGAGGTTTGGCCGATGACCAGCTGGTAGAAAAGTACTTTGTGATCCTAAAGTTCTGTATACACTGACATTTATACTGGTTACATGTTGAGAAACATGTTTGCGAAGATGCCATGGCAGCATGGTGTCAGGAGACAATGGCGGACCCTATGCTGGTCTCTCATGTATACCTGTGTCCTTTTTCAAACTTTCTTCTTAGCTTTACGTCTAGGCATAATTATGTTAGATGCCTTAACAATATATTTTCAAATCTTCCATATTTATGAATTTCCCTCCAAAATCCACATCTTCTTGGAAACATTTGTCAACATGATACTCAACTGTTGCCTTTGAATACAGTACAAAAATTTTGTATCCCAGGTGTGTTGTCGAGATGTTGTTAACATATAACATAGTACTTTAGTACATTGCAGTACTTTAGTTCTTTAAGATAAAGTTCTTACTTATTTAATCCAAAGTTGTTGTTTTTCCTTTCCTCATGTTTTTTCATAATGAAAATGTACTTAAGATTATCAGCTTGTTACAAAAATTGTGGAATTCTAATCAAACAAATTGGTATCCAGCTGTTTTCATGTTAAAGATATATATTAGATACATCTTTTTTCATTAAACTTTTATAGAGCTTTTGAAAAATTTCCCTTTTAAAAATTAGTTTATCTTCTCCCATGTAAATTCTACTTCATTTAATTTACTCATGGTCTACGTTATAATAATCTTTCTTAAAGATGGGTTTCCTTATTTGATGAATTGGTGTTTCTAATGAATTATAAATTATTCTTAATCATATCACGATGTTCTTATAACTTAAGAATTTTAACCAATCATAAATGTCCTTGTATGTACAGACCTTTTGACCTTTCTTGATCAGTTGTTCATTGGAATTCTGCTGGTAATTTTCTACTAATTTAGCCAAATATGAATTAATCATGGACATCTGAGACAAACTGGTATTTTTCCAAGTCATTAGAACACCTTTCTATTCATATAAGTATTAGCATTTTCATTTTCATAAATGAAAATAAGGGAACCCATCCTTAAACTTTGAAAATTATACGTGAGAAATTCTGTAGAAAATGCTATTTATTTGAATGTATCTTCTTGATCAAATTGATTTTGTTTTGAAAGGGCTAATAATGAAAAATGGAATTCACTACTTCTTAAGTTTAAACTAGTTTTAGTTTTGGGTCTTTCATAGTTGAAACCTTCAGTATAAGTAGTCCTGAGACATATTTCTCTACAATTTGGCGTTTATTTTGCTCAAATCAGTTAATTGGCTATCCAGCACCAATTTAAAGATAGATAAACCTTTTAAATAGCTCAGTGACACATAAATCTAGATTTTGATGAATAGGTTTAGCTAATTTGATGGTTCTTTTAACCTGTATGTGACTCTATAACAGTGTTTCCACTGAGGAAAAAGCCAGCTATAAGCTCCAATGGGCAAATTGCCAAACTCTTACGGTTTGGGAACCCAAAACCTCTCTTTTTGTAAGCAATTTATTGGGGGCCAACTGAAAGTTAGCTTAAATCCGGCTTAAACCAGTGGTAAGGCAAAAAGCCAGCTTAATTTCGTTCGGCAATAGGGGGCGTACCGGTTTTACTTTACAATTCTCACTGGAAATGCGGTTAATTACAATAAGTCAGAAATTTACTGCTAGTAACAAGGGATTATATTACCAGATTGTGGTAAGGAATTATAGAATTAACGAGTCTATAGAGAATATACAGTATAGTAAATTAAATCATGATGATGAAAAGATGATTATGTTTAAGTTAAATAAATATAGAAATAAACTGACGTCTGGTTACAAGAGGACAGTCAGGAAATTTCATCATGTAAAACAAGTACGAAAGACATTTAATTCCGTTAAATGGATACCTAAAACATAGACCGGAATATCTGTCTTTATTTCAGCCTCTGATAGCTATTTGGACAGATGTCGCCTGGTGTAGAGACAGACAAAATAGACCTTTTTAGACACCTCAGATCTGCAAAACCCAGGTATATTTGGAAAGATGAATATTTTTGTAGTTCAGTCATACCATCATTTTCTCCCAACACCATTTATGTCATGTCTCCGGTTTCATCAGGTTTTTTTTTGGCGAAACTGATCTAGCATTGGTCATTTAAAACTGCATGCGCAGCCAAAAGTTAAAAAGTCACAGAGTCAGGTGATACTTACAAAACGAAAGTTACGGTGATGCCCAACTCTAATTTACAATCATCTTAAAGGTAATTCAATATTCTGTTAGAGAAAATGCATCTTTGAAGGTGTGGAAAATCCCCATTTTACAGGGTCTTTTTCTTCTTACTCTACTCCAGCTGACAAAATATCCATCAGAGGCTGGACAGGACAGGTTAAAAAGCCCAATATATTTTTGTTTGATTTTTGCATTATTATTGCATTATTTTTGGTCCAAAGACTAAGAAACTATATATTAAAAGTGTAAATATTTTTATCTTAGTCTTCAGGGTAATTACCTTTAGGTTGAAAACCCTTGCCATAAAACATCACTCAGAATTTTTTTTCATAGAAATTGTGTTAATAGATTTATTTTGTTTGTCTTCTTTCAATAAAGTTTCAATAAACTGTGTTTAAAACCACAGATTTACCATATATTTGACCAATCAGAAAATTGAATCTTTTAGCTAAGCTAATCAGTAATCACAGCTCATAACCGAGAAATTGAGCTTTCAAATCCATGTGTGTCCAGAATTATCTACATTTGAAAGTTAAAAGACTACTTTTTCTTATGACTCCATATTACATAGGAATGACAAATTAAGAAATAAAAAGTGAAATTTCTAGTTGAAGATATTTTTGAAGGGATATTACAATTTCTGTGCAGTTTGAGTACTTCTGAAGAATTTTGACATATTATATTCAAGACCTAAATCAACCCCCAAAAATAGCAAAACATGGCCTTTAAGCAACAGAGTCATTTCTGAAATTTTATTGGATAATTTTTAGTAACTGTTAATGTTGACTCAATCACATCATTGTGTAAATGGATAAATTTTATGTGGTTGAACAAACCACTAAAGTTACAATATCCCGGTTAATATCTGGATCAGTAAATGCCAGCAGACAATGTTAGTTAACTGAAGTGTTATTATGTGTTAATACCAGTGTCATTACCATTTAGCTATAATTAAAACTATCTACATTAACTACTACTTGGAACCTCATTGTCGCTGGCTTCCTGATTGGAAACTGATAACTTAAATACCAAGACACTTAATCTTCCTTTTAATTGGATAATAGTGCACAGTGCTGGTGTTGAGAAAATCTGTTCACCTCGTAACTATGCGTGGACAAATCTAATATTTACAGTGCAATTATACATGAGAGGTAAACAAGGTTAAGCTGTTCCTAAATATAGAATAGTAAAAAAACAACCAAGCATAAAATCAAATTAACCGGTTTTGATTGGATGAAAATGTGACCTTTGACCAATCACTTTGCTAATGATCTTCGACTTTCAGCAGAGGACAACAGTAGGCCCTAAACTAAAATTGAAGGAGAAATATTGTCATAATAAAACAAGTATGGATGTAAGGAAGATGTATTCCTGCGAATTATATTAACAATTATACGGTATATTACTGTAGATATTTTTTACTGAAAGATGCTGATATTTGGAAAGATGAATATTTTTGTAGTTTAGTCATACCATCATTTTCTCCCAACATCATTAATGTCATGTCTCCGGTTCCATCAAATATTTTGTTAGCGAAACTGATCTAGCATCAGCCATTTAAAACTGCGTGCGCAGCCAAAAGTTCAATAGTCTCATGTAGGGTATATTATTGTAGATATTTTTTAACTGAAAGATGCTGCTAATACACATTTTAATTTAAAATCTTCATCAGGAAGGAATGTGTTAGCAAAGAGCTAAAGGTATGTTTTAAAATCATCAGGGAAGACATAGCTAACTACATTGGATATAGAAGTCAAGTTGATATGTGAAATAATTATCATAGTTATCAACGAGGAGTATAGCCTTTAAAGGGACAGATGCACCATTTTTTTGACCAATCATACCTCAGAAACAGAAAATTTTTAGCTAAGCCAATCAGTAATAGTATTCACAGCTCACCGTTGAAATTTGAGCTTTCAAATCAATGTCTTTCCAGAATTATCTGCGTTTGAATGTTAAAAAGATTAGTCTTTCTGAGATACTGTCATAGAAAAGACACCTATAGAAATAGGAAAAGAAATTCCTAGTTTGAGATATATTTGAAGCAATTATGTACATTTTTAGTCTATTGACATATATTTAAGACTCAAATTAACCCTCCAAAATGGCGCATCTGTCCCTTAACAAGCATTAGAATGTTTGTAATTTGTAAACATATTGTTTGTCACTATGTTTTTCATGACTTTATTTGAATTATTCTACGGTTATAAACTGGAAGCTATAAGCTTTAAACATGGGTCAACTACCTTATAAACTATTGATAAAGCAATGACATTAACAAATATTATCAAATATTTCCTAAAAAACAACATTAAATAGTTGTCAAGTCAACAACATATCTAACATTTCTATGTTAAGTTGTTCTTCAGATTATTGTACATGTTCTACTTAGAGAAAAGACAAAAAATTTTTAGTGGGTTACTTATTTAGAGTCTCATTACATGATGGCATTATTTCATTAAATTCTACAAGGAAAATGGCTTTTTGTTCAATTTGCATTAAAAACAACTTTATCTTATTATGGAATATTATCCTGCAATTAAAAAAAAAACAGGAAACTTAATATTTTATATCTAGCTGTCATTTTTCAAAAAAAAAAGAGAAAAAAAAAGATTAATAATTATTTTGTCACACATTTTAAGTTTACATGTACTGTTTTGAAGAATAGAAAATAGAGCTAGGAAATTTTTGGAGTTATGTAGCTGAACCAGGAGGTCGCTCGATTAGCGAGTTGTGCTCGTTCAGGATTCATGGACTCAACTGGACGTTCAATAAAACAAGTTGGAACAGAGTTCCATGTGTGCCGAAAAAATAGTACACAGAATTCAAAATGGCGGCCAAAGGAATAGAAGAAAAATTTTGAATGATATATTCCGCTTTGGTACTGTTCAAATGAGGGCAGAATTGGAACTGACGGAACCTGTTCAGAACTTTAATCGAGTGCAACCCTGATTACTCAAGGCATTGCTCTCTAATCTAGATTTCCTTGGATCACTGGCATAGTTGAATGAAACAATAGAATGAAGTCCTCTGTGAATCACTGAAAAAATGAAAAAAGTAAAAGAATTGGCCAAAATTCTGTTTTCTCAGTAAAATTTTGCTGTTGGCAATGCATGACATGATTGGAAACAGAAAATAAGATGTATACTTCTATATCATTGATTTACTCTTTTTGATCTTTTTTAGAAATACACATAATAATTCAATATATTCTGCAATGAAAAGCACTTTTTATTTATTGTTGATTAAATAGTACATTATCTTATTATGGTATATTTTTCTGGAAATAGAAAAAAAGTAAAAATCCATTAAAAATCTTTTATGTCTTGCGTGTTTTCATGTTTTTGTTAAAGCACACTTAAAAGTTAAGTTTCTTTTCACCAAAAGGCGACATTCATTTGTCCTTAACAGATGCATGTGTTTTTTTGGTTTGTTGTGATTTCTGCATTGTTCCAAAACACTTAACAACAGGAATTGATAAATATAATTAAATGAAGACTTAATATAAAAAAAAAACATTTATAATAATAAATAAAGCCATAAATGTCTGTGATGGATTTTTGTAGCCTTTTGTTGATTGAAGAAATATTGCCATACATATCATATCCTTTTTATTGCCATACATATCATATCCCTTTTTATTGCCATACATATCATATCCCTTTTTATTGCCATACATATCATATCCTTTTTATTGCCATACATATATCCTTTTTATTGCCATACATATCATATCCTTTTTATTTCCATACATATCATATCCTTTTTATTGCCATACATATCATATCATATACTTTTTATTGCCATACATATCATATCATATCCTTTTTATTGCCATACATATGTCATTTTTATTGCCATATATATCATATCCCTTTTATTTCCATACATATCATATCCCTTTTTATTGAGATATATATCATATCTCTTTTATTGCCATACATATCATATCCCTTTTATTTCCATACATATCATATCATATCCTTTTATTGCCATACATATCACATCCCTTTTATTGCCATTTGGTAATATCCAGAACTAAAGCTGTCATTTTACAATCTACTAAAAAGTCGGCGAGAGGACTGATAGCTTGATATGTGGAAAAGAACATAATAAAATACTAACAGTTAAGTTCATTGATTAAACAATGATTAAAATTATGTTTTTTAAAAACACTGCAGACAGATTCGACTTGAAAATATGAAGAAGTAGAATTGAAAATGACATTATTGTTTGATTTGATATAAAAATTACTTTCTTGTCTGTCAACAGGAAATTGTATTTTCTCAAAGATTACATACTTAAGTACTTTTTATACAACTACTGGTATAGTATATATTTATGTTGACGTAAACTGTCTGCACCCATGTCCATCTGTATGTTGGTACTACCTTACAAACCTTTGTATCCAATTTTGACCAAATTTGTGAAATTATTATACTTAAAATGAAGGTTAATTTTGAATTTGAGTGCTTTCAGAATATTGAACGCTGTATTCTCCCATATCTTCCAATTCATTTTCATAAATGTGTGTAGATATATTATTTATAAAAAATAAAGATCAAGTAAGAATTTGAGCAGTTTTCAAGAATTGGAAAAAATAACACCTTTATTATTCCATGTAATCTTTAATATCGAAAATGTCAACTTTTTGTAATGAAAAATGATTAAAGAAATAGTCAATTTCAGATTTTTACCCTCAGGTTACCCCATATTATAAATAATGAAATTGTAATAGCTCTTGTATTTTCGGCAAATTTCATAAAACTTGGTATGTAGGTATATCACCAAAAATGAGCATCAATTGAGAACATTGGCAGTTTGCATTGATTTCAGAACTCAAAACACATTACCCCCTGTGACCTCCAAAAATGAAAATCCGGAGGTCCTTTGTTTTTCAAGTAGTTTGATGGCTGTGGCTATTTGCACCACAACAGTACAATAATGGGCATTAGAAAAAATGGCCATCCCTACCTAATACTAACAAAGTCACTTAATATCATTCTTGACAATCAAATGGCTTCAAGCTTTAAAAAAAACCCCAAAACTAGCACGAATATTGTGTCCTATCTTATCAGTACTGGTGTAAACAGCCATAGAGAATACTGGTCGAAAGTTTCTGGTTTGACCAAATGCTTGCTGAAATGAGCGTATTTGAACGTGTTTTTATATCTTCTAGGTTACCATTAGAAACAATGAAGACAAAAATACGTAAAAATCTTCAAACATTAGAATTAGCTGGTATGGTTAGTAAGAAGAATAAGTATCAAGATTTAGTCAATGCTGTTGTTCAGGTATAGTTACTGCATTTATATTGATTTAAATCCTGTGGCATTTTTATTTCGTTGCCTCCATTTGTTATCGTGATCAAGTCATTTAGGTTATGAAGTAGTTAATGGAATCAAAATGACAGTAGCCATGTAACGTTAAGACTTTTTAATGCCTTCTAAATTCTTTAACCAAATAACAATGTCTGCTCTTGTGATAATTCTCTCAATAGACTGACACTACTTTATAGTATAAATAAGCTAAATCAAATTACCTACTTCTGTTTTCTGAATTTGTTGTGTAACATTAAATCCAAAATTTCATACACTTGATTAATTTGAATCCGATTAAATTGTCGTCTGCCAGGTAAAATATTGCGTAAACATAAAGATCGGGTGTTCAACCCCAGTATGGATAAAGATATATCTACGGATTTTTCGATTCCATTTCCATGTTTGTTCAACCCAGTTTTCCCCTGCTAGTGATGCAGGCAAGAGGGGCTGACATGGTAAAGCTTTGGATAGGACAATAAACCAAGGCCCTGTGTGCTACAGGCTGTGCACATTAAAGATCCCTTGACAGTTGGAAATCGAAAAAGAGCAGGCTAATGCCAATGTCCTGGCAAAATTTCTCCCTCATTGCACCCTGCATGGCATTGCCCATCTTCATTAGCCCACATGATTTAGGAAAATAGGACTTAAAACTCCATTTCATTTTTTGTATTTTTAAATCTGAGGAGCAGATACGCTAAAAAGTGCCTTGTTGTTTGAATGAATAATTAATCACTGTGTACATCAAAAATAGAAGGCTATTGGTTGCTAATCGTTAGTAAATTCCCCTTATTGTTCACTGTATTGGTTGGCCCATCATCGTGAACCCATGCATCTGAACAGTATGGCATATGTGTACAGATAATGCCTAAATTAGCTGTCCTCATTAGTTGTATTTTATACCCCCCACAGGATATAAGAAACCAAAGACGTTATAGAAATAACAGAAAGCAAGAATTAATGAGGTTGAAAACCACCATAAAGAGTTTGAATGAAAAGAGGACATTTTTTGAGTCTCAGATTGATTACTATAATCAATATGTTAAAACTTGTTTACAGAATTTACAACAAACTGGCAAGTAAGTGTCTCTTTCTTTATAATGTTTTATCACGAGGAATCATGTTAACCAAACAACGTATGCCAGTGTCTGTTCGTCCTTTACAACGTATATAAAACAAACAATTTTCAGAACTATATTGTCTTCTAATGCAAATGTCGTTAGTATTTATCAATCAAATGTCTTATTTTAAGTTTCAATGTTGATCTAATAACATTTTGATTCATCAATTATTTAGTCAAAAATATTGTAGAGCTAACAGACCTACAGAAAACCTGTGATAGGGTGAAAAACCTGAGAGCAATGTACATCTAGCTTTCATGGTGCATAGTCCTGCATGCTTGCAGTGATCTACATACTTTCTACATATATGTGTACAATTTTCAACAAGCTTTCCCCTCAGTGATGCATGTAAGAGGGGCTGACATAAAAGCTTTGTTTGAATTTAAAAAGAAGAAGGCAAATGTGGCTGTTTTGGCAATATTTTCTTCATTGCATGGCAGCCATCTTTATTATCTCAAATAAGTGCAGCAAAGAAGAACAAGAAACTCATGTCATTTCCAAAATTTGAGTACAGTATTTCAATCTGATTTGAAACCAATGACACATGGTTAAACTTAAAGGGGTATTCTGCTTTTTGGTAAAACGTTTTTGTTATCAAAAACATTTGTAAATTATACCTGAAAATATTTCTAAATTATGCTATTAATATCTTTGTATCAAACTGAATTTGATTTAAAGGGTTAATTAAAAACAGAGAGTACTAATTGTTAATTAAGTAGTTTGTCCTAGTTGTGGTGTGCAGCTTTAATGGTGGCTCAATATTATTTGTTGAAACCTTTTAGAATACGTAAAAGACATATTTCTCTACAATTAGGCATTTATTTTACTCAAATCTGCACAGTAGTTTTCTAACAGCTTCCAAACAGCATAACAAACTTAAAAACCTTACGTAATGTTTTTAAATATTTTTGGCGTTTAAAGATTAACAGCTGGATTTCTTTAGTTAGAACTTTCAGATACATTTTTTAGATTTTGGTGTATAGTTTTCACAAATTTGAGCAAAAAAAAAATTTCGGCCAACAAAAAAAGCGGAATTTCCCTTTGAATTCTTTCATGATTTGAGTTCAATACTTTCAACATGTTACGAATACATGTTTATACTTATAACATTCTACATGTTATGTTATTAGGAAGAATAAAAGAGTTGGTTTGTTTAAAAAACAAGATAAATCTAATAAAAAGAAAGTACAAGGTTCTATACACTACAGTGCTGCCAGATTACACGAGAAAGGTGTCATATTAGAAATAGAAGGATTACCAACAACACAGTAAGTATTAGCACTTGCTCTTTTATGTTTATTGAATATGTTTTAACATGATTTGAATACTTTGATCAACATACTTTCAACATGATTTGAATACAATAATCAACATTCTTTCAACATGATTTGAATACAATAATCAACATACTTTCAACATTTGAATACAATAATCAACATACTTACAACATGATTTGAATACAATGATCTACATACTTTTAACGTGATTTGAATACAATGATCAACATACTACTTTCAACATGATTTGAATACAATGATCTACATACTTTCGACATGATTTGAGTACAAAAATCTACATACTCTCAACATGATTTGAATACAGTGATCATTAGTGAACATACCTTCAGTGAGATATGAGAGTAATACTTCCTCTAACAGACATAATTTTGTGTGATTTCTTCCTTATCTCTCTTCTGAAGACTTAAAAACTAGAACAGATGACAAAATTTGACAATTGGAACTAAATTATGGCAAAATTTTTATTTATTGAATGAAGTCATCTTAAAATACAGTAGTCATATAATAGTTATTCTTGGTACAATACATAAATTAAATATTATATTGGTCTTAGTTTTTGAGTCAAAATGAATTAGGACTATCCCTCTAATATTCTTCTAATAAAAATTGAAATAATTAGCCTTTAGATTTCGTTATATCTCCTGTTATATTTCTGTAAAGCTCATGTCCCTGTGGAGTATAATTTCCCACTTTTATGCCGGCTTCCGTTTAATAATTTTAGATTGCCATGGATGTTTTTTTTCAGGTTTAAAAACGTATTATTTGACATAGCTGCAACTGAGAACCCTGGAGTGTTTGATATTAATGCTAAATTTATGGGGGTTAGTATGGATAAAGTGGAAGTTGTTTTCCAGGTAAGACCAATACGATACCTCAACATGTTGTCTTTATATCTTATCATGGCAGCTTGAATTGTGACATGAAAGTTACAATCTATTAAATAAACCATTTACGATCGTACCGTAAAATGAAGCCTGAAATTCAAAATCCAAAACAACATATTGGCAAAAGATTGGTCGCAGCTAATAAACTTTTCACATGAGGAAGTATATCAAACATAACTGAGTAAGTATTTCATAATGAAGGTGGTATCAGGTGTCTAGAAGAGTAAGCGTTTCCTGTCTGGCGCCACATCTGTCAGTATTCTGAGAAACACTGATCAACAGATGATTTTGATGACTGGTCGTCAGAGTTGGCCAGAGAAAAATGATTCAGGTAAAACAGAAAGAAAGAAACAACTTTTTTTTTAACAAGGATAACTATTAGGCCTAAGAAGATATACCAGCTGGTCTTTGGCCAAATCTCTTGACATTGATTTTTCACAGAAACATATACATTTAGTGTTGGCCTAATTACCTCATTGGATTAGATTAAAGCTCACCACCAACATAATAAAGCAGGGAACAGCAAATATTAACATCTAACTGTCTGGAATTCAACTTTAACAGTTGACCAAGCAATTATATTCCTTTAAAGGGGCATTGTTGAAAAATTTTCATTATCAAAAATGGCTTAAATTATACCGGAAAATATTCATTTATGTATCTACTTGATCAACCTGAATTTGTTTTTAAAGTGTTAATTAAAAACGGAAAAAACTTGAAAATTAAGCAGCTTCATCTAGTTTTGGTGTTGGGTTTCATTAAGACTCAATATTTTTAGTTGAATCCTTTAGAATATGTAGCAGACATAATTAGGCATTCATGTTGATTATATTCCAGTAGTTTTCATAAACCTCCCAAAATGCATAACAAATTTAAAAAGATTACTCATGCCTTTTAAATAGTTTTGGCGTTAAAAAATTATGGGAGGATTTTTTTAGTTAAAAACTTCCAAATACGTTAAGCTACTCTAGATTTTGGTATATTTTAATTTTCATAAATTTTAGCTCAAAAAAATATTCGACCTCAGAAAGAAGATTTTTGTATGTAACACTTTCAGTTAAGTCAAGGGATACATTTCTCTAGATTTTGTTAAAGAGATTCAATTTATTTGAGCAGAATTCCCCTTTAAAGCTAAGATTCCATATACGCGTCATACGTTAAAAATCAAAATGGTTGGTTTAAGAGGGTATGATTCCATATATGCGGAAGCGGTATCCGTCATGTGGTCTCTGTCATGCGTAAAAAAAAAATCGCCAGGTGCAGCGATTTTTGAAGCATCCTGACGCCTTTCCGCTCGGAGATCTCCCAAATGTGACGTATTTTGTGGGGATTCCCTGTCTTTTTTATGCACCAAAGCATCCATCTGTCTAGAAGTCCGTGCGTCAAAAGAAAGATAACGCATACGTTTCACGCACATATGGAACCATATTTGACGCATGAGGGATCCGCAAGGGCCATTTATGTCTGCATGATGCGTATATGGAATCTTAGCTTTAGGCAAATTTCTTTATTTTCCATTTCTCTTTTTCATTGTTGAGCCTCAGATATTGCCATGGAAATTGTTATATACAGTACATTTATCATTTTCTGGTTTTAGTAAACAAATTTCTTTCATATTTTCGTAAATGATAGACAAAATATGATTGAACTTACAAATTAGTGTCTAAACTAATCACATTAAGGCAAAATATTAATATTTTTGCTTAATGATCTATAATATTTTTGATCTTTTCTGCCTCTAAGCTTGGTGTGGGCAGAAAATTGTGTCATTAATGAGTTGGAATTAATAGGACTTGACAGCTCAATGAACATGTGTCTACATTTCAGACTCTTTTATCCAGGAGCATGACAGTTCAAGGAAGAATTTTTTTACCTCCATAAAATGAAATGAGTTTTTGATAGGATACAATATCAAAATTATTTTAAGATAAATTTAATAAGATTAATTTAAGATAAAACACTAGGAAAATATGACCATGTCACCTTGATAGGAACTATGTAAAGGGAAGCCTAGTTTAATTGATATCAAGTGATCTGTAAAAGATTTGATTTCAAAGGACTGCAGTCATTAATCCTTAATATAAGGATAAAATCTCAATTGGCAACTGTAACAAAAAAGACTAATCAACAAAATTACCTCAAAAAAATTGAGTCTAATTTTAAATTTTTTTAGCAAAGGGAGCACCTTCAATTTTATGTCCTAAAACATTCGAAAACAAACCCTTTTTTTATTATTTTCGAATTGAGTTTATGCAGTAATGACTGATTAAGTAATATTAAATAATGATCATGTATGAGTTTCATAATGCCCTGGGGTTCTGTAGAATAGTCAATTAGAGATCTGGTTCATTTCATGAAGTCATTTGCTTGATTACATTTAATAAATGGTGGTTGTGGGCTTTAATCTGGATCAGCATCGAAAGGTTGATGAACTAGAATAAATCATCTTCACTTATATGTCTTGTGACCCATCAGTAAAGATTTGTTCAAAACCAGTGAAATATAAATTATTGGTCTATTCCAGGATTTACTCCAGCTACAATATGAGGGTGTGGCTGTGATGAAGATGTTTAATAAAGCCAAAGTCAACGTTAATCTTCTCATATTTTTACTCAATCGTAAATTCTACGGTAAAACCATTGCTAAATAGTTGAATCTCTCATATAGAGAAATCTCAACAATTGTGATACTTCAGCACGTAATATAGCTGTCTTGATTTATATGTTCTCTTTGTAATTAGTTTTGTAAATACAACAGAGTTTTAGCCTTGGTTATCAAAGAGTAGAACTATTGGAAAGGAATACCTTACAGAAGAAGGAACATTTTTGATTTCAAGAATGAAACAAATACAAAATTATGTAAAATGCATGCATGCTTCCAAATGTATAATTTTTTAATGTTTTTTTTTTTAGCTATGCTATCTTGATATTGAAAGTGCTATATTGATGTTTGTCATATTGCTTATTAAATAGATATTAATTTTTATTGACAGTTGACATTAGCAAGATTAGTACTAATTGATGATTAGTAATATTACTTAGATTTTGAATTCATAGTTGCTTCGGTATAGCTCTACACCACAGGGAACAGACTCTACCAAGAAGCATTCTGTAGTAATTACCAATCGATTCCACTGGAACAAAGCATGCCTTATACAGGTCAAAATATTGCCCCCTTTCTCTTCTCTTGTTATGGAAAAAAGAAAGGTTATTAGTAAAAGGTTTATGACCATTACTTTGTCTAAGATTGAAGTGTTTGTTACTAGAATTAGCCGCATTTAGGTGATTTGTTGCATTTTTTTTTTTTTTGTATTCTTTTTTAATGATTCCCTTCACTCACTACATTGGCTTCATCTGAACAATTTTAATAGAAATATGTACATTTAAATGAGGTTTTTATGTTCCAAGTTCACAATAATTAAGGATAACTTATATGTGCAATGTAAATAATAAGCTGATAATATACTGTCATGGTGAAAAAAATGTCAACAAATTCTTCTGTTAAACGCACACTAAAAGGGACAGATGCAGATGTGCCATTTTTTTTTATACCAATCATACTTTAGTCTCAGAAACAGGAATTTTTAGCTAAGCTAATAGTAATAGTGCTCACGGTCAAAATTTGAGCCTTCAAATCCATGTGTGTCTAGAATTATTTGTGTTTGAAAGTTATTTTTTTGAGACACTGCCATATATAGAAAAGACATCTATAGAAAAAGGAAAAGAAATTCCTTTGTTTGAGATATTTTTGAAATAATTATGCGATTTCTAGTACTTCTGAAGACTATTTACATATATTCAAGACTCAAATCAACCGTCCCAAAATGGCGCATCTATCCTTTTTAATGCAGCCTTATATTGGTAAGGCTATTGGTATAAAAACATTACTGGATATCTGAACTAAAAACACTTTATGATTTCATTGATACATATCAGTTTTTTATTTTAATATGCTTTCTATCAGCTTTTATTGCACTTAATTTAGGGGCCTATATCCCTTTGAATCTGATATTGACATTATATGATACTATTGCACTTAAAGTTTTAAGTTATAAGACCCCAGATGTGTACAGTGTATAGTTTTGTTAGGATCAAATTTATTTAAAAATGGACCAAAGAACCAATTGAAGACCATTCCATATGAAAGAGATTTTAAAGAGGCTTTTTTGAATTTTTTTTAATGTATCAAGGACACTAAAAGTTTGCAACATTATAATTTCTATCCAATTGCCTGTGGTTCTTGCAGCACTGAAAGTGTTGAATTATGTCACTATCGAAAAGTTGCTTCTAATATTAGGACCTTTAGTGATGATAGTGACGTAAAAAATGTTAGTTATGATGGAGTTGCAATAACCATGGTTGTATGACTGTAAATTGATTCTATCAGTGTCCCAGATACATTATATAAAATTTAGAAAACCTCTTTACAATTCCCTTTAGTATTATAAGATTATACTTTGTTAAAAAATGGACCATTTTTATAAAATATATATACCAATTACACTCAATATTGACCAAATATTACATTCCAATTATCAACATATTGAACAAATTTTTATGATTCCATTCCAATACATAAATTGTTTTGATAGAAAATATCGTTACAATAATTGGTTCAAATTTCACTTTTTAAAAAAGCTTTTATATTTCAACTAAGCTTTCAAATAGCATTGAAAGGTTTTCAAAAAATATGGCTTCAAATGAGATTTAATGAAATTTTAAAGCCTTTTAAAAAGTCGACCAAAGGAGAGGTTATGATTCAAAACGTTTTTTTTAAGTTAAGACCATAATTAATATGTAGTTTCTCTATGGCCATTTAATATGACAATATCCACTGTATCGTCATATTCCTAAAACCTGCATCCTCAAAGGATGAATTTGGCTAATAACCAAGAACAATTTGATGATTGGTTAGCTCAAATGAGCACTTAATTCTATAATATGACATCTATCTAGGGGTTTCAAGCAATTTTGAAATAAGATTAATAAACTGGAAATGTCTTTGTTTATTTAATACATACTGGAATACACAATCATTCATATAATTAGAGTATTAAATAAATAATTATTAGAACTGAAATATTGCTGTAACATAAAGTCTTAAATATTAATGTTACATGTAATGTTAAAGTCTGAAATATTACTGTTACATGTAATGTTAAAGTCTGAAATATTACTGTTATACGTAATGTTTAAGTCTGAAATATTACTGTTACACGTAATGTTAAAGTCTGAAATATTACTGTTATACGTAATGTTTAAGTCTGATCCATAAAGCTGCATCTATATATGTTATTTACAATTACTAAATGCCATTTAAAAACTTTGAAGTCCCGTAGTATTTTACTGGGTAAAAGAATAATTATAAGACATCATAGCTTTGTGTAGAGTAATGTTTTTTATCCTGCTTACCTGAAACCATATAATTTAGTCTTGAAGCTTATAACTACATGAAGCTTTTTGAAGTAATTTTTTTTCTCATTCAAACCATAAAGTTCTTTGACTGACTGTTAGAGAATTATTTTTAGATATAATCCAAGGCTTTGACCGCGAGACTTAATCCTAATGCGATCTTTCCATGATAATTCATACCAGTGACAGACGATGTTTTTGGCCATGGCGTCAAAGAATGGGCCAGATATCTTGCGTGTAATATTTATTCTATTTGTAAGTGTTATATTAACTTAGGATTGCTTTTATGTGGCCAATATCAATTATTAAAGGGATTATAAGAAGGTTTTCTAAAAAACATTTTATGTGTATCGGGGACACTAATAGCACACTGGTGCAAATTGATGCTATCAGTGTCCCTGATACACATATAAAATTTTCGAACACCTTCTTACAATCCCTTTAAGTTATCCTTGCCTTTTTGTTAGAATAGGGTTTTTAAGAATCTGAAATTTTCTAATTGTACTCTAGGGTGGATTGTTAATTAGTATAGGATTGCTATTGTAAATTGCACATATAACCTCTATATTTCTATTGTATATTTCTCTTTTAATACTATCTTCTTTTTTATATCACTTTACACTAGGACCATCGGGGGATCTGTTTCACGAAATCAAAAGCCAGTTTTGGTCATAAACGTGTGATTTACACTCTAGTGGCCTAATTTGAGTCTATCTGTATCTCTTTTCAGTATTAAAATGCAATCTTCTGTTCCACTGCAATTCATCAAAAACGTAATAGCAGAAGTTTACACTGCAGTCAATTTTGTTCTGAAAATGACAACAGTGTAAACTTCGTGAGTATGTTTCTGTTCAACTGAAGATAAACCAAACTTTGGATTTTAATATTGATATAGTGATATAGGTAGCTGAAAGAGTTCTATTTACTGGTAAAGCAATTATTAAGTCGAATTTACATTCTTATATTTCCTGAATTTAAATTCGATCCGTGAAATATGATACATGGATTTTTATATATTTCCTCTTGGTGGTTTCTAAATGCCATACTTTTGATCTGATGTTCTTTAGTTTAGTTTAGTATATTTTAATCTCGAACACTATTTAAGCCACTATTTCCTATATTTTAATGTGTATATTCTATTTTTTTATTCTTTATCCTGGAATGCAACTTAAATCTACATATTAAAATTCATTTGCTTAAAGTGTTTTATCATTATTTTTAATCGAGATATCTATTAATAAAAAAATTATCTACTCTATATCAGGTTAAGGAAACTGCCTATTATATAGGAATTTGTGAATGTAGTTGGTTGGTGAAGGGGGGCGTTTTGATGCAGTGATGCAGGTAAGAGAGACTGACATGGAAAAAGCGTCTAGTCGTTCGGATGGGACAATAAACCGAGGACCAGTGTGCTAAAGGCTGTGTTAAAGATCCCTCGACAGTTGGAAATCGAAAAAGAGCAGGCTAATGCCGCTGTCCTGGCAAAATTTCCCTCATCGCACCCTGTAGGGCGTTGCCCGTCTTCACTAGCCTACATGGTGCAGAAAAGTAAGACGTAAAACTCATGCATTCATTCATTATGGTGTGAGGGCACCTTTAGTCAGATATATCTACCCTGTACACGAAGTAGGAGAAATGATTTACATTGACATCGTAATATAGGCTGCCAGTTACGATCCGATCTGTTGGTATTTTCAATTCAACAATTCATTCTGGTGGAGTTTTTTTGGGACTAAGTCCGTATACAAACTACCAAACCATCAGCACAGAATCTTCCAACTCAAACAATCTAACTACTTCCTTGTTAGCGACATCAGCACCCGCTAGAAGCAAATGTTTACCCGTCGTCTACCAGCCAACCTTGTCTACAAACAATCTGATTAAATAAGTTAACGAGTTTTTTTTCTTTTTTCGTATATATATTTCGTCTACACTGGGTACAAAATTAATAAATTGTTATTTTAATGAAATTAATCGACATAACGCTGTCTGAACATACTGAATTGGGATGTTATTACTCATCTTTGTAAATCAGTACCTAGTCATTCTAGTGGCAGAGCCAAAGGGGGGCAAAGGGAGCAGCCACCCACCTCACTGCCACCCCCCGGAAATGCCAGCAACTTCAAATATTACGCCCAACTCGAACGTAAGCCTGGCTCCGCCATTGGCCATTCCGGATGCCGAATTGTTATAAATAAATACTTTCATTCGGAAAATAGAAAGAAAATTAATACATTACTAGTGGCTACTCCAGTCTCCCGAGACAAGGGGTACAAATAGGAGGCAGACTGATTTAATGACAGATTTGATTTGGTATACTTACACTTATAAAACCTTCATATTTTCATTTTTTTGTAGAAAAAATAAGGGTTACATGTACAAATCATTTTTTTTTATATATATAAAAGGGGGGGAGGGGGCTTATTTTTCTTAAATTTAATGAAACTGATACTAAAAATTAAAACAATAATATAATTTGAGCTTCGAATCAAAAACATATGGAAAATCCAATTGGTTTAGCAGTATATAGCGTCTCAATCCAATGAGCTTCTCTAGCTTGGCGGAATTTAGTCCCTATCTAAAAAAAAGGGGGGGGGGGGGGGCTGGCTATAAGTAGATTCATATCTTATATTTCAAAAATCTCGTTAAATCTCACTGGGACGACTGCTTTTAGCCTTTAAGCTTTGATAGTCGTATAATGTTCGCAAATCATCAGACACTGTGAATCTTTGACGGGTCTTATACAAGAATTTATTGAGAAGACAATTACAGACTAATTTCAAGTCTGCTCCACTTCTTGGGTTTCTATCCTGTCGCTGTTTATAGTTTTCAACATTTATTAGGTGTAGGAATGGCTGTCAAAATGAAATGAGAAATAAGTTTCAGACCTTCTTCAAGAATACCTATCTTCTTGGGTTTCGTTCCTGTCGCTGTTTATGGTTTTCAACATTTATTACGTGTAGGAATGGTTGTCAAATTGAGATGATAGATTGAAGTTTTACATCATACTGTCATGTGAGTGACTTCATTGAAGTCATTCCATCCTAAAAGAGCTCTTCCAAATCTATCCCTCCCCAGAAGAGCTCTTACAAATCTATTCCGCCCCAGAAGAGCTTTTCCAAATCTATTCCTCCCCAGAAGAGCTCTTTCAAATCTATTCCTCCCCAGAAGAGCTTTTCCAAATCAATTCCTCTCCAGTAGAGCTCATCCAAATCTATTCCTCTCCAGAAGAGCTCTTCCAAATCTATTCCTGTCCAGAAGAGCTCTTTCAAATATATTCCTCCCTAGAAGAGCTCTTCTAATTCTATTCCTCTTCCTCCCCAGAAGAGCTTTTCCAAATCAATTCCTCTCCAGTAGAGCTCATCCAAATCTATTCCTCTCCAGAAGAGCTCTTCCAAATCTATTCCTGTCCAGAAGAGCTCTTTCAAATCTATTCCTCCCCAGAAGAGCTCTTCCAAATCTATTCCTCCCCAGAAGAGCTTTTCCAAATCTATTCCTCCCCAGAAGAGCTTTTCCAAATCTATTCCTCTCCAGAAGAGCTCTTCCGATTCTATTCCTCTCTAGAAGAGCTCCTTCAAATGTAATCTTCCCCAGAAGAACTCTTTCAAATTTATTCCTCTCGAGGAAAGCTCTTTCAATTCTATTCCTCTCTAGAAGAGCTCCTTCAAATCTATTCCTTTCCAGAAAAGCTCTTCCAATTCTATTTCTCTCCAGATAAGCTCTTTCAAATCTATTCCTCTCCAGGAGAGCTCATCTAACCCTAACCCAAATCTATTCCTCCCCAGAAGAGCTCCTCCAAATCTATTTCTCCGCCAAAGAGCCTTTCCAAATCTATTTCCCCCAAAAGAACTCTTCCAAATCTATTCCTCTCCAGAAGAGCTCTTTCAAACATATTCCTCTTCAGTAGAGCTCTTACAATTCTATTTCTGTCCAGAAGAGCTCTTCCAACTCTATTTCTCTCCCATAGAGCTCTTGAAATATATTCCCCTCCAGAAGAGCCCTTTCAAATCTATTCCTCCCTAGAAGAGCTCATCCAATTCTATTCCTCTCTATAAAGGCTATTCCAAATCTATTTCTCTCCAGAAGAGCTCTTCCAAATCTATTCCTCTCAAGAGCTCTTTCAAATCTTATCCTCCCCAGAAGAGCTCTTACAAATCTAATCCTCCCCAGAAGAGCTCTTTCAAATCTATTCCTCTTTAGATGAGCTCTTCCAAATCTGTTCCTCTACAGAAGAGCTCTTCCAATTCTATTTCTGTCCAGAAGAGCTCTTCCAAATCTGTTTCTCTCCCATAGAGCTCTTCAAATATATTCCTCCCCAGAAGAGCTCTTTCAAATCTATTCCTCCCTAGAAGAGCTCTTTCAAATCTATTCCTCCCTAGAAGAGCTCATCCAATTCTATTCCTCTCTATAAGAGCTCTTCCAAATCTATTCCTCTCCAGAAGAGCTCTTCCAAATCTATTCCTCTAAAGAGCTTTTTCAAATCTAATCCTTCCCAGAAGAGCTCTTTCATATCTATTCCTCCCCAAAAGAGCTCTTCCTAATCTATTCCTCCCTAGAAGAGTTCTTCCAATTCCATTCCTCTCTAGAAGAGCTCTTCCATATCTATTCCTCTCTAGAAGAGCTCTTACAAATCTATTCCTCTCCAGGAGAGCTCTTCTAAATCTATTCCTCCACAGAAGAGCTCTTTCAAATCTATTTCTCCCTAGAAGAGCTCTTCCAAATTTGTTCCTCTCCAGGAGAGCTCTTCTAAATCTATTCCTCCCCAGAAGAGCTCTTTCAAATCTATTCCCCTCTAGGAGAGCTCTTCCAATTCTATTCCTCTCTAGAAGAGCTCCTTCAAATCTATTCCTTTCCAGAGGAGCTCTTCCAATTCTTTTCCTCTCCAGGAGAGGTCTTCAAATATATTCCTCCCCAGAAGAGCTCTTTCAAATCTATTCCTCCCTAAAAGAGCTCATCCAAATCTATTCCTCTCCAGAAGAGCTCTTCCAAATCTATTCCTCCCTAGAAGAGCTCTTCCAAATCTATTCCTCCCTAGAAGAGCTCTTTTAATTCTATTCCTCTCTAGAAGAGCTCTTCTAAATCTATTCCTCTCAAGAGCTCTTTCAAATCTAATCCTCCTCAGAAGAGCTCTTTCAAATCTATTCCTGCCCAGAAGAGCTCTTCCAAATCTATTCCTCCCTAGAAGAGATCTTCCAATTCTATTCCTCTCTAGAAGAGCTCTTTCAAACCTAATCCTCCCCAGAAGAGCTCTTTCAAATCTATTCCTCCCTAGAAGAGCTCTTCCAATTCTATTCCTCTCAAGAAGAGCTCTTTTAAATCTAATCCTCCCCAGAAGAGCTCTTTCAAATCTATTCCTCTCTAGAAGAGCTCTTTCAAATCTTTTCCTCCCTAGAAGAGCTCATCCAATTCTATTCCTCTCTATAAGAGCTCTTCCAAATCTATTCGTCTCCAGAAGAGCTCTTCCAAATCTATTCCTCTCAAGAGCTCTTTCAAATCTATTCCTCTCTAGAAGAGCTCTTCCAAATCTATTCCTCCCTAGAAGAGCTCTTCCAATTCTATTCCTCCCCAAAATGAATCTCTCAAATTTGAAACGTAGGCCTATTTCACTCATAAAAATGTATTCAGCGATTAACCATGAATAGATATCATACTCCATATATCAAGATAGTTCAAATACGTGTTAGGAAATGGCAGCAGTAGATTCCTCTCCATTCCTTCCACTGGCATTAATACCCCCATGGTCTTCCAAGCACTCTCTTAGGGAGGAATTCCTCTCTTGCTGAGAAGTAGTGATATAAAGTATACGAATATTGCATCAAACATTATCCAGTGATTGTTCTCCCACAAAGCTGTGTCCGGTTTAAATCACTATTACAGATACTTATTTCAGTGTGACAGACATGAATATTCTCCACGTAAGAAGACCATATATTTGAATGATTTAAATGTTAAAATTTGAGTGTTTCATTAGACATTTCATGGGACTTGTTTACCGTTTTTTTTTCACTTCTTCGTTGGTGAAAATGAATATAAATATTCGTTCGATAACTACATGTAACTAACAGACTGTGTCACGAGAGCAGTGAGCAGCCATTGCTTGCTAGTGCTGGAATAGGAATAGTTCACCTTCAAAGTGCACAAATTACACGTTCAATGTATTGGTATACATAGACGAGACATCAATATAGAATCCAATAATTTTATTGACAGGCCGCACTAGACTGGTATCCAATTGTTATTTTTCTTTATGCTTCGGTTTTTTCATTTTACTATTCTAACGTAATGATGAAAACAAGGGAAATCTACTCGAAAGCGAACGGCTGTTGCACTTTGATCGTCAATATGGTTTATAATATGTGAATGGATGATGCATAAATTATTTGCTTAACTGAAAAGCGCATCTATCATTCGAAATTAAGTTATGTAATATTAACTAGGTGTGGTAATTAAACGGTGTTAACATTAGAAACTCTTCTCAATTGTAATTATCATACTCAAATTTAATTATCATAGTGAATTATTTTTACCATAAACTAATTATAACATCTGTGGATGTAGTTTTTAACAGCGGGCTGTAATTATATAGTACATTAGATCATCGGTTACGCCAGTTGATCAAACCCTTGGGTTCAGGGAGGTTGCGGTAAAGGGAGGGTTTGATTCAAATGTACAGGCCTGGAATGGAACAAATACTTCATTGAAAAATTGGTTCGATTTGAGCGATATGAGACTTCTTGTGTATCGAGATAAAGACAGATTTTTATCACAATAGAAAATTTTTCGAAAATATCATAATTTTTCCATCTTTTGGTATTGCTTCAAAGTCATGTTCAAAGCTGTGCATCAGATCTAAGCCAAGGAACTTTATAATGTTAAAAAACATATATTATCAATCAGACGCATAAAATTTTCTTTCAGTCCAAGGTAACCGTTTCGTTGCTATGCAAAATATATTTGGAAGCATGATATTATTCCTATGTCAATTTATTATCTTTTTTTAAAAGACAATAGCATGTCTTGTCTGTTATCGCATATTCTTCTCTCTTTAACTTAATTAGTATCATATTTCTCAACGTAACAACTTTGCTCATGAAAGCATTTCGGTTCATGGTTCACGATCTAGGGCACCAGTGCCTCTTCTCTGTGGGTACCAATGGGGCAATTGAAAATTTCCAATTTACTGATATAATTATCAGCTAGTGATTCTGACTTCTATGTCAACTGAGAAACAATTTGTTGTTATAGTCAAGGTCTCTATTCTAATGCTTCATTTGAAGTCCTTACTGAGCACGTCGTCAGATAATTAACCAAGAGCACGCCATAAGCGTGAAGGAAATGTCAAAATCTTTTGAATTTACTGCACTCATCAGACGTTTCTCTTTCCCATGAAAACCCTAAAAAACGACCATTTGCGATCATATGGCGACTAAAATGTATTTGGTCGCTGACAAACGTAAAGAAAACGCGAGAAAAAGTCCTTTAAATCACAAATTCTATCACAGTCGTTATCAAGCTGAGATATATGCGACCATACTGCGCTCTAAAGTCACGTTCAAATAAAATCTATTGTCTTCGTGCATTCATTTTATTGTCTTTATGAAGATGTTACTACGCTTGTCTAAAATAACACGTACCTGAAAATGCTTAGGTTCCGGAAATGTCACAGGTTTCCAATTGTAAAAAAAAATGTAACACTTAACTTTCCCAAGTTTCAAAGGACTATAGTCATGATTTTTAGGTTAAGTTTCATTCAATCGTTAAATGCCTTGTATTCTGCAAAAAGGCAAAGAAGAATGCCAATAGTCCACTTTTCAGTGCATAAAACTCGAGCTATTTTTGCATATCAAAGTGAACAGGGAGAGTTAAAACCATACCTATGTCATTTGAGGCTAAATATGGACTGTTTTTATCATAATATTATAAGCACATAAGATTACATAAAACCTCTCTATTCTTGGTATTTCTTCTTTTAATTATAGAAGCATTGACGGACATAGTTTGATAGTCTGGCTCATAGATAAACATCTTGATAGACAATATAAACATCTTGATAGACAATATATAAACATGTGATGGTAAAATGTTACATTGCTCTGTTCTTAGTAGGTAATATAAACATCTTGATACACAATTTAAACATCTTGATAGACAATATATAAACATGTGATGGTAAATGTTACTTTGCTCTGTCCTTGATAGGTAATATAAACATCTTGATAGGTAATATAAACATCATGATACACAATATAAACATCTTGATAGACAGTATATAAACATGTGATGGTAAATGTTACTTTGCTCTGTCCTTGATAGGTAATATAAACATCTTGATAGGTAATATAAACATCATAATAGACAATATAAACATCCTGATAGACAGTATATAAACATGTGATGGTAAATGTTACTTTGCTCTGTTCTTGATAGGTAATATAAACATCTTGATAGGTAATATAAACATAATAATAGACAATATAAACATCCTGATAGACAGTATATAAACATGTGATGGTAAATGTTACTTTGCTCTGTTCTTGATAGGTAATATAAACATCTTGATAGACAATATAAACATCCTGATAGACAGTATATAAACATGTGATGGTAAATGTTACTTATAAACATCGTGATAGACAGTATATAAACATGTGATGGTAAAATGTTAAATTGCTCTGTTCTTAGTAGGTAATATAAACATCTTGATAGACAATATAAACATCTTGATAGACAATATATAAACATGTGATGGTAAATATTAATTTGCTTTGTTCTTGATAGGTAATATAAACATCTTGATAGACAATACATCAACATGTGATAGTAAAATGTTACTTTGCTCTGTTTTTGATAGGTAATGTAAACATCTTGATAAGCAATATAAACACCTTGATAGACAACATAAACATCTTGATAGACAATATATAAACATGTGATGGTAAAATGTTACATTGCTCTGTTCTTAGTAGGTAATATAAACATCTTTATAGACAATATAAACATCTTGATAGACAATATATAAACATGTGACGGTAAAATGTTACTTTGCTCTGTTCTTGATAGACAATATAAACATCTTGATACACAATGTAAACATCTTAATAGACAATGTAAACATCTTGATAGACAATATATAAACATGTGATGGTAAATGTTAATTTGCTTCGTTCTTGATAGGTAATATAAACATCTTGATAGACAATACATCAACATGTGATAGTAAAATGTTACTTTGCTCTGTTTTTGATAGGTAATATAAACATCTTGATAAGCAATATAAACACCTTGATAGACAACATAAACATCTTGATAGACAATATATAAACATGTGATGGTAAAATGTTACATTGCTCTGTTCTTAGTAGGTAATATAAACATCTTTATAGACAATATAAACATCTTGATAGACAATATATAAACATGTGATGGTAAAATGTTACTTTGCTGTGTTCTTGATAGGTAATATAAACATCTTTATAGACAATATAAACATCTTGATAGACAATATATAAACATGTGACGGTAAAATGTTACTTTGCTCTGTTCTTGATAGACAATATAAACATCTTGATAGATAATATAAACATCTTGATAGATAATATAAACATCCTGATAGACAATATATAAACATGTGACGGTAAAATGTTACTTTGCTCTGTTCTTGATAGACAATATAAACATCTTGATAGATAATATAAACATCTTGATAGATAATATAAACATCTTGATAGACAATATTTAAACTTGTGATGGTAAAATGTTACTTTGCTCTAATTTCATTTTGAACAATGCCCTCTGTAGTTCGGATACTTGTGATATAACCAGAATAAAAAAGAACAATAGTAATTGTAATATATGATAAATAAATATAAAAACTTGAGCCAATTAAATTTATTTGAATATCATTTGAAGATAAAATATTAAACAGCTTTTGTTTTCACTTTGTATGTTAACATTGATTTGTTATGAAAATTACGTTGTTTAAAATTAAATTAAAGATTTGTTTTTTGATTATACTAGTTGAAAGTAGATGTACAAGTATAGGAACAGACTTTAGCTTTGGATCAATACAGTATTGATGATGATCACAGCTCTTATTATCCACCTCTATAGACTACTGTCATTTGATCATGTGCCTTGAAACAGTTCGTTCCTTACACGACTTGATAATATATCAAAGTTTACGTTTTATCACATTTGACGATTTACCACAACTGAGCAAAGAGTTTGCGAAATTTTTTCTCTTCGCACTTAAGCATTAAAATGATGTACAAATTTTTCCTGTTGACATCGAAGTATCATTTCGAGAACAAAAGATAAATTTTTTGCCGGAACTTCAGCTTGGAATAATGGGTACATTCAATCTGACAGAATACAATATAACTTTTTTCAGTGATAACAAAACCGATCAAGTACCGAATGGAACATTATCTCTGTTTAATAACTCCTCATCAACTCGTTTTTATGAATGGGTTTTAGTCTGTTTGTTTATAATAGTATTTATAATGGGGCTAGCTGGAAATGCTTTAGTGTGGTTCTCAGTTTCGAGGAATTCAAGGATGCGATCACCAACTAACATATTTCTAGTGAATTTAGCTCTTAGTGATTTCATGGTTCTATTGCTCTGTCTACCACCGACTGTTGTAGCAGACTATACTGGTATGTGGATGTTTGGCAGTGCACTGTGTAAAATAATTACTTATTTACAGGTAAGTCGACCGTTGTCAACCGGGTTCTCTGCATTCGGCGATGTATCAGAGAGGCTTATCTGGAAGCGATTCACAATTTTGTTTTCTTTTTTCTTCTTCAATATAATCTAACAGGTTTTCTACCACAGTACCGTTCTAATGAAGTTCTACCATAGAATGTTATGTAGGAATTTTCTTTGATAGCGAAACTTTAAGTAAAGCAATATTTGAGTCTCAGAGCGTTTCGTTATTCCACAATTAGTCATCATTGTATCAAGAAACAGGCCCTCAAAGAAACGCTTTGATCAGTTAGATGATTAGAACTGGGCTGTGATGGAGAAATTGTCAGATTATCGTGAAGACGACAAATATTGGGAAAAAAAGAAACTTATGGCAATTTATCCTGGAGATAGTGAAGGGCAGGGATATTGGTCTTTGACGAAATAACAGTAACTACCCATTCGCACCTACGATCTCCCAAAGTTCGGCTACGAATCAAGAGTCTACCCGCACGCTATCTCAACAAATAGCTATAGAAGTTTTACAAGAAGAAAGTAATCATCTACAAATCTCTTACTAAAACTAATGATTAGAAAAGAAAATGCCATTGGGCAAATAGTAAAGTACATGTTAGTATATTTGATAATACGTTGATTAATAATGGTAACAAAAGTAACTGTTTTAATATCCTGAAAAATGTTTTTTTGTGAACAATCTGTGTTTAATCATTTCTTATTTCCCCGAAGACATTAAGAACTTCCTGTTTGAAAAAGAAATACAATTTTACGCCATACTTTTCCAACAGCGTTTAATGATTGAATAACGGAATTCACAATTTTTCAACAATTTACATTTCCATCATCATTTTTTTCACCTGATGACGACAATGTAAATCGTCGAAACGATGTGTACAAAAAAATCAAGAGTTTAAATATTGGCAAGAATATAAATGCTATTTCCTTGCCATTGATTTAAATTATGACAGACGCGTTATATATCTGGTATGACTATTTTAAACTATATTCTATATATAATGACTTGGAGCTGATATTTAATACTGATCAACACAGCCATCCGAAACCAATATTTTTTTCCATGAAATGAATTCGCTTTTTTTTTTAATTCCGTCAAGTATAAATCACTTATCACTTGTTTCCGACTTTTCACATAAATGTAAAAGTACTAATTGGCTAGGTATGGTGTACGATGAAGAATTATCAATACGGTAGAAAAAGAAGAAGCGAATGCTCGAGATACGGCTCCGGGCAATCTGCTGTTTCTATTCTCTATCACATTGATTATCCCACATGTAAGACGGATTTTTTTTTAGCTAAGCCAACCAGTAATAGTGTCCACAGCTAACCGTCGAAATTTGAGCCTTCAAATCCATGAGTGTCTAGAATTATCTGCGTTTAAATGTTGAAATGACAACTCGTCACTTTAAGATGTTCTATGACATTTAGAACAGATATATATAGAAATAGTGAGTAAAATTCCTTGTTTGAAGTATTTATAAGGAACTGTGATTTTCGCACATTTCTAGTACTTCTGGAGACTGTCTCCGGACACAATCTGTTTGTATTGTATCGACAGTCCAGCACCGTACTCTATACTTATTAAAGAATATAATTTCGTGGTTTATTAACGTAATCATTCCATATTTTTGTAATTAAAATTTTAGCCTCCCCAAACGTGTACTTGTTGTTAACACAAGAGAAATACAGAATATCGACATTTATCTTCACATTTGACAGGTTTTCGTTTTCATTGTAAATCCAAACGAATTGGGCTAATAAAACGTCATTTATTGTACAAAGAGACACAACGGCTCCTAAATGGTAATTCGGAAACTTTGTTTTGTATATACATGTACTTAAATTGCCAAAAACCGCTTTTAAGATCCACTAAGGATTTGATTGCAGCACAGGAAATCTTTGACAATAGGCGTATGCTATTTCAATCATATAACAGATTTAAAGTGCTTTCATTTTTCAATTAACATAATCATTGCCAAACCTTGATTTTCTTTTCATTTTTTGAACAACTGCTATAGGGCAAGTCTAAACAGATATTCTGATTTTTTATAATTCGAAAGTGATGTCTATTTGTAGTATCAATAATTTCTCTTTGTAGCTTAGAAAATAGACCAACATTGTTATTTCAATTATTTTCTTCAGAACTAAGGGTTAGGACAAAATTAGTAATTAATTTCTCAGTATACTGGTATGATTTTCTTATAATAAAGTAGATGTGTCTAAAGTCGTATGATCATAAAAAAAATATCAAAGAATTGCCAACGTAATCCAAATCTGATACAAAAATAGCATCTTTCCGGAAGAAGTAACTGTCTTAAACTGGTATAGCTTTTTCCTTCTTTCATATTGACAAGAAAAGGATCACAGAAAACATACGGATTTTACAATGTTCCGGAATAGAAATAAAAATAAAACCTGATAATCCTTGTTATCCTTTCTACAGACTACAATGTATTTCAGAGTTTTTTTTAAAGCGGTAATCGACCTTAAATTTTTCGATAAAGTAACCTGTTTTATTTTGACATGTTTCAGTCTGCGACATGGCAGATTTTAATCAAAATTAAATGATAGATAATGAGTTTAAAACCTTTTCAGTCAATAATAATTGTCTGGTCTAGTTTACCAGGATTCAAACAATACAATACATGTCAACTGGAAGCTTATTCTCTTAAAAATTATTGACTAGTATTTAATAAAGCATTAGAAATGGAAACGAATCAATGGATTAGGAAACGGAGAATTTCAATCCTTTTAAGTCTTATACCTCGAAGTGTTAAGAGATAGACAGATAACAACTTTACAAAGCCTTGAATAGGTCATTTCAATACAGGTTAAAAGGTTCCGTGAGAGGGATGACGTGTAATCAAATGAATCTACGTTTTCATCACTTTACTTGATGAAACCTCCACTATCATGAAAGAAACGTGCAATCGAGGGGGGCAATTTAGCAAAGCACCTTAACAGACGATTAAACGTCGGGAAAGGGACTTTCATGGAGTATTTTAAATTCGAGATTATTTTTGTTAAAACACACAAGTTATAATACGTTACATTTTTATTGCCGTTTTAGTTTAAACGTAGTCGGGTATGTTTTATGGCAAAACGTTGAACAAATACGTCCAAGTTATTTTTCTGGGTCTTCCTGTTGAAGGAAAGAAGAACAAGACTGTGCTGGCGAAGCTGAGTCATAGATCGTCGTTGTGGTGAGTCAACGCGAGTAAGAGTTGAAAAGCTGCTTTCACACACAGCGGTACTAGAACCGAATGTGGCAACGCTTGCAGCCAGTGCATATAATTTAGGGAAAGCCAACTTCTGCTCGTATAGTTTTTGAAGAACAAGATTGTAGTCCTGATTTTCTGTCTTGGCAACGTTATCTTGGAGAAATTGTTTTGACATCTAAATTGTTATGCTTCTCGAGGACCTTTCCAGTATCACCTACAGCATGCTTCCAATCTGTGTAGCCTTCAGTGATGAATTTTTATGCACCCGCAGATGTATTGTGAAACACCCGACATGGAAATCAAAAAGGGGCGTTCTTAACACTGAATACTCCAGCCATGGAAATCGATCATACCAGCTGTTACTAAAATGGCGACCAGACTTCGCTGAAAATTTTATTCTCGATTGCTTTGGAGCGTCTTCTTTTCCAATGTCACCTGGTACTCCTGTCTTTTCAGAGCATCTTGGTACTACATCCGTTGTGTTGCCCGCTGTGGTTTTGATACCATTGTCAGTCGTAGTAGTGTCGGAACCATCAAGCAATTTGTCTTTTTTGATCAAATATTTATACATTTTTCCTACGTTTGGTTGTTTGATTCATATGAATACAATTTAGGATAATATATGTCTATTAGTATTTATAATCAACCAATCAAATCTTTTGAATTTTGAGACGGGACAGATTACAATCCAGTATCAGACCAATAATTTTGTTACCAATGACGCTTTACTGCAGCCTTTTTATGATTTTCAACGAACTCAATTGTATCAAATTTTCTATTCTAATGTAATTAAATTTAAAAATGTTATGAAAAGCTATAATGTCTGGTTTCATCCTCAGCTAAGAATAAACAGAAAGATATTTAAAAACAGTTCTTAGGTATACAGATAGGAATACTTAGTATTGTGTTGAACCATTTCGCATAACGCAGCCCTGAAAGGCTACGGGCCTGGACAGCCTTACTTAATCTCTATATTTAAGATGACAGCAATGACTTATATATATTCCATTATTTTAAAGTGGTACTACGTCTTACAATAAACATAAAATTTAAGTTCTCGAAATGGTCAATATGAGTATATATTCTTCAGTTAACTTGCTTGGTGTCATAAAGTTACAACAGAATCCCTTTAAAATCTGGGAAATTGGAAAATATATAAAACTAAGTAAGTTTTGTGGATTTATCGGATTATATAAGGATCCTGTTATGTTATTTATTTATCTTATTCGTCAAGTTTAAAATTCTTAAATTTTATGTTAATTCTAAGACGTAGTACCACTTTAAACATCAAGAAAATAGGTGAAATACGGCCCAGACTTACTAATAACTTTACTCAAATAGTTAAGTATTTTCTATACCGTATTGTAATAATAAAGCAATTCCTATTGACCTAGGTAGTTCTGCGGACTCTGTCATCAAGGCTAATTATTCTTGTTATTTTTTTTATACGAACTAACGTGGTAAGAAGCCATAATACTCCCTCATCATGTTGGCTTCGAGTTATATCTATCACCTTCGTTTTAATCACATAGTATAGCTTTCTCCTACGATCTTCAAAAACTCTGATAAAGCTGTGATTACATGTAACATGTGTGCGTAAGCGTATCTCAAACTCAAAACGTGATTACATGTGTCCGTACGATAATTCCGCAAAACCGCCAATAAAGTGAATCCGCGTGTGATTGGGTCAAGGAATAAAGAAAGAGAGGAAAGTCCCTCGCAGTAATGATGTCATCAATGGATTCAAATATTTTTGCACCGAACCATCTGTCCGTAGCCGTCCGTAAACGCAAATAATCGCTCACTGATCTATCCACTGCGCTACGGAAGTGTTGAGTTTGAGTAAGCAGAAAACTGGATTTGCCTGGAATTTGGACAGGATTTTCTCTTGTCCGTTTTTAATTGAGTTTGCGTTTGAACTTGAGTTTGCTTACACATGTTATCGCAGTTTTATGGTTACAAAAAAATTCAGGTTTTTTTTATCAGAAAATTCAATAACTACACGACACCGGGTCATCGAGTCATATTGTCATTGGGCAAATCGTGGTATCATTGATATCTGATATATACATTATATTCTTCTCAAAAGAGTTTTGACCTAACATCATCTGAAGCATTACATCGATATCAATTTGATCATCTAAGATTATTTGAAGCAATACATAGATATCAATTTTGATCAACCATGATGGCAAACTAAGATTATCTGAAGCAATAAATGGATTGGACTTTTGATCAACTATGATGGCCATCTAGGATTATTTGAAGCAATACATGGATAACAATTTTGATCAACCATGATGGCCATCTAAGATTATCTGAAGCAATACATTGATAACCCTTTTGATCAACTATGATGGCCATCTAAGATTATCTGAAGCAATACATAGATAACCCTTTTGATCAACTATGATGGTCATCTAAGATTATTTGAAGCAATACATAGATATCAATTTTGATCAACCATGATGGCAAACTAAGATTATCTGATGCAATACACGGACATCATTTTTGATCAACTATGATGGCAATCTAAGATTATCTGCATCAATACAGGGATTACACTTTGATCAACCATGATGGCCATCTAGGATTATTTGAAGCAATACATGGATATAAATTTTGATCAACCATAATAGCAATCTAAGATAACCTGAAGCAAATTTGATATTATAAGCATAATTGGCAAATATTCTACATGTCTCTAGAGATCTCTGTGGTTAGACAGTAAAAATTCTGCCGGAGGTCTGAAATGGATATTTATATGTTAATGATTTTTTTCCGGAATTTTAAAGAAGTTGTTTACTTAACGAGCATGAGCAATGTAGGGAAAAACGTATTATTTCTTATTGAAATCCCAAAACGGATGTTCGGTAAATGTTTCAAACAAGATTATACCGGAAATTGTGTAAAATTTACATGAGAGAAAAAAAAGTGTCTAGTAAATTTCCTTTTTGAGACTACGTAACCTGTTACTTTCTTGTCATTTCGATGCCAATATCTAATGTTAAGATTTCCAATTACGTGTCTCTTCATACCAATCATAATATATTATAAGTGTCAATGCGTTAATATTTCCTCATTGTCTGTAATTATTCACCAGAGTAAAATTGCAATAATTGATGGGTTTCCATATTTTCATTTATGAAAATGACAATGGCTAACACTTATATGAATAGAAAGTAGAAGTATTCTAATGACTTAAAAAATACCAGCCCATAATTAATTCATAATAAGCTAAATAGGAAGAGAATTACCAGCAGAAAAAATCAATGAGTGACTGATCACGAAAGGTCAACAAGTCTTTTTTTTGTTTATCCAGACAGTACGTACATGACATTTAATTGGTTTAAACTCTTATTTCTATGCAATAAGAACATAATGATATGATTAAGAATATATGTGATAAGTCATTAATTTGACACTAAAAAATAAGGAACCCCATCTTTAACCATGGCTGAATGAAAGGAGATCAATATTTCTGGGCTACAGTAGATCTACCAGAGTGTCCTACCATAATGCCTTTACGTATACTCAAATTGAAACCCATAACATACTCTTAAAAGAAAAGGGAGGTAGACAAATGACATCGGGTGATGTTGTAATGTTAAAAGGTTGCACATTGGAAACGATGTACCCATGCTTTAAAACGCTGCTTCTCTACTTAGGAATTCGGGTATCCCTTGAGCGACTAACGAATTCCAAAAATGCTTGTTTTCAACATTTGTGCTCGACTCGGCCAAATATCCCTGTGTTTTGGTAACAGTTCAGTGTTGTTATTTTCGTACATATTTTACGTTTGATCACATCTTATACAATCTGTTCTCCTTATAAGTCATGCGAATCATGATGAAATTCGCCATCCGACGATGATATAGATTAGTATATTAAATTGATGCTAAACGACAAGTGTCAACTGTAACAAATTCATACGGGAATGACAAGACCATAGACAATATATTTATGAAGATCTTTACGTTTGGACATACATCAGTGACACATCCATTACGATAGAGCGGCCCTTGTTCTTTGGAGGCCGCAGTGGCTGAGTGAATAAACCACTTACTCGTTAAGTTTCCTATTCAGAGTTCGTTCATAACAAAGGCCGTTCATACCTGTGTTTTTTTTAGGCCCGGTACTCTCTGTCAGTGATGTCAAGACGTATCTGCGCGAAACCAAATGGCCTAATACCGCTGGCCATGCAGAATTTCACTCATCTATACACAGTCGCATGGCGTAATCCGTCCTCATTAACCCAGTCAGGGTACAAAAAGTAGGACTTCGAACTTCTGACTTTTAATTTTAATTTAACATTAAACGGGACTTCTAGCGTATCTATATAGAACTGATGAAACTCTTTGAACAAGTTATATGGCCCTTGGCTTCAATGGTATTTGCGAAAGTGGTGTTATAATCTACCCACATTTTTCTGACATTTCAGGAAACACAGACGTAAAACGGAAAAAAACAATTACAATCTTTAAGTTTCCCCGATACATATAGATGTACAAAGGTTCAGTTGGAGGCCCTAAAAAATAACTTGAATAAGACCATTAGCGGATATGTAACAATTCATATCTTCAAGGGAGGTAATTCTAATAAAAATAGATATTTCTTTTCGTTTATCTTAAGCTATTTTTAACCAGATTGTTTTAATCATTTCAAAAGTTAGCCAATCACTGGGTACATCTTCACAATGTCAAGCTATTACGAACGTTTTATACCTTGACTGTAATAGCCACGTTCCCGTGTCACAGACGTTTGTAATGAAGCGATTTGATTGTACACAAGTGAATACAACCAATCAGAGACCACGAGTCGCTGCATTCTGTGATACAACAAAGGAAGCTAATGGAGTCAAGGTATAAGATGAACATGTAGATATCGTGTAATGATGTGATGAAAGAAAAATATTTTCTAAATCTTCGCTTGATTAGATCAATAGGAAAACGTCACACAGAGAGAGAGTGGGCATTCAGAATTAAGTGAGCAATTTTTTACATCAGTTTTTACGTCTTCGGAACATTGCAGTCTAATTAAAATTAGACCAAACTTTCGTTCCGCTTTTTCATTAGCTTTTATTTTTAGTATAGCCACTGTGACTATTTTAAAAATTTAAGGTAATAAAAAAAACGGAACGAAAGTTTGGTCTAATTTTAATTAGACTGCAGAACATTGTCAAATGGACTTACCACAGAAAAACTTTTCGGTTTTAACACGTTCCTGGTCATAAAAATAAAGTGTTCAAAAACACGAAATTCCTAATTTTGTTATAAATATTATATAAATTCATTTCAAAGTGATCACCCATTGGCTATGTTAAGGTGGATTTATATTTCTGACGCCGTCAACTGCCATAATATAGGCCTACGCGAAAGTCGGCGATTGCCAGCGTTCGTCAGCGCATAGGTTTGTACTAGCGAGTACTCGCCGTATAATGGCGGAAGTCGGCGTAACATTTTCAAAAGTTCAACTATATTGAACTTTTACGACGTGAATTTGCAAACGCCGGCGTTTCAACCAATCACAAGAACACAGACAATCAAAAATTAAAAAAGGTCGCGCTTCTCTGCGTGTGTTTATAACGCTTGAGCGCGGCAATCTGTTGGCAATCGTCAGCTGACCCCGTCAACCAGCGCAAAAATGATATTCCAATTACGTATTATAGAAACTAGGATTTATTAAAAAAATATTCATGGGATAAGAATTCTAATATTCAAGAAATTGAAGTAGAAAAATGGGAATGGTTTTTGTCAGAAAGAGGAATAGTTTGACAGTTATTGCCGAGACTTACTGAATCATAAACGTAGGTCGGCTTATCGACAGGAAATTAGATTCTAACCTGTTTAAGAAACAGAGAGGTTACGTTCTACATAATCAGTTTTAAACATGCTCTTAATATTTTCATCTGAAAAAATCTAATGATTAAGTAATTATGTTGTGTAAAATATTGGACGAGTTTACAGTGGCGGCACGAGAAGTACCCCTGGAAGTACGGGTACAAATAAGGGGCAGACTGACTCTATAGGTGGTCAATTGATGGATTCCAAAAGGGACAAGTCATGCCATAGGGTTTGAGGATGTCCTCCTCATAGAAAAAACTTAAAATTAATTTCGTGCATTCTGACAACTTGGTATTTATAAGTAGCATGTTATGTAGTGTAATTGGATTGTCGTGTCCGACATTGATTGATGTTAACCACGATTGATGTTATAATAACTAATACACGGAACTGAAAGGTTGAAATTCCACTTTTTCTCTTCTGTAGTAATATTGGCGCTACTTAAGTTCTGCATTTCTTTACGATTTTAACTTTTTATCCACTTTAATATGACAGGATGAGACAATATTCTGCCGGAATCTCAATCACACTGTTAAGAACGTATCCTTTCAGATTGACGATCTTTCATAAAAAAACCCTGTTTTTCCAGAGATCGACGGAAAAGATCAAAATGAGCAAATAGAGAGCAGAACATATTGATTTTACACATTCTTTGTACAGAAATCAGAATGGGTTCGCCAAAATCTCTGATTTACTGTCAAAAACGTTTAATACTAGATACAAAAATTACCCAAATTGCTTTCAGATAAATAAGATTGAAGAACAAGGGCAATAACCCATAAGATTTTTTTAGATATTATTTTTAAATTTTCGGTAAGGATTATAGAGAGAATAAGTTAACGAACATGGACCATAACTCATTTATTTCCACAGGAAAATGAAAATTATGTTATGAGTTATTGCCCAGGTTCTTTAGAACAGTAATATCGGTGATCAGTTAAGAATCGTGCCTTCGTGGCTTCCGCACTAAACCTCAAACTCGTTCTGATGGTAACAAGTCATGAATTTTTATTTATGATTTTCATTTCATGTGGGCGTATAAAAATAACTATAATTTGATGATGTAGCAGAATTTGACCTGGATATCTTGTGTAATAAAGACGTAATTAGTAGCGACAAGCACGACATCGACTATTTAAAGAGTGATAACGGATAAATATTTCTCTTGGTGATGAGTAGTTTCCGCCATAGATTATTTAATAGTACTACTTTATACTAGTTATTTCGAGAAACAGCTATAAATTACGTACAAATTAACAAAGAAAGCTGCAATGTAAAATTGTATTTATCGACGAAATCATCTTAAGGGATTGTTAAGAGGTTTTCTAAAATTCTGACATGTATTGAGGACACTGATAGCATCGATTTGCATCATTTCTATTCTCAGTCAGACCTCTAAACTAGACGTTTTATGACGCAGCTATCGCAAAGGCCCTTAGACATTAAAGACGGGTTCCCTTATTTTTATTTATGAAAATGAAAATGCTAATATTTATATGAATAGAAAGTAGAGGTGTTCTTATGACTTGCAAAAATACCAGTTTGTCTCACCTGTCCATCATAATTTATAATTAGCTAATTTAGAAGAGAATTACCAGCAGAATTCCAATGAGTGACCGATCAAGAATGGTCAAAAAAGCTTATTTTGTTTCTCCAAACTCTCATACATGAACAACTATGATATGTTAAAACTCAATATAATTCAATAAAAATACCAATTTATCAAATATTTTGCTTAATTTGACACTAAAAATATACGGAAAGTTTTTGCGATAGTGACGTCATCGCAGACATCTGACAAAAAAATTGATCTGATGCAAATAGAAGCCTTAAATAATACACATAAAGAAAAGCCAGAAAACTTTTTTTGAAAACTATTTTAACATTAAACAAAAGTCAACGCATGCTTGAAATGGTGGGCAACACATCAAACATAAATTGATTGGCTGCAGCGTTCAGAGCACGAAATGTCCATTAGTAACCTATATTCTGTGCTGTCACTTGATCTATCTTTATCTTGATCGATGAAGTGATCTCCAAATGATAAAGCAAAATATTTTCTTTTAATTATGTCCTAGACTTAACCTAATTGATCAGCTAACTCAATAGGAAAATGTCCGTAAAACCATTTGAATAATTAATGAAAATCGACCATTTGATTAAATTCATTAGGTCATCATGCAGATATTTAAAGTCTTGGTGAAGTAGCGTAAGCAGTGTAGGAAGGTTGCGTACCATGTTATGTTATGTCAAAACGCATGTGAGTGAATTAGGCAAAAACACTGACGACGGTGCGACAATGAACACCTTAAACAACACTTTACCTATGTAAATGCTGTGGCGTGCATTGTTTGAATATAGCGTTATTTATGTACAGTGAGCGAACAGGCCTCGAACGGCAGGATTGCAGGAAAAAATATGTAATCGAAAAGATATTGCAAGAGTCGTAACAGCGACATCATTTGTAGCCATTGTTCTGGTAAAAACTAGGTTTTTGGTGAAGAATGATGCCGTTCAGAACAAAAATTAGCCGCTATACAAAATTGTTTTTTGAAATTCAATGGCTCTTAAATTTTTGAAGTAACCTAGGTAACTAGTACCACCTCAGAGACCTAGCAAATGTCACAGACAGTTTTATTTAGTAGCATTTACAATATCAGCGGTGGATTCACAGCCCGCTGTTTGTTAAAAAAGCAATTTGAAATATTTAATCCTTTTAGTTTGATGTGGTAGTAGAGGGAGTGCCTCGGTGACAATGAAAAGTTGCTTTTACAGTGTTTCAGAACTAAGATTTTGACCCGCCCCCCGAACGAAACAACTCCTGTTCACGTGGATCTTTCTACTAGCTGATCTTTGGCCAAACTACTGGCCTTGATTTTTCCCATTTTTACACATTAATATCCTCCACAGTTGTGGATCGAAATGAAATGGGCTATCCTACCAAAATTACCCACACAGCATGGCGTTATATTCCGTAGCCAATTCAACTTTGATAACAATTCCACCAGAAATCATATCAATCAGATTCTACTGAAATCAACTTTTTTTTACTTTCAGAAAGTGTCAGTATTCGTGTCGGTGTTGACATTAACAGCTATCTCTCTAGAAAGATGGATGGCCATCTGCAGACCATTGTGGTTCCGGCAAACATCTTTGAGATCACGTAGAATAATGGTCATAATATGGATTTTGTCGTTAGGGGCCGCTATCCCCGATTTAGTAGTTATGACTACAATAAATGTGTATACACCTTCAGGAAATGTAGTGATTTGTCAACCGGGGTGGAATGAGTTTCAAGAAAAAATAAATTTGTTATTCATGTTCAGCGTATTTTACGTTATACCACTCGGCATTATGACATTCGCTTACACTAAAGTGGCTTGTTGTTTATGGAGAAGTGCCTCTTCTGAAAACATCGAATCAGGTAATTACGGTAATTGGCTTTTAGATACCTTGTCATATCAAAGATAAAAGACTCTAACTGTTGTTTTTTTTTTTGCTTCAAACGATTCCCCAGCGATATTAACACCAGTCTAAGCTCTTCTGATAAAAGAAAATGATTTGGTGTTAAGAATATGTCCTTAGGTTTTAAAAAGTTATTATGAGGTTTTTCACATACAAAACCAAATACATGTAAAACAAAAAAGTCTATAAGGTATATGAGCAATGTTATTGCATCTAATTACCTGTAATGAAAATGACAATCAGCACAAAAAGGATTTTTCGCTGGTTTTTCAACGTCGACCTTATGGTCTGCAGTGAGAACAATTGTGCCAAGTCGCTCGATATAGTCGGCTTGAGTCCACAATTATATAGCTACACCGATTCTAATTTCAAGCTACAACTGAATCTGATCACCAATCCGAGCTGTTACCATTGACTATAGAAAGCCAAAGCGGAACTATTTGCAGGATATGAATAATAATTTCTTCTTTATAGTTAAATTTGTTCCTGGTGTGATGAATATTATCTTAAATAGATATTTCTATGACATTTTTTTAGTGGATAATGAAATTTGCTCCTGGTGTGATAAAAATTACGTGACTAAAATAATTATGATTTATTTTTTCAAAAATGGAAATAATAGGTTTCAAGTGAGAATATAACGTTCTGACATAAAAAGGTCACACAGACAAGGTGATTTCATGTCCAGTGAATATTTTGGTTTTGGCTTGCCATAAAAGCTCAGATGAAATGCTAAGAATCGCCAATCGACCAGAATAAAACCTAGGAAGTTGGTCTTTCAACATTATAATCGTTAGGCTCTAATTTGAATATATTTTTGTTATATTTCAGCAGTTGCAAGTATTCCACGAGCTCAACTTAGGATACGAAAGCAAAAAGCAAGAATGTTGATCGTTGTTGTTCTCATATTTGCTATTTGCTATTTACCTGTATATATGTTATTCATTTTAAAGTAAGTCCTATTGTATTTTCGATCTCTGAATACGACATCAAAGACGAATCAATGATAGCGATTTCAGATGAAAGAGACCAAACATGTTTTCTCTATGTAATGTATTATGTAAATGTCATTTCTAGTTTTTCTCGCTTCTTCTAGGCATAAAGAAAAAATTCATAAAGAATGAATTTTGACATTTCCGTTATCCTAATACATCTTTCAAAATGATAGCGTAAAGAAAAGCTTAAAATTTAATTGCGATTTCCAACAACTTCTTAGTGGGTTAAGACCTTATTTTTTTTTTAGCTCAAAGCAAGCATTATCTTCAAGATAGACATCAAAAACTCAAAATGTTCGCCACAGCCACATTTCTCGTTCGATAGCAGCCATTCGATCGTAATGTACGCCAGCGATTACGATCAATCTTGGCCCTCGACAGACTGGCTGTAACCGTTATGGCTTATTGCTTACAGTCTTTGATTGACTATAATCCAAATACACACTTCCGTGACACAGAAAGGATAGCTTTTGCAGTCAGGGTATAAGACGAAGTTCATATTAGCTTGACAATGTGAAGATGCCTTTAATACTGTAATGATGTTTTGTTTTTATAGGTGTACAGGAGTAAGAATCTACATCTCCCCTGGTGCCTTCAAGTTGGTTGTATTATCAGCACATTGGTTGTGTTACTTCAACAGTGCCATTAATCCAGCTATTTATAATTTCATGAGCTGTAAGTTCTTCACTCTTGAATTTGTCGTTGAGTGATCACATTTGCCATCTGTGATGTAGAAAGTAATAAGTCACAGAAGAAAAGACTAAATAAATGTTAATCTGAAAGTTAACGGAATGCAACGTCTTAGAATGGATATAAATTTAAATTCTCAATCTTGTCCAATAAATTCATCAGCGGACTCACCTGGTGCCATGACTGTACAGCAGAATTCCTCTATAATCCGATCAGGTATTCTGTTGTTAAGTTATGACGTCCACTAATGAATATATAATATACTCTTAGCAATGGCGCTCCAAAAGGGGCTATCCCCCACTTCCCTCCTCTAGAAAAGATGCTGTCCGGCTTTGCCCCACCCCTTCCCAGTTTCAATTAACATAGTGAAAGAATAGCGTTTGTCCTCCTAGAAAATTTTGTAGCCCCTTCATCTAATGTCATCACGCCACTGGCACCTAGAGATTACCAATAAAAATGCATTGAAATGATAAGGTCGACCGTTTGACTGTTTTATCCTGACAGCAAAAATGCTTGTAACATAACTCTTCATATGAGCCTCCTGTTAATTTCGACTGAACCGGCATCGATCTGGGCTCATTTTAGCTTGATTGTTATATGCCAGACAATCAGATGACATATTCTCCAGTAGCTCACGGTGTAATTAATGTAAGAAAATGAATCACTATGATCTGAGGACATTCTTATGCGTGACGAGTTTAAGGTACAACCAGACTGAATATGTTTAGAAGTACAACAAGAGTTCATATTTATATCACATTCATATCGGCCTGCCCTACAACTATTTTAGTCTGGGTCATGTATTACACTAATTCCCAATTCAAATAGTGACTTAATCCGATGGTCTTTCACCTAATTGGACACCAAATCAGTTCATTTGGTCTCATTATTGCGAACTAAAGGTGGGGAACGCAGCATGTCAAATACACAGTCAAATTCTAATTTTCAAATCAACTTTTTTTGTACAATTTTTTCCCATATTTACGAGTAACTCTGAAAAAAAACCCAAAAAAACAACGCGGCATGAATGTATCGAATGATTAGCACACTTGTTACCAGTCAATGTCAATCGGGTTGAATTCTCAAATTAAACTCTGATTGGACGATAAAATTTTGCTCCCAGATCATATTAAAGTTCATACATAATCAGTTATCCTTTAAGGAAAACAATATATTAATCTGTTTAACTCAATTTAACTACTTAGACTTCCTTTCCGCTTTGGTCTTCACCTTAAGGCGGATCATTACCAATCAAGCTATAGATTATATAAAGTGTATTATTACTGGTTCGGAAAACTGTTCCCAAGGACAACTCAAGATAGCAAACGCAAGACAATATTATGGTATAAGCACACCTCTTTATTGAAATATTCAATGGTTGAGCCTGAACCTGAACAGCTGATGCCAATCTGCAACTGGTATAAAAATTATAATTTCAGATTTATTAAAGAGATCATGTATACATACCTACAATTTTACAATAGCTCCCATTTTGGTGGATTTCCCTACACCTTGCAATTAGATACAAGTCCCTTGATACTAGGCCCGTAGAAGTGGATTGTCACCCCCTACAAAATTCTTACATCCTAATGATATCATCACTGAAACTAAAAACACACCCCATTGCTCCTCCTGATATCTCACTTACACCTCCGATATCTTACTTGCTCCTTTGGATATCTTACTTGCCTCTCCTGATATCTTATTTGCCCCTCCGGATATCTTACTAGAATCTCCGGATATCTTACTTGCCCCTCTGGATATCTTACTTGCCCCTCTGGATATCTTACTTGCTCCTCCGGATATCTTACTTGCCCCTCCGGATATCTTTCTTGCTCCTTCGGATATCTTACTTGCTCCTCCGGATATCTTACTTGCCCCTCCGAAAAATCTACAGGCCTGCTTGATACTTCAATTAGATGCACATTTTAGTTGATTTTTGTTGATGAATTTGTGTATATTCTAGGCACATTTCGGAGAGAATTCCGCCAAGCATGCAGAGCTTGTTGTGTTAAAGAAAGACAGCACAGATTTTCTGAAGGTAAACCATATTAAAGTATATATAGTATTGCTATTATTGTTTGTTTGGTATATTTATGTCTGAAAATCAGCAAGGAAAGTAGACGTTAATGTAGGAGAGTAAACAGAAAGTCAAATAGGAAGAGAAAGTCAGAAAGGAAATTAAAGTAAACTGAAAGTCAAATAGGAAGAGAAAGTCATAAAGGAAAATGAAGTAAACTTAAAGTCAAACATGAAGAGAAAGTCAGAAAGGAAATGGAAGTAAACTTTAAGTCAAACAGGAATAGAAAATCATAAATAAAATGGAAGTAAACTGAAAGTCAAACAGGAAGAGAAAGTCAGAAAGGAAAAGGAAGTAAACTGAAAGTCAAACAGGAATAGAAAATCATAAATAAAATGGAAGTAAACTGAAAGTCAAACAGGAAGAGAAAGTCAGAAAGGAAAAGGAAGTAAACTGAAAGTCAAACAGGAAGAGAAAGTCAGAAAGGAAAGGGAAGTAAACTAAAGGTCAAACAGGAAGAGAAAATCATAAATAAAATGGAAGTAAACTGAAAGTCAAACAGGAAGAGAAAGTCAGAAAGGAAAAGGAAGTAAACTGAAAGTCAAACAGGAAGAGAAAGTCAGGAAGGAAATGGAAGTAAACTAAAGGTCAAACAGGTAGAGTAAATCAGAAAGGAAAAGGAAGTAATCTTAATGGCAGAAAAAATGAAGTTATAAAAGGCAAGGACAGTCTGGAGCCGAAAAAGTAATTCAGAAAGGAGACTGGTGTATTATATGCTTTCATGTAGGTTGCTTTTACAACAAAGAACCAGCATTTCAATTATCTTATGCATGGTTAACATTGAGGTTAGAGAAACCATGATTGACAATAGCTTATTTACTACACCAGACCTATAAATATATTATATAAAACAATACTCGAACCTTTTGTTATTAGTGGATGAATGTTGATAGGTGTTATTACGTATTTATAACATTAGAAACTGATTTGATCAAGTAGAATAAATTCACTTCATAAACGATTAAATTGATTTACAAGAGCATACGCCATTTTAACAAAATATTTGTTATCAAAATTTTATGTGTTTTAATTCATGATGCGTTTTAATGCATTCACAATAGTTTCGAATGAGTTAATTTTGAACCAATAAACACATGCAGTTTTTTTTTTGCACTTAACACTAAGCAGAAATTCCTTTCGTCAAGTGTTCTTTAATCAATGACCTTTGAATACTGCATCGAGCACCATGACACTTTCAAAGCTCTCGGGAAAAGTGAGGCTTATATCTTTTCAACCAACGTTTTATTGCGAAACGACATTTATGTTTTACTCCTTATCTGGCACGATAAAGATTGACAACGCCAATTAACAGTTTGCACGAAGGAAATTGAAAATAGCATCTGCCTACAATTTTCCGATTTCAAATGTTTTGTCGAGGGACCTATTTAAAATGTATAACCCTTAGAACCCAAGGCTTTGATTTCTATGATCGCGTCTGAACTGCTAGACAGTATTAACTTTTGATCTACATCATCGACAAGGGTTGAAGAATTGTAATGAATCATTCTGACCCTTGCTGGAAGCCTGAACATTTAGCTTAGCGACTTTGGCGTCTAACTCACTGAACCATCAGTATAGTAATCTGCCTGCAATCCTGGATACTGTCAACGTTTTATGGATTATTTCCCTTAATCGTTATCGTTCTCAACTATAACCTTGGCGTCTGACTGAATCATTTTAAAGCATACCCATTGCAGACATCGACTAGTCCATTCCCTTCTGTAAACAGTAGTGGTATTTTCCATCGATGTATATCAGTGACCTCTCGAGCAAATGTAATTTTGGCATATTTTATCACGATTAATAATTTCTCTTGAAAAAATGTGTAAAAATTGGGTTCGTGGATTCGAAGAAACCAAAGCACAATGTCAAGCTATTACCGACTGCGCCTTACATCCTTGCGTCTTTTCTGTATTTGGAAGCTTCAATGATACCAGAAAGGTGGTTATTGCAGTCAAGAAATTAGACGCACTTGGTAATATCTTGACACTATGAAGATGATTCATTATTTACATTCCGGTTTTTTCAAAATTTATCCGGCAGTGCTGGTAGCTTTTCACATTAAAATCATGACGAAAACCACTGCATTGTATCATAACTATCACATGCTTTCATTTTATTTTGTAGGTGGAGTTGCTGGGCACACTGAAAGGTTAGTTGATGTCATAGTACTTAAAGAACTCAAGAATGTCTATATCTTAATATCGCCTAGTCTATAAGAAATAAGACGAGTTTTAACACAAACATAGGTACCTAGTCTTACTATATATTCTAGCATTAGTATAGAGTTGTAGTAATAATTTTGTTTTTTAACTTAGAATTCTGATTAAACATTGTTCAAATTACGTTTTTCAAAATAATTTCCATTTTCTGAATTTTAGTATCGTATATACGTGATTCTTAGCTGCTTATTTTCTCTCACTATTTCTACATGTTGTGTTATTAATATTGTCCTTTATCGTCAATGCTTTGTTCAATTCTGTGTGTTTACCTCCGTGTGCTGTTCACTGATAGACACTGCTTTTCATGCTTTAAATGTATACCGTCGTCTGAATATTCTCTTTTCAGCTGCTAAAAACAATATGATATAGTCGTCTAAAAATATCTTTTATCATCTGATATCCAAAAAAATACAGTCTAATTAAAACTAGACCAAACTTTTTTTTATAAGCTTTGACTTGTACTACTTCAGTTTGGGTCTAACGACAACCCTCTTGAACGTTTGTAAAAATCTTTTGACCTAACTATATGACCCCTGTTTTAACCAATCAAATTTCTACTCTCTCCAGCGCTTGCATTTTGTGACACGGTGTCGGGTTAGATCAAAAGGTTAATTTGACGTTCAAGAGGGCTGTCGTAAGAGCTTCACTGAAGAGGCTATTTTAAAAATAAAAGGTAACAAAAAAAAAACGGAACGAAATTTTGGTCTAATTTAAATTAGATTTAATTAAATGTCTATTACCAGTCGATGTATATTGGTGTAAATTGTACTTTTGTTATTGATCGATGCATATAGATGTAAATTGACCCATCAATATAGGGAAAATCGTACTTCTGTTCAATGGATACATGGATGAATCGTACCTCAATTCGTGGATAGAGGATTAGGGCTGTGAATTGTTAGGACATAGGAAAAGTGTAAAATGAATTAATACGTACGTTACTTTTGTCCGCGAAAAATAATTGTTTCCAAACATTTTCTATCCACCAATCAACATACAATATCAATAGAGATATAATAACTTTTGTTTGTAATCGATATGAAAATTGCAAATTGTAGGCCTACTTCTGCCATCGAAGAAGTGCATAGTTCGTCAATGATGTCATCTGTTAAATTTTCAATTGAATTATTTTCAGTCCAGAAGTTTAATAATTTACAATTTTTATTTTCAGTACAAAAAGAAGTAAGTTAAATGGTTCACCACCAAATTTACAGTTTCGTCGCAATTTTAACCGTGCTTCAAACGGTTAAAAGACTACCTTTTTTTTAATTTTTACATTTTTAAATTACCGGTATTTTATCAAAATGTGCTATTTTGTGTGTTAACTTTAATTGTTTTTTAATGGTGATTTTGAATAAACTATTTTGTTTACCTACTTCTTTGTCTACTTTTTTTTTACGCTAGCCCAGACCTTATTTTCTAATTCCCATTGCGGTCAGTAAATTCCTCCTTTGATTCTTTTGCTATGGATAATCTTGTGATTCACATAGCACTTTACAAAGTCATTTTAAAAGTTCTCGAGCTTATACAAGAATACACTTAGACTGAAACATCCTATCTATCAATACCGTCGAGTCGGCAATAATATTTTGAGTCAACTTGACGGTCTAGCCTACACTAGGCTATAACGATCCGAACCGCAATACAAAACACTAACCAAAACTAAGCAGTTAATAAACTTTCACATGATGGGGGATTACATCAATCATAAGTGAGTAAGTATTTCGTAATGAAAAGTGGTATCTGGTGTCCAGAAGAATAAGCCTGTCGCCACACTCGCCATAGCTGCTACACATTGTAAAAACAAAAATCACAAGGAATAGGTGCAAAAAAATAAAATAGGGACTTTACTATTGAATTTTAGAAGTTCAAGGGACGTAACTGATGAAATATGTCTTTTTAAATTCAACAGTTCGAGGAAGTAAACTGATCACAAAATGTTTTATTATGTTAACAAAACAAAAATTAAACTACAAATCTACGTGAATAAGTTCAAAGAAGCTTTTATCCAATTCTAGAATGCTGATCACAAGCAGGAGAGGCAAAATGCAGTGTCGTATACCTGGCAAAATGAATACAAATTAACTGTGTTTTGTTTTAAACTGAGTTGCGCCCCTTATATCAATCACTCTCTAATACCACAAAAGAAGTATGAAAGAGTACAACATTAAACATGTCTTCGAATGGAATCAGGGATAGAGCTTTAAATTTAGTAAAAATACTACCACGATTAACTTTGGGTAATCTGAAGCGTCTGTCAGAAGATGTAAAAAAGGTAATTTACTTTTATTGACTATTTACTTGGCTTACTTGCTGCGTCGGTACGCTAAGCTTATAAACAACAGTTCGATCACAAAATCACGTACGTAGTTTACAGGATCGAATTTGGCATTGATTAGCCTATACTTATAGATAATAGTCCTACATAGGGCTCAATCCCCAGCATCTGATATAGCATTGGCATAAAGTTCTGATATCAATTTCTTAAGACTTAAGTAAGTGTAAAAGTTGTCTGTGTCAAGGCCTTTGTTTTCTATTTAAACAAGAGATGGCTGATGCTGAAAAAGTTTAGAAAGAGAGTGTCTTAATTGTCTCATCTAGCATTAAATGATTTCTTTTTTTTTTTGTTTACTTTCAGCCTAAAAATAGACGAAGAGACAGAAAGAGTGGAAAAACTCATGGCAAAGGGCATAAAGGTCAAGGCCAGAGAATGACATTGCCTAGACTTGGTTTTGAGGGCGGAAATACACCTTTTTATCTTCAGATACCTAAAGAACCCTACTACAGAAATCATGAGTATATTCTAAATTTATTTTGTTGCTTTTTACGAGTAACCTTAGCTGTCGCTTACTTTTCCTTTGTGAAAATCTGAAGGTTTTCACACAGAGGGATTGAGTTACCAAATTTTGTACATCCGAACACTGAATATTGTCTCATTTCAGATTGAGAAAAGAATATGTGCCATTATCATTATTACAACTACAACGTATGATAGATCTTCATAGAGTAGATATAAATCATCCTATAGATTTATCATCATTATGTAATACTAAGTTATTACTAGTAGATTGGGAAAGGAAACAGTTTGGAGTCCATTTAACTGATGAGGTATGATTTCTTACAATTTCAACCCTCTATACACTAATATTTGCTTATGTACCTGTCTCCTTTTAAATTAAATTATTGTTGTCTGAAGTCAAATTAGAACTAGTTATCTACCCTGTTATTCGAGTGCAGTGAAGACAACCCTTATACTAGATTATTGTTGTCTGAAGTCAAAATTAGAAGTTGTTATCTACTCTGTTATTTGAGTGCAGTGAAGACATCTCTTGTACGAGATTATTGTTGTCTGAAGCCAAAATTAGAACTAGTTATCTACCCTGTTATTTGAGTGCAATGAAGACAAACGCATCATTCAAAATTCTTTATTTGTAGGGTGCAGAACATTTTGATGCCAAGATCAATTTAGAGGTACAGAAAGCTGACGAAGTAAGTATTGCTGCAATAGAAAAATGTGGAGGAATTATCAGTACTAGATATTATGATCCTACCAGTCTACATGCTGTTTGTAATCCAGCTAAATTCTTTGCTCGAGGTACCCCAATACCAGTGTGTAAAGTACCTCCGAAAGATGACCTAGACTACTACTGTAAGGCTGAGAATAGAGGATATCTAGCTAAGCCAGAACAAGTTTTGGAACATCGTCTTATATTAGCTCAGAGATATGGCTATATGTTGAAAGATTTTGAATCAGAAGAAGAGAAAGAGATGCTGTTGATGAGAAAGGATCCAGAGCAGATTTTCTATGGACTGAGGGCAGGCTGGGTAGTGAATCTTAAAGATAGATGTATATTAAAACCTAAAGAGACTATTCATGAACAATATTATAAACTTCTTGAAGAATCTGCCTGATTGCAATAAATCTTTTAACTTGTAGTTTATATAAAAATAAATTGAAATTATTACTAGTTATTTTCCTTAATTTTATTTTGATCTATTTGCCAGGAAAGTAGAACGTAAAATTCTATTCATTTTCCATAAAAAAAAAATTGTATTCATATTTATGTCAATAGTTGGAGCGATCCTTGTTTCATAAACTTAAGTGTTCATAGCTCACCATCGAAATTTGGCTCTCAAATCCTTATGTGTCAGGAGACTCGTCTTTTCTTGAGACTCTGCCTTGTATAGAAAAGACATTAGAAATAGCTTTAGTACTCTGAACAAGAAATAGCTTTAGCACTCTGAACCCTGGATATCTTGAAAAAAATCCGTGTTAGAAATAAAAACCAAAATCCAACTAGAACAACCCTCACCCCCAATTAAAAATACTATTATTGACACTCAAAATTCTATTCTTAAATATAAGCACTCAATAATCAACCAAGTGGAAGATGATTTTTGAGTGTGTAACCTAGTGTAAAACTTCCAAAATACATCGTGATATTCTATAGACTTGAAACAAGAATACAAGAAGTCGAGCGACTAATGTCTTTTGTATGAAAACTACAATGGCAATCCTTCAGTTTTTGCTGTAAGTCTATTGTTGTACTATGTTTTCTAGGTTGTAGGTAATTAAATTTAGACGATTAAAGAAAAGGACATATTTAATTAGGGACACCTGGAATTATATTTTGTGGATTTAGATATTTTCTCCATAATCTGCGAATTTATTCAAAACGTTTTCAGTTATGGTTGTAAGAACTGTAGAATTTCGTAAAGCATAAACTACCATACCTATAAAGTGGATCCAGAGCGACTCGTGATTCAAAGCATCTCATCAGATCCGTCGCGAAATGTCATAAAATTGACAATTAGCATGCAAATTACCAGAGCCCAGATCGATAAGATCAAGTTTCTGCTGGGAAGGATAATATAATTTAATTTAATAATTTTATTTTTTCAACCACTGATTAATATTGGTATTCAAGACGAATTAAATTCGCGATATTGTCATAGCTTAACTAGAACCGCAGACATGAATCTGAATAGTGCAAATAGAAAATGTAAGGTCCACTTTAATACACCTGTGATTGGCCGAGGCAATGGCGACTGCAACTTTTCATATGGCCCCGTTCACTTGCTACATCTTCATGCGTTTATGAATTTGATTTTCCTGCAATTGAAGAATTATTTTCGAAACTACTCTAAATATTCCTACAAGTTGCATAGTTTCGTTCCGTTGTATGGAATTTGATAATTAATAATATTAGTAATCCCAATTTTCGCGCCTTATTTTACTTCCGGTTAATTTTAGTTGATTTTATAACATACATTTATGTGTATCTTAAGAAGAAATATGTCAGAACTTTCATTTCGGAGTCATTCGCGAATTTAAAACCACAAATATTCTCGAACATAAGAGAACAATGTTACCATCTTGAAAATATGTAAAATAGAGAGTAAATAAATATTCGGCGTCTTGGCCAGAAGGTAAAAGAACTGATTATAGCTTTGCTCCGGGCCTGTAGTTTAGATTTGAAGACTTGATAAAAGATATAAAAGATATACTGTTATATTATGACTGTTTATGTAAAAAAGGTTGATTTAACTGGAAGGCAAATGATAGATAATAAAATCTATGAATTGTTTCAAGTCACTCATATTAATGATAAAAAGCATAACTTTGATTTCATATAATATATTCAGATAGTGTTAGATAAGTTTAGATCGATAGTCGTCATCTGATTTCATTTATTGGCCTATTTTCCCAAAATATTAACAAGAAGTATCACTCAAGTACACAAATTGAGAAGGGAGAAATCCTCCCATTTTCGGTGTATAATTCAATTTCAGATATATATTTTTAGTATTCTTTAACGAAAGCAAATTTGGAATCGGTCATTCGGTTCTTCAATACTTAGTCCAAAAATCATAAGAAACTGCGTAACTGCTTCGCTAAAATCTTTGTTGATAAGATTTTGTAAGTCCAAATGCCGTCATTTAGTGTTCCTTCAACTCTCGAACATGATTTGCCAAATATGTTTCTTCACTGTTGGAAAAGGTGATTCTCAAATAATTTTAATAAACATCTTGAGTTAGTTTTATTCGTTCCAATTCTTCAGGAAATTGCTAAGTAATTCTTATAACATATTGTTTATTTTCCCTGTAGATATGAAATCAAATTAAATCTAATGAAATTTTGTCTGTTATTTGACTTTGATGCTGCAGACAACCACAGAAAACGTCTGACGCCTTAAAATTCAGGTTTTGTTACAACAAAGTGTTGGATGTCGGAGTAGATTTTTAATCAAAACATAGGCTGTATATCATATTTTCTTAACAAGGTTACTTTATAGGCGGAAGATGAGGGCCGATACTGTAAGAGCGATATTTATATTAGTTAAAATGCGGCCTCGGGCCCGTCTCACCACTTTCAGCGCAATATTTTACTTTGATAGTTGATTCTTAGATCTTTAGATTTTGTTAAGATAATGGAGCGTCATATAGTCGGTAGAGTTTGGGTGGTCAGATAAAATAAAATACTTCCGCTCATATATATCTGTAAACCTTAGATTCTGATATTTTTCCTGGAATAAAACATGAAATGTTTTTTTACGCCTATATTCAGCACCTTTTTTTTAGACAGGGGCATAGTTCCAGAATTTTTGTATGTTCTATTTCCACCTATCGATTGTCCAGGGTTCAATCACCGGAATAGGTCGAAGTATACCCTCAACTATAGGTTTCCCTGTCAGTGATGAAAAAGGCGTCTAGTCTTTCGGATGGGACAATAAACCGAGGCGATGCAAGGTTAATGATCGATAAAAGACAGTTGGAAATCGAAGGCTAATGTCGCAGCCCTGTACTTCTTCATTGCACTTCTTGGCGTTACTCGTCTTCATTAGTATATCACGTTCAGAAAGACGAAAAACATTTTCCGAAAAGATTAAAAAAAAAGGTCAGATGTGATTGTTCGTAGGGGCAAGTGATATATCCGAAGAGGCAATGGTGTATAGAGTTTATTCGCACTGATGGAATTAGTCGGTTATCAGAATTGTTTCAGGGAAGCAATCTATTTTTCCAATTACCAAATTAGATTCAAAGTGAACAAGAAACCAGAAAATATGTGCCCGATAACAAAATCATTGGATGAACCTGACCTCAATAAACGTTTTGTATTTAAATCTGATATAAACATGATCTTTATCTCTTTAACATTCCACGCTTTAATAATTAGACCCCTGATCCCACTCCTCACTTACTCTTCTTTATTCAACATTGCAGCAAGCAGAGATTTCTACAAGCCGGTGACTTATCTGGATTCTAATTAAGGACGCAAGCGGCGAGAATCAGCTTTGATGTTTGATATAAGCGAGAGGGGGGTAAGAAAGATATATGGAGTATGTATTGTAAAGAGTGACAGTATGAACCAGAGTGAAGAACAAAATAGTTAAATAGAGGTTGTCACACAAATAACAAGTAAATTAGTGGGTATACATGCTGTAATCGACGACAAATTACCCCATTACAATCTAATACAATATCATTGGAAAGTCGAGATCTGACGAGATTAGACGAGATAAAGAGATAAAATAGTGACAAACAATGATATGGTTTAGAAGAGCTGTGAAGAGGTAGTAAGATTAGACAGCGTATCATTGGGTAGCATTCGACAGATGTAACAACTTCTGCCTCTAAAAACACATTTTTTTTACTGTATTAATGTGTAATATAAGTGAAATGTATCCACGGTCCTGATTTTTAATATATCACAGAAAATGTTTACTATTTAAAATATTTTATTTTTGCCCTTTTTTTTTTATATAAACACAAGCTCCGTGAAACTCGTGCATATGTTGTCGAGTTTCTTAATGCTGATCACAGCAAGTACTCCGATCATGTAACCATTCAAAGTGTTCGTTATTTAGTAGTTCAAAGTCGTTTGAGTTCTTTACACACCAAAATATGATTTGGAGATATCCTTGCTTAGAATTTTTGGAGTTTATCTGAAGAATCTTTTTCCGAAATTCGATATTGGGGTCAAATTGATAAGAGCTCATCTAATTTGTATATTTCCGAAGTCATTTCTTATTGAGGACATCTAGTTCTGGAATTTTCTGAAAAAGGACTTTCAGTACACGAGCAAATGTCCCTTATTCAAAATGGTAGCGGTAACCCCCATTATATTGTATGAAATGTCGTAACATCACCAAAACCAATGCGTTTATTAGCTTAAATTTGAAAAGTGATCCCTATGGGGTATCTGGCAAATTATTACAAGATTAAAAACAATGACACGATGCCCTCTCTCTCCCACGGGACATGAAACTCGCTCGTCATATGGTCGATTAAGATCAAAGTAGTGTCCAGTATTTAGTTATTCAAGTGGTCAGCTAAGTAGTTAGTATCATGTTTGGGTCATTCGAACAAATTTCAAATAATAAGAAATATTTCAAATGTGGTAACTCTTGTACCATTAACATTCTCTGAGACATAATCACACATTTCTTGCACATTGCTAATTAAACCAGATCCAAAGAGATTGTGAAGCTTCAGACGGAAATTTGTAAAGGGTTATTTTCAAAACAACAAGGGATTTTACCATTGGTCTGTTTTGACCGTAACCTTTGGTAAATGGACATATATCCTGGTATAGTCTCATCCGGTTCTCAATCTAACTTAAAGTCAGATGCTTCATTTCTTGTTTTTTTAATGGTGGTTACTGCACTGAAAAGGTTGTCTTCTAATGTTTTTTGTCGAATTTTTGTCCGATTCTGTCATAATTCATGGTAACTATAATCAACAACACCTATAACAGTGGAATGGTAATGTGAAACAATTATATTACATAATTCATCACAAGAATTTCACAAAGCTTTTGATTGGCTGAATATTTAAGTGGCCTGCAACTCAGAGTGCTGATCAATTTCCTCAGATCATGGATGGCATTGTAGTGTCATACAATCTGGTTAAAAGGGTACCGAAAGTTTTCGAAAATGGCATAGAATGTCTAGCGTAAAAGAACCAATAGTAGGTGAATTATAGCTCAATTATTCACACGTTTCGTGTCGTCGGGTTGAATTTCGTGTTATGTTCCTCAAAAACTAAAGGCAAGACACACAGATCGAGAAAAATCCAAGCCAAGAACAAAGACGAGAAAAGATAAGATATGAACAAAGCTACCAGTATAACTATTACATTTTATACCTCTCAACATTTAATAAAACCCTAACAACTTCTTTAAGGCAAATCTAATTTCAACTTATTAAGCTTGATTAAAAGAATAAGTGGGTACTGGAAAAGATTAGTTGTTCCAATTTGTTTGTAGACTGCCGATGGCTAAAGGTAAAGAGGGAATGTAGAAGGCTGAAGATGGCGACCAAGGAGCTGATGAAGTAACTATATTAGCAGTCTAATGATATTACCCATACTTTTATCGTAGGCGCTTCAAGAATTGCCCATAGCTTTTATTTATAATTCTTCATTTACATGTGAGGAAAAACTGAATGATGTGAGTTAATAAATTTGCCGTCTGATCAGGTAGAGAAGAGTCCTTCCATTCCACCCCTTCAGGCTGTAACCACATGTACTGCTGCTGTCGAGTTTGACAACATTGCGCCGAGATGACTGGCAACATGATGGTACGATATTAGTAGGCGAACGACAACCAATTTGACCCTACAAATCTTTTTGATGTGATGGAGTGTAGACAATGACGCCGTAGGCCTGAATTTGATTACTTACACCGCTTTCTGGATAATAGACATTAGAATCAGATAACGATTCCTATAGGCTATATTATATTCCATTCAATAATGATCAATCATAAAGCTGGAAAAATCTTTGATGTGTATCATTCATGTCGGTTTAATATTATTATTAGTTTTTGAGAATTTTTCTTTGTTTATGATATGACTTTATATGAAAATTAATATTACCCGCCAATAGATTTGATATTTCCTAATCGTTTTTCAGATTGTTTATTTGTCCCCAGGAGAAAGATGATTGGGTTTGTCATAAACTACAAATTACTCATTACTTGTTACACCCTGGCGTCATTTAGTCTTTTATCATTTTCATCATTCTAGGCTAGAATGATTATATCAATAATAAAATGATTGCTTTAATTTATAAAAAGGGGTATTTTAGGCAAAAACAATTTATCATTATTTATTTATTTAATGAAACAATAGTATCAGTTGATTTGCTCAAAAATAAAATTGCATGTGTTTGATACGATCAATGCTAATTCAATAGCTTGAAATAATTGTCAAAATTCCTTTTCTATGAATTTTTCAAAAATTTTGTCTGTAGCCTATCAATTAAAATACTTATCTAAACAAAGTTTCCTCGACGAGGTTTTTGGTAAACTTGATGGCGTGACTTACCCGCCTCGCTGTTTCCACCTAGAGTACTAGAGCCGAAATTATGGATGATTTCGACGGTATAACAACAGAATCTTGTAGTAGAAGCATGCACAGGTATTTTGTAGATGTGTTAATGTGAGGATTCATCCGGATCCATCCTTGTCATGGAAACTTGCTGAGTGAAACAGGACGAGATTCACAAAAGTCAAATATCTGCCTTAGGTCCTGAAATTTGCTAAAAGTAACTTATCAAAAATCACGCTACTTCTTGAATAGTGGGAGAAATTTTCCAGATAGTCAGAAGCATTTCTAAGGGATTTTTAACATGTACAGTCTTAGTCATGTTCTATCGGAACGACCAAATGTTGCATTTGTATTGATATTGCTGAAGGAGAAAGCCGGTGGAAAAGTCGAATGTACTACTGTATATCGACCGATACCGAAACCGCTATGTTGGCGACCAGGAGCAGAAACATTTTGGAGCACCCGTCTCTCCCTGAACGCAATCATGCTAATGATAAGCGATCCTATATATTATAATACTATATCTTGAGTACTGAGTATTCAACGTTGGAGATACTGCTGAAGGGTTATTTTTACTTTTTTTTTACTTTTCTTAAAAAAAAGGCTCTATTGAATACCCGAAACATTAAAAGCATCTTGTATAGAACAATAGTGTAAGATTGGAATATGATGGCCTTCGGTTATGAGACTTATAACAACATAAAGCCTACAAGATGTTCCATTTAAAATTTGTCGTGAGAAATAATTAAAAGAGAAATAACCACAAAACCACGAGAAAACACAAAGAAGAAAATATTGGCGCCTGAAATGAATAATATAAGCAGTGAAGTAGAAAACACGATTTGTTGTCGATGCTGTGAAAGTTTCAGATTAGCCAACTTCGCCAATTTACGACAACCATCTTTTCTCCCGATCACATCATCGCAGGAGTAAAGGTCGCGCATACGCGCGTGATCGCTATAATGAAATCGTGAAATGTGAAATCGGGCATTATAGAATTCTGTCTCATTAAGTGAGAAATATGGTGAAGATTTGTGTATTAAATGTTGGTATAGAGGTAATTAGGATTGTCATATACAATAGTCAAAAAGAAGAATGCTTGTCATCTAGAAGCATTTGTTTATCACTGAAATGGTCCTGAATAATAATAATAATAATGATAATAATATTAATGATGATAATATACATATTGATAATAATATATATATCCGACAATATAAAACGCCTATAGCTTTATGCGTCTTTTTCAGACGAAATGTTCTATTGCGCGATCATTATATAGTTTTTTTGGGAATCGAAATTGTGCAGTGGGTAATATATACTTTTACGATTGCATTAATATATAAGTGTAATAAATATATAGAATATTACATAAGAATAATTTGTCACAAACGAAAATATTTTTGTACAATCGAATTCTTATTTTGTACAATCGTACAATTTATATGTGTAATCGTAATGCCTTTTTGTACAATAGTAATATATATTTTTACAATCGTAATATATATTTGTACAAGCTTAATATATATTTGTACAATCGTAATATATATTTGTACAATCGTAATATATATTTGTACAAGCTTAATATATATTTGTACAATCGTAATATATATTTGTACAATCGTAATATATATTTGTACAATCGTAATATATATTTGTACAATCGTAATATATATTTGTACAATCGTAATATATATTTGTACAATCGTAATATATATTTGTACAATCGTAATATATATTTGTACAAGCTTAATATATATTTGTACAATCGTAATATATATTTGTACAATCGTAATATATATTTGAACAATCGTAATATATATTTGTACAATCGTAATATATATTTGTACAAGCTTAATATATATTTGTACAATCGTAATACTTTTTTGTACAATAGTAATATATATTTGTACAATCGTAATATATATTTGTACAAGCTTAATATATATTTGTACAATCGTAATATATTTTTGTAATATCATGATATATATTTGTATAATCGTAATATATATTTGTACAATGGTAATATATATTGATACAAACTTAATATATATTTGTGCCATAGTTATTTATTTTGTACAATCGTAATATATATTTGGACAATCGTAATATATATTTGGACAATCGTAATATATATTTATGCAATCGTAACATATTTATACAATCGTAATATACATTTATACAATCGTTATATATATTTTTACAACCTTAAAATATATTTATATAATCATAACATATTTTTTGTGCAATCCTGATATATATTTGTACAAGCCTGTATATTCATACACTTGTAATAGAAATAAAAATCATAATACGTATTGGTATAATCGTAATGTTTTATGCAACTATAATACATATTTATACAATCGTAATATATATTTTTACAATCGTAATATATATATGTGTAATCATAATACATATTTATAAAATCGTAATATACATTTATAAAATCGTAATATATATTTATAAAATCGTAATATACATTTATAAAATCGTAATATATATTTATAAAATCGTAGTATATATTTATAAAATCGTAATATACATTTTTAGTGCAATCGTAATAATGATAATATATGCAATTGTATTTGAAATATCATAAAAATACACATAAAATATTATCATTTAAAAATAAAATTAATAGAAGCATTATTTTGCTGAAATAAATGAATGGATAATAATTTTGAATTAGATTTTACACGAAATTGTTATCCGAAAAGATGGTTCCAAAATATCAGAAATAGTCAACAGAGCAATCCGATCTGAACAATATTTGATTCTACTAATTGGTTTAAAATCTCCTATCTATTGTTAACATCACAAGTATATTCACTCCAATTTGTCAGAATATTTGTTTGAATTGAGATGATTCTGTCACATCATATAAATTATATCTTCTAAATGATCTCTAATCGCCTGTCATCGGAGTTGGAATTCGAGATCGTACCAGTGTCGGAGTCGGAGTTAGCGTGTGATGTCTGTACTGGGCTAAAAGTAAGCGTGTGTTGACAGTGCTGAGCTCGTGAAATTATAAACGCTGATTTTCAAGTCGTCTGCTAGAGATAAGAGGCTGAAAAAAAAATACAGAAAGTACGCAGCTTTGCACGTGTCTGGTAAAATAGATGACGTTTCACGCTATAAACTAACTACATTCTATGTATTGTGCTAATTTACTATCACTGTCAATTTTTTACCTGCTTCTAGTGAAAATTAAATTGATGAAAATTATTCTTGACTTGTGTCGACATCTGCTGGATTTTTTTGTTTTGATCAGATAAAATAATATCACAATTTATCATCTATTTATATCATCCATACCATTATCTTTGGTTACACCTTTTGCCTTTTTTTGTCAGTGACTTATACGCACTGATGCTGCATGTAATAAAGTTTGGATAAAGCCAAGATGTATTCGAAATGCCTACTTTTAAACAGTATGGCTGATCGATTAGCGGAAATTAGGATTACTATCGACCCTTAAAGAAGGATTTTGTCAGATCATTGGTGTCTTTTGTAATTTAGTAACTTGCAGAAAAAGATTACCAAATTCTATTTATGTCAAATTATATAAGACCTTAACAAACCAAAATACCACTATGCTACCAACTGTTTCAACCGAAAGTGATCTTGCTCTTATTTCATTTATAGTATACAATATTCAGTATCAGTATACAATAGTCGAAAGTCATTTTTATGTCAAACAATGTTTTGGCTTCATAGAGTGGCATTGTTGCAGAACACAAGGCACCGCCTTTACTTTGAGGTCCTTCGTATTGTCTTAATGCGTCTGTGTTTGCAGCAGCGTATTGGCATATCCATACCCGAGCAACAGTTCTCCTTGCAATCTCGCTAGTTTGTTTGTTTGCCAAAATCATTATCAGTCGTATTTATGCTGCAATTTTAACCTGCTCTAAACAACTGGTGTAACTGTAATATTGTTTTCTAAACTCCATTACACCATTGATCAGCTGATATAATCTGGTATAAGAAGGGGGTAGTCTTACATTAGGACATTGTTCATTATTATGGTTGTAAATATTGTCTTTAATTTGTACAAGTGTTCAAATTTAACATCTGATACTAGGTGTTCCAAGTGTCATAACAGTTTTCTAATTTAGCTACATTAGTCTTGCTTCAATTCCAGATAATAGACCTTTCGAATCTTAGTAGTACGGTATACGGCTAGTAACTTAAAGGGATTGTAAAGAGGTTTTCTAAAAAAAATCATGTGTATTGGGGACGCTGATAGCATAAATTTTTAATCAGACGTCTGAGGTTCCTGCAATTCCACTAATCTAAATGTTTTATGAGGTCACTAATCGCGAAGGGTCTTATGTGATACAACATATTATGCGATTAGTGGCGTAATGAAAAATGTAGTTTTAGTGGAATTGCAAGAACCATCAGACATCTGATTGAAAATTGGAATGGTGCAAATTCATGCTATCAGTGAACCCGATACACATTTCCGATACTAACGAATTCTGCTTTTTGATACTTTTTCCACACTAATACTAATTAAATGGTTTTTAATCCAAAAAATAATGTTGAACCTTCTATTACGAGTATAAGCTCCCCGCAAAAAAGTAACATTTCAATCTGAAGGCTTAGTTTAATCATATTGCACTGGTTTCAGACATGTTACTTAGATCTGTTTCGTCCAAAAACTTTCCGAAAAGCAATCCAACTATGTTATATGTTACCCGTTATAGTGGCAGTGAAACGGTTTGAAAATAATCCTTAAATTATCCCAAATCTAGAGTTATCTGCAATTTTCTCAGATCAAGGAAATTATGTTATGATCTCTCTTTTCTCAAATTTTGTCATTTATTGATGTTTCAGATCGAAGAAAACAGTGATGTGTTTATAAATTAAGTTGAAGAAAAACAGTGAATAAAATCTGGTAATGAAATAATGAGAAGTTGTACTAAGTCCTGATGTAGTTAGTTGTAAAATGTTCAATATGAAAGTTATTGAGACGAAAGAAACATTATCTATGTGTGGCCTGTGGTGATATACTTTAATTATTCTCTGTTTGATCTAAGCGATCTGGAAACCAAGATAAAATTTTCTACGCTATATGCCCCATATTGCTACAGGCTAAGAAATGTTAACACCAGTTGGGGAGAAGAGTTGCCTGTTTGTTCGCCTCAAGTCGTGTAATAACTGACTCTAAAAGCCCATATCTTTCCCTCTCTTTATCACCTTCGACCAAAAATGTCGGTAGCCAGCGGTAACAAGTTCGACTCCAGAAATCTGTCAGTTCGTTGAAAGTAAAGAATTTCCTATAGAATTGATGAGAAACGAGAAAATTTCTTGTTTCAACTCATCAATCGTGCCATAACTAACATTTACATTTCTTAATAGATTAATAAGTAAATATTCAAGCTGTAAATGAGGCCATCCCCAGGCATTGAGAGTAATATCTTCATTTTCTACTCTTGATAAGAAACATAAATATCATCTTTACACGTTTTCCATTCTTCTGGTCTTGCTCTTGATCAAACAGGGACACAGACAAGGTTTTGGCATATTGACAGTTTCAAGTCTTGCACCAAGAATGGAAATTGTGGATAAACAATCGCTTTCTTTGATATAGTTTTTTTAAAATTTTATTTACCAAGTAAAAAAAAACTTCATGTAGGACCAGGGTAATTCCACAAAGTAATATATATTTAAATTATTGTATTTTGTTTTTAATGATATTTATAAGCATATCTTTAGATTCATGTTGATTTCGATTTTTCACAATATTATCATTATTATTCATTATTGATAATATCATTACATTCTACAGTAATGTGAATTTCATTATCTTTTCCATCATCATTATTTTTCATTATCATCAAGTCTGTTATATCTATATATATAATTAACATGCTTTGTACATTCATGTATACATACACTATTTAAATATGTTCAAAAATTAAACTCCATCATCATTTTTGTTTCTTCACTATCATTATCATTATAAATTTTTAACAATTTTCATTCAACTCGTCGTTGCTTAAAGGAAACGGCTCATGTTCATTTATCTATAATTAATACATTATATTATGAATTAATATATTTTTCTCTGTATGTATTTACGTAATACAAATGTATATCTTATGCTTATTTGAATTGCTCTAATGTCATGAAAAATGCTTCAAAGCATGCGTTTGATCTTTAACTTCAAGTCAAGTAGAGTTTCAACATTATTTTGTTATTCGCCATAAGGTTTGTAAAAGATATTTCTGAATCAAGGCTGAATATTATATTCGCAGTAGACATGATTATTATTAAAAGAAATGTATATAGCCTATATTATGTCAACTGTTCTCTTTCTGTAGGCTCAACCATGGCTAGATTTCATTTGGTAAAAATAACAGACCAATGTTTCCAGGCGATCTGCTTTGATTATGTGACGACGCAAGCTTCGTACCGTATGTGTGATCTATTTCAGAGAGGAAGATTCCCTAGAGCAGGAAGAATCTAAACAAATAAGAACTATAAAAGGCCAGTTTTAATTGGGAGCTCAAAAACAATGGGGTTTCTTTTGTGGTTTCAATAAGCTTATCAAATACTTTCTTCTACAGATCCACAGGCTATCTAACAGATTTCCGTACAAGGCAAACGACTGAGATACGCACTATGTCTAATTCTATTAATTATAGAGTCCAGTAATATCTTAATTAAAGGAAAAACTTGCGTCTTGTAGAAGAAATTGTCCTGAAGCACGCCCAATTAAGTAGGAACAAGAGATAATATGAAGACATTTTGCCAGTGGGGAGGTGTCAATTACACTTTCTCCACGTAAATCAACTACAATACTAAAATAGATAGGCCTTAAGAAATATGAAATGAATTAGGAAATATTCTGATGACAATCTGACAGAATTCATACACCAGTCAAACGTTTTTCATTTTCCTTTACATTGCTACAGGCTGCTTGTTAGCCAATCTTTCCACCGTGGAGGTATAGACGCGTGGATAATCCCCCAATTATCGCTGTGAGAAATTCATAATATAATACCTTGAACAATTAAAAAATTGTTTTCTTGAATTTTAGCAATAAATATTTTTTCAAAAATGGAATTTTGTTTTTGTTGACAAATTTCAGACTATGTATTAACATGTTTCGATAAAGGTGCTGTTGCCTTGAATACAAATACACATATGATATTGTTTTATTCTACTGTCCACTTAATTAACAAGTTTATTTTAAAATTCTTTGGAACTTCTATATCAACATAAAAAAAAAACAAGTAGGGGCTTACAAACCAACTGCGACCCGAAACCCAGAATCCAAGATAACTGTTTGGCACTAAATTGGTAGCAACGTTTAACTATTCATATGATGAAGTATATCAATCATGTATGAGGAAGTATTTCATGATGTTGGACTGTTTTTTTTTATTGTTTCCAATCTGTATATTGGACTTCTGAATATCTAATCGTATATACTGGTTCAATGAATTTTCACCAATGATTAAATAACTAATTTTGTAATTTGTAAAGGCATCCAATACAATATTGTTAACATTCAATATATATGGATCGCAGTAGACGTATTCAAGCCGAGTTCTCAATTTCATGGAAAATCTCTCCAATAGGATCTATTTCTGTAAATTAATAAGCAATTCGAGGAAACAAAGGCGAGTAAATTAACCGCGTGTCCGAGACGTCATTAGAGTGTAAAACTGACCAGTGCCCGAGGTAGCTGACTCTTGTTGGGATTTCAATCCGGGCTAATCAATCTGGTAAACGTGTGTTCAACATATTGACAAGAAACTAAGCTTCTTCAGTCTTTAAATGCTCAGTTAATGGGCTTTAGTTCCACTGTGTCGCCTGCCTGTTTCCCTCAGGCTTACCACACCCAATAGAAAATCATACTTTTAAACATGGAATATCTCCAGTTATCCTTAGGATCATTTTCACACCCATTCATTAAGTTTGATTACTATATCTTATTATTAGACTCGGTATAAAACAGTGTATATATCACAGTAAATATCTAAAATTTACCACCCGAAATGTTAACTGGTGCTTTTTCTTGTAAATCATAGCTTCCAACTGTGCCATTCTAATTTCCCCTCTTTTGCTGTAATTTCCAGAAAAATGTTACAAACTAAGGAAAAACCAAGTTCCACTTCTGTTAAAAAATTCAAAACAATCAAATAGAATCAAAATTTAACGAACACTTTTAAATTCTTTATGACTCGAAAATCGGAATATATATATTTTTCATTCATTCACCCCATAATAAAATATCTATAAATATTATTAACAAAACAGATATCAAGTAATTTTATAATAATGGTATCGTATATCATTATATATTGTTGATATCATGAAAATTAAAAGAAAATTTTTGTTTCGTTATATGATATGATATCAAACTCTATCTATTTTTACCATGATTTGATAATGACCTTTCCTTGTATTTCAAATTTGAATATATTTTTTCCAATTCTTTTGAAAAATGACCAGTTTTTCTGTCCGTAATTTATAAAAATAATTCTAAAACTTCGCTCTTCGCGCAATTATTGAATGTCAAAGATTCCATTTCTCCGTATCACTTTTAATGATCATTCGATATACACATTAAACTTAATTAAAATATCCATTAAACATTGTTTTAACAGAGTTCAGATGTCTTGTATCTCACACGAACAGATCTGTATACAATCATATAAAAAATACTTCATTAACTCTTCTACAAGATTAGGAAATCTGAGCATCTATTAAATTCTGTCTTGACTAAAAAACCTGATCTATTTCATCTTTGCTGCAATTCATTTTAAAACAGAAAGCCCGAGGTGCTGAGTTACATCGAGTAACATCGTGTCATTTTAGTAATTTCCGTTTTCCAAGAGATATTTTTGCTGGGCATATCAACCGGGATTATCGTTCTTGCCTAAAGGTTATTTTCACCTTCATAGTGGTTAACACAGAAGAGCGTCAAAACTGCTGTCAAAATTAAGTGTAATCTGTTTAGCGTTCATTCGGTAGGGAAAATGACCAATTTCCCGTCTAATATTGTTTGTGGCCTACAGTAAAATAGATAAGCTTAGCTTCACTAAGAGGTTATTGTCAAATCTCAATTCCTGAAGTTATAGACCAAACTTTCAAGAAGTTTGTTTGGTTAGAAATATGCCACGGGACAAATTAGAAAAAGACGCTTATTGTCTATGAAATTTTAGAGATATCAATAAAAAATCATTGACCTCTAAACGAATACCATATTGGTAATATATTCTTCATGTTAATATTTTTTTTATATTTTGAATAAAATATCATCAACTGTAACCTATTAATTTAGATTTAGTTTAGTTGTCCATGTAGTTCGTCATATGATATTTAGTCAGAGGGTTCTTGTATTTAGTAATATCTGTTATTGACTCCAGTGGTTCTAGTATTTAGTAATAGCTGCTATGTAGTAGAGTTGGTTCTTGTATTTAGTAATATCTGTTATTTAGTCCAGTGGTTCTTGTATTTAGTAATATCTGTTATTTAGTCCAATGGTTCTTGTATTTAGTAATATCTGTTGTTTAGTAGAGTTAGTTCTCGTATTAAGTAATATCTGCCATTTAGTAGGGTTGGTTCTTGTAGTCAAGAGTTAGTCCAATTGTTCTGGTATTTAGTAATATCTGTTATTCAGTAGAGTTGGTTCTCGTATTAAGTAATATCTGTCATTTAGTAGAGTTGGTTTTTGTAGTCAAGAGTTAGTCCAATGGTTCTGGTATTTAGTAATATCATGTTATTTAGTCGAGTGGTTCTGGTATTTAGTAATAGCTGTTATTAGTTCAGTGGTTCTTGTATTTAGAAATAGCTGTTATTATGTTATTAGTCCAGTGGTTCTTGTATTTAGAAATAGCTGTTATTATGTCATTAGTCCAGTGGTTCTTGTATTTAGAAATAGCTGTTATTATGTTATTAGTCCAGTGGTTCTTGTATTTAGAAATAGCTGTTATTATGTTATGGGTCCAGTGGTTCTTGTATTTAGAAATAGCTGTTATTATGTTATTAGTCCAGTGGTTCTTGTATTTAGAAATAGCTGTTATTATGTTATTAGTCCAGTGGTTCTTGTATTTAGAAATAGCTGTTATTATGTTATGGGTCCAGTGGTTCTTGTATTTAGAAATAGCTGTTATTATGTTATTAGTCCAGTGGTTCTTGTATTTAGAAATAGCTGTTATTATGTTATGGGTCCAGCGGTTCTTGTATTTAGAAATAGCTGTTATTATGTTATTAGTCCAGTAGTTCTTGTATTTAGAAATAGCTGTTATTATGTTAATAGTCCAGTAGTTCTTGTATTTAGAAATAGCTGTTATTATGTTATGGGTCCAGCGGTTCTTGTATTTAGAAATAGCTGTTATTATGTTATTAGTCCAGTGGTTCTTGTATTTAGAAATAGCTGTTATTATGTTATTAGTCCAGTGGTTCTAGTATTTGGTAATATCTGTTATTTAATCCAATGGTTCTTGTATTTAGTAATATCTGTTATTTAGTCGCGTGGTTCTGGTATTTAGTAATATCATGTTATTTAGTCGAGTGGTTCTAGTATTTGGTTATATCTGTTATTCTGTCAGGTGGTTCTTGTATTTGGTTATATATGTTATTTTTGTCAGGTGGCTCTCTATTTAGTTAATCTGTGATTTAGTCAAGTGTTTCTTGTATTTAGTTATATCTGTAATTCTGTCAAGTTATTCATGAATTTAGTTATATCTGTAATTCTGTCAGGTTATTCTTATATTATATCAAAGTGTTTCTTGTATCTAGTTATATCGGTTCTCTGTCAAGTGATCTGTTACTAAGTTATGTCTGTTATTCTGTCGAGAGGTGGTTCATTTTCGTGATACTTTAAATTTTATTCTGTTACTTGTCCATATTAGTATGATTTTGAAATTATAAACTAATTTAGCGCATTTGCTTTCGTTAAATTCCACTTTTTAGACAATTAATTAATAACAAATTGTCTTAAAAGCTGAATTTTATCCGTTTGTCTGGATATTTTCTTAAACTTCAAGTGAAGGAAGCACATATATTTTACCATAGCTTCGGCCACCAAAGATGTTGTTTTGTCATATGGCACGTACATCTCTGTTATAGATTTCATCTGGATTTAGTGGTATGGTATTTTAAATGGAAACCTGTTCACACATGAATATAAATATAGTTATCTGGTAGTTAAACTCTCCAACTCTTCCTCTCTCTATCCAAAATGAATTTCAAATTCATCCCTTTTGATCTTAAATGAATATCAAATTCTTCCTTTACGGTCTTAGATAAATATCAAATTCTTCCACTCTATTTATCTTAAAAGAATTAAAAACTCTTCCCTTACTGAATTTCAAATTCTTCTTCTCTATATCTTAAATTAATTAAAAATTCTTCCCTTACGATCTTAAATAAATTTCAAATTCTTCAACTCTCAATAATAAATGAATTTCAAATTCTTCTTCTCTATATCTTAAATAAATTAGAAATTCTTCTTTTACGATCTGAAATAAATTTCAAATTCTTCAACATTTGATGAATTTCAAATTCTTCTCTGATCTTAAATGAATATCAAATTCTTCCCTTACGATCTTAAATAAATTTCAAATTCTTCAACTCTCAATAATAACTGAATTTCAAATTCGTCCTCTCTATATCTTAAATGAATTAAAAATTCTTCCCTTCAAATTCTTCAGCTCTCAATCTTAAATGAATTTCAACAAATTTGTTCAACATAAATTTAAATTTGTTATAAATCTATTAGAATAAAAACAAATTGTTTAAGACAGATGATAAATCTGGTATTATGTTCAAGCAATGTTGACTATTAGAAGAAATAGTTGTCAATCTCTGATAGTTTATCATCCGCTAATGTCTGTTCATATTTCTACTAACACATGGCCAGAACATAGCGTTACTGGTAGTCTCTGTTTTACTCTGCCTTAATGAACTCAAATTAAGGATGGCCATACCCTACCATACAATGTTAAACCCTGCTTTGTATTTTCTACCATGAAAACATAGGCTATGGTCGGTTGATAATCATTTGAAGATTGAAAACTGAATGCATGTTGGAGATTGCGAATGGTTTTAAAACTCAATGAATAGCAATATTATCAAATCAATGAAGTTCTGTTATCTGAGATAAACAAGATAATGAAAAACTTAACTTTTTTCATTCACGTTCCTCTCGGACATATTTATAATTCGAACATATTTTTTTTACCCGGGGATCTGTTTCTCGTATTAATGAATTATTTAAATTATCGATAACAAAACCTTACGTCTGATATCCTCATGGCAAAAATTGATAATTTCATACTTAGACTTAAACTTTACCAATTTCGGATTTCAAAAATTCCTTTGAGCAGTATTTGTTATAACACAATAGAGGATGAAAAACAAATGATTAGAAAAGAATACAGCCAATTGAGAAAAAGACAGCAATATGGACTTTTCAAACTTTGACTTAAAATAAGAATATCGAACTTTGAGGAATCGAAATTTTCTGTACCTTGAAGGAAAGTGCAATGTTATCTATTGATAAATAAGCATAGGAAATCATACAAAATTTTAAATGTCATATTCTAAATCCACAAATTTACAAATAAACCTTTTGTTTTTCGTTAACATAGCTGAAAGGGATAATTTTTCCTTGCAACAAAAGTTGAGAAGATACAAGTATGAAGTACATGGTGGTCAAACGATTTTGAATTTTCTGAAATTATTACTTAATGGATTAAAAATACAGGTTTAAACGAATTTAAGTGCTTTATCAAAAGGTACAAAGAAACATGTGCCATCTTTCCGAATATTCGCATAATAACTTTTGAAAGTTTTTGGGAAGATGATCTGGGCACAACAATTATTTTACCTTTAAGACCCTAAGCACTTTTTAATTAATTTTCGCTTCTTTTAAACGAATTATTTTCTTAGAAAATACACACTTTCTGCAAGTGAAAATCCATAATTTATCAATATTTTACCCTGGTACTTGTTCAACCAAAACTTTGGTGTAGTGCATTTAGTACATCACAAGTAATAGACAATCTTCAACAGACTTTCAAGAAGAATTTCAAAGAACTAAATTGCAGTATGCAATTCTCCCATATCATAGCGACAAGGCTAATTTTTTCATAGAAGCTTCCGTCACAACCTTTAGTTTCTTTCTTTATGAAATTTGAAATCAAATTTATAAAGAATATGCAGAAAGTTTTAAAAGTTTTATGTGAATCTGTTACGCTATATTACTGAAGGAATGTAGATATTGATTTTTATTTCCTTTGAAACTCCTTTGTGATATCAATATCAGTTACAATGCTTCCTGCTATATTCGCCGCAAGTCTAAATATTTTGCTGCAGCGTGTTCATATTCTATTTTTGAAAAGAGATGATATGCTATTCCATCAATCCCGAAAATTTTGACATTTTTTATGACAATGAATGTTACAATTCAGAGCACGTTATTCAATATTGTTAAGTTTCTTAGACTACACTATCTCAAATACAAATACATACAATTTGTATGCATTTTCAAATGTAAATCTTGATACGGTAAACGCTTCATCCACAAACTAAGAAGGTATATACAATTTGTATGCATTTTCAAATGTAAATCTTGATACGGTAAACGCTTCATCCACAAACTAAGAAGGTATAAAAAATCACAAATTTATTGGAAAGAGTCCTGCAGTTCAGCAAGCTAACACAAGGACACACTGCATACTAGGGTATCACTCGTTTATTTATTTAAACCACGACATTATTTGCATTGTGACAATGTTATATCCTTTTCCCGTGTTTTACTGGCTTGGTTGGGATCTTCAACGTTCATAATTTCGGGGGCCTGAAAAAAGCCCAGAGGAAAGAAGGAGAGTAAATCATGCTCACGTGAAATGTGCATGATATTGAAATTGGCATAAGAAATAGGATTAGATTATAGAGAGTTGAAAAGTTAAAGATAATGATAGGATAAAGTGGTCATTATTTCACTTGACCACTATAAATCACATGATCTAATCAGATTGACCATTTACAACTACATAACATAACAATCAAATACACTACAGGCCATCCAACTTTAAATATAGACCTCTTGCATATTGACTACTACTTAAATAACTATAAACTCCCTGCTCACTTTCACCACACCAATAACTTTTGACAGATCACTTTGTCCAAGGAAACTGAGCAAATTGGAATCGTTCAAGATTTTTAGCTTTGTCTGTAGGCTATGAAGTTAGCACGGACACAAAGTAGAAGCAAACACCTGCCTGTGTGCTTATTATCTTGTCAAAAGCCATCCGTTACTGCGAGAAAATGAGAAAAGTCATAAAAGCAGTTGCGATCAAGCCCTGTAATATTACTACTCTAGAAACGAAATTGAGTCGTGAATATTTAATTCCAATCAAATTTACTATTTCCTCCAAGCTATGCGAGTACTAGATTGAAGTTTTAACCCCATGTCATCAGGAAAGTGAAAACAACGGTTAGCTTGTTAAATGATATAATTTAGAAATTTCCTCAAGATAATGGAATATATTTGCTAGGAAATACAGGAAGTGTAACTGCTAGTTAATCCACCAATCAAAATCTATTAAATTATACCCTTATATTTCTATTGTTACCATGGACAATGTAATAAAAAAATTAAGATTTTCAACGAAACTTCTCACATTAACTTAGTGAATGGATGACAGAACTGGTTCATTTACCAAATATAAAATATTTTTGAAATCAAACTTATATTTATGGTTCCAGAGCCGGTTCATTTTTCAAATCAAAATCATATTCATGGCTCCAGAGTCGGTTCATTGTTCAAATCAAATTCATATTCATGGCTGCAGAGCAGGTTCATTTGTCAATACAAAAATATAATGTAGGCAGAACTGATTAATTTTTTAAATCAAAATAATATCCATGGCTTCAGAGCTGGTTTATTTTTCAAATCAAAATTGTATTCAGAGGTAACTGACTGGTTCATTTTGTTTTAAATCCAAATCATATTACTGGCTACAGAATTGGTTTACTTTTCAAATAAAAGTAATATTCATGGCTACAGAGCTGGTTCACTTTTTTGAATCAAAGTTAATTTTTTTAAATGAAAGTTATATTCATGACTTCAGAGCTGGTTCATTTTTAATGTCAAAGTTATATTTATCGCTACAGAGCTCGTTTATTTTTTCAAATCAAAATTATATTTATGGTTTACATTTCAAATCAAAGTACTCTCTCATGGCTATATAGATCTAGTTAATTTTTTTTAAATCAAAGTAAGATTCATAGCTATACAGATCTGGTTAATTTTTTAAATCAAAGTAATATTCACGGTTACGGAGCTGGTTCACTTTTGCAAATCAAAATTATATTTATGGCAACAGAATTATTTTATTTTTAAAGACAAAATTATATTCATGGCTACAGAGCTTGTTCACTTTTGCAAATCAAAATTATATTTATGGCAACAGAATTATTTTATTTTTAAAGACAAAATTATATTCATGGCTACAGAGCTTGTTAACTTTTGCAAGTCAAAATTATATTCATGGCTACAGAGCTGGTTCACTTTTGCAAATTAAAATTATATTCATGGCTACAGAGCTTGTTCACTTTTGCAAATCAAAATTATATTCATGGCTACAGAGCTGGTTCACTTTTGCAAGTCAAAATTATATTCATGGCTACAGAGCTGGTTCTCTTTTGCAAATTAAAATTATATTAATGGATAGAGCTGGTCCATTTTTTCAATGCTAATGATTAATTTTAAATTATGAATTTTATTCATGGCTACAGAATTGGTTTGTTTTTCAAATCATGGAGGCTTTTATATCCAAATCACATTAATTGCATTCTGTTGTAGCTAGTTCTCTCTGCATTATCATGTTACCTTTAAGTAACATTTTAAAACATCCTTTCATTCTCCATTCACAAAGCATGGATTAGTAGACTGGTAGAAACAATTCTCTACCTGCTTGTTCATAGAAAATTTTGAAGAGCTTAAAAATGTGTTAAATTGTTAATTAAAGTCACGCTGAATGTAAAATACTGTTATAAAACGTGCGTTTAACAGAAAAGTGAAATCTGGAGTGTTATGATGTTTTGAAAGTAAAAATATAACAATGATAAAAGTGATTTTTAGTTATTAAACTCTGATAGCTAACAATATCTTTTGTTCCCAATTTCCATACACACACTTCATAATAAATTATAGCATTTCTCCCCATATTTTCAATCACTTGTTTTTCTCAATAGATTACAATAATGTTTACTTAAAACATGTTTCAATTCATATTCATACTCGCTTTCTATTCATCATAAAAACAATATAACCAATTACACAGTATAAGTGCTGATATTTTGTTCCTCTTAAAGCCCTACAGTCAAATTTCAACTATTTTAAAAGGGTCGTTTGTATCACCTCTATTTCACAGGCTTGACATCTTTCTATTGGCTAAAAATCCAATAATGGTGTCTCAACTTTCAGTCTGATTCTAGAAATTATAGCAAAACTTTTCAAACTTTCGCTTTATTTTGTTACCCATTTGAAGAAAGTTTTAAATAGCTCGCAGAACAAATATTATTATAAAATATGAAAGGCTTACTACATTGCCGAAATAAAAGGTACCATACTGCCTTTTACCCAAAATTTCCGACTACTGAATTGCACTTAAAAGATGAAAAACGAAATGAAAAATAAATATGGTATAGAAATTGAAAGTCTTTGATGGAGAGGCAGGAACCAGTGCGAGTTGCCAATAGATTTCTTCATGTTATAACTCTCTATAACTAATCTATATACTGAAGACGGGATGGGTCTGAGGCGATATTATGATTGGGGCTTTATTTGCAGCCAGTTTCATGCACGCGGTCGGGGGTCGAACGCTCATATAACATATGATTTGACGAGTTTCCCGCCCCGGGTATTTTTCGCGACGCCTCACAGTGAAGACGGTTTACTTAAGACGTGTATACTATTTGAAAAGTACTGTAATATTTTTTGTTAAAAAATACTAAATGTATTTACCCTGCCAAACAGCCGTATATCAGGTCAGTTCATTTCTTATATGTATCTTCATAGGTTTCTTCCACCGAGGTCAGTTCTCTAGATTCCTGTTATTCCAAAAATATACCAGGAATTGTGATATTGGTAAAAAATGAATAATATAGGAACTTATACTTATTGGTTTTTAACTCTGAGCAATAAACTTTTAAAATGTGTGGAAAATGTTTGATTACATATAAGATTTCTCCCGGCTACTTATCTGACGCTCAGAGACATCTGTACATATGTACACCTAAGGCACCATGCCTAACGGTTTTAGCCTAGATATAGTTTATGTGGTTAGTAAAGTGTGTCGAAACGAGTTTGAAATGATTTGATTTGCCCTAACAAGTCAAGTGAAATATTATTACAATACCTGTGAAAATGTCGTACCTGTTAAAATTAATTGCGAAAAAGAAAAGCAAAAATTATACAGAACAATAGTCAGATTTAGAACTTAACTATGGATAAACTTAATTTAACGTACGAAAATTCTCATGCTTGCTTGTCCTGTTATTTTAATTTTTTTTAAATATTTTATTGCTATGAATTTCAAAACTATCAGTTTACATAGAATTCACACGTGAATTCCGTTGCGAAAATTTCACTAGCACATTGGCAATTCCATATAACTTGCTGTGTAAAGTTCTTGTACAGGACCGAAATTCTTATTGTGTATTATTTTGTCAAATAAGGTATATCAAATTGGGCATTTAAACAGTCGATGTTTCATTATGTATTTGGTCGCAGTTACTGAGGAATATTTAGTTTTAATATTTGGTTCGCTTTTTGGAGAGGAGTGATTAGCAATGTCAATTATAATTGTGATCCAGATAACTGAATGTGCCTCTTGAATACCAAATCTTAATTGGACTTGATGAGTATAAAATGGTTTTTGGTTTGGTCTGTGACTTTTGAAATGAAGTATAAATTGGAATTTGATCCTTAAGTTATCTATTCCTTTTGAATTTAAAGCATGGACGATATTTAGGATTGATCTTGGAACAAACCATGTCTATAAAATATATTTTTTTTGAAAATGCTATAGATGATTTTTTTAACTATGTCTTTGAGTGCCAAGTAAACTTGGATTTAGAATTGACTATAGAGTTGTCGATGCCAAAAATATTAAATGTATTTTAATTTAGGGAAGAGAGACTTTGCCTTCTTATTTTGGTTTGAATTCACAACTAGCTGTTAAGTAACAACAACTGGCATTGACCTACCATGCCTGCTTCTGTTAAACGGAATTTGGAAAGAGATTTATTTATCATGTACTAACATTGATACGCGATTATAATATGATGAGTTTAGTATTGACTCTGATACTATTAAATATTTTCAACTGTAATATCTTTTACTCATGTGGATTGTATGTTTAGAAATTGTTCCTATCGTTTTAACTAAGTAAGAATATCCCATACAGTAATGAGACCTAAGTATGAATTCCATCAACAATATGGATTGTATATTTATTGTTCCTATCATTTTAACTATACATAACAATAATGAGACCTAAGTAAAATCCATGAACACAGTGAATTGTTTGTTTAAAAATTGTTCTTGTAGTAAACGACGTAAGAATATCCTATACAATATTGAGGCCTAAGTATGAAATCCATGGACAATGTGTATTGTATATCTAAAATTGTTCCTAACGTTTTAACTGCTCAAAATTGCATCTTTCATAATACGACGGGTGAAATTCATATGTTATTTAGCTGAAAATGCATCTAATAAAATGAAAAAAATATCATTGTTTACATGTCTATGTATACCTTCTAAGACCAATTATAAAATCTAAATTTGCCAAAACTTTATCTGAGTGATGATTGAGTCTAGTTTTACATGTTTCTTTGTTTATACCTCTTTTACTCTCTTAGTCTTAGCCTAAGACGTCATCAAATATCTTTTCTTGCCAGAAAGGGGACCATATTAACAATTCACCAAACTTATGCCAATGTGTAACTATTTATAAATTGAAGAACGATAAACTTAAAATTCAAGATATCAAAAATATGTTTTTGTCTCGGATTTTTCAACAAACTGAAAATATTGGTAGATTAGTAATTTGATGGTATGAAAGTTGCCCTGATGCTTTATGGTGGACAAAGAAGGCCAAAAGGTAAAGGAGAAGGGTTAAGTTTAAATTGTCCCTAAGGCTTTCTACAAGGTGCATTCAAATTTTATTTACAAGTCTTGTTTAATGCACGAGTCGTTCATTTTAACTTAAGAGAAACAACAAACATGGAAACAAGAAAAGCGTTAAAAATCGCCGACTTGAACAAGTTGCTATTATTTTTGCTCACATTGTCTGGTCTGTGTTCGGACATATGGTCAATTCTATCTAACTCAAAACAAGCCACTAATAATATTTGTTATCCCTTTAGAATCTCTAGGTTTTAGCTCCTTAGTGTACATCGTCATCGGCCAGACAAAACCTGCTGGACACGTCGTTTATTTTTTTTGTGTTGTACATCTGAAAACATAAAAGACCACCAGAATATATACATGTTCTAAAAAATTCAAGTTTTATTTTATATTTGCTTAATCCTATAGCAGAAATGAGCATATACTAAAATTGGATCGTGATTGACATTTGACTCTCTAATGGGTGCTTCGAAGTAGATTTTGACAGTTACAAATTGTCTCGTACAGTTTTTTGTGTCTAGGGTCGTTTCTTAAACTTACTTAATCCTAGAGGAAATGGTGGATGTAACTAGTTGATCTTTCTCCTCTCTTTTTGGAAGTTTTTGATCCAGTTCTCGCACCATGTACTCAAATCTCTCATTCTTAAAAAAATACGTTTAAAAATGTTGCATATTGAGAGTCAAGGAAAAATCTTGTTGAAGCATTTCTACCTCTTCCAGTTCTAGTTTTCCGACATCCTTCGTAGTAAAAGTATCACAAACCCTTGGTCGCCATGTTACCATTTACCTCAATTTATAAAAGTGGAAAAGCCAGATGGACATGAACATGGTGGAAGAAAAAATAAAGTGTTTCCACATTCTAGTGAAGGGTGTATATTGTGTTACAGAAAGAAACCACTTACTGTCATAATGGCATGATGATATTTGAACATTTGTTGTTTAAAATGTCGACATGCGTATACATACCAAACCATTTTCACATCAAAACTCTCCCCAACTCTTAAAAATTACGATATTTTGTAATCTTCAATTTAATGTTGAAAACAGAAAAGCTAAAATTTTACTTAGAGTTTTTTTTCAAGAATGAAGGAGGTCTGTCGTTGCAATGAGGTGTCTGTGGCTCCTCGGGTGTGGACGTGCAGGAGTGGTCGCTACTGCTGAAGAAGTAAGGGTCTGGTCTTTCTTTATTGGAAAGGCGATTTTGGTCAAGCTCAAGCAGATGACTTCCCCTGAAATGCTGTCGACCCTTGCTGACAGCACGTATTTAAAATGTAAGATATATATGAAGAATATCAATATTATTATCGTAACGGTGAAGTCTTCCAGAATCGAAGAAGGTCTCGTGAGATATTCGGAAACTCAAGTTTAAAAGGTGAGAGCACAGCTAGAAAGGATATCTTTCACTGAAAATCGGCAATGCTCTGATATATGGTATATAACTATATGAAAATTCACCAATTTATCTAAGGTAATTTTGAGAGATAAATAGTAGGTCTAAAATTTTTATTTTAACACCTACTTACAGGGCAAGATAATGTCCAAAAAATTAAAGTGTATTTTTACTTTACGACCAACATTCTAACATTAATTCCCAAACTATGACACGAAGACAGTTTGCTGTGATCAGGGAACAGTTGATAGAGAATCTTTGGTGAATACATTTCCACATTACTAACTTGCATCCAAAACACTTCGTATACCTTATCTTTACGGATACTTCGAACATATTTTTTACTATATACAGTGCTGATCAATTTTGATATGAGAGTAATTGACGGCATTGTCGTATAGGTTATTTTCAAGTTGTGTCAAATATACGTACTTGTAAAATCAGTAGCTGAGAGGCTGATAGCTATCATACTCTATGTGACAATTATAGTAATTACTTTGTATATCTAAATTATCTCCCTTTACTGATATTTAATATCAGTAATATCAGTATTGCAATTTCACGTGAGAAGCATTCTGTTTGCTATCTTTTCGTAAAAAATTACGAATTTTGACAAAAAATGACTGTTATTTACTCCAAGAAATCTGGGAAATTTTAAACTGTTATGGCGTTATATTGTAAAAATTAGAAAAGTTGAGATTTTGGAATAAATTTCTTGCAAGATGTCAAGTTTGATGTGGAAATTCAAAACTTTCGTGAAGCAACATGCAGGTAATGTAGACCCCCTGTATTCACATTAGCGGTAATATTCTCATTTCCCTCCAATCTTGCTCTGTATAGTCAAACTTGTTGGGCTATTCTATTGGCCCCATTCTATTAATTCATTCATTCAGAAAAACAAACTTTACAGAGATTGTGAGCCAGCGTGACAGATAACACTATAGAATGAGTTTGTTCTCTACAATTCGCCCGTTAAATGGTTTTATATTGCATTTTCAATGGAACATTTCACACAGAATTAATGTATACCGGCATGAATTGACGAGACGCAGGGAGGGGGCAACCAACCCAGTCATCATATATGTTTTTCTTTCTTCAAATATGTTCTCGTTTGCTTTTTCACCTGACTATGGTAGAAAATTGGGTTTGAGTGAACTATAGAAGACAGTATAGAAATGGTAGTTAAATAGTTTTGAGTCAGACCAGGTTTAAATCTACACTATATCAATTATCCGCTTCAACTAATTTACATTTCACAGCAAATAGTCCTTTTATAACTACAAATATATTCAACACCATATTATAGTTAGTGGCTACTAAGAATTTCTTCATATCATATTAGCTCCGCCCAGTTCAACATAGTTAATATCTTGCGGCCAATCATAGCAATTCTAACACTACAAACAAAAAAACAAAATTTGAATGTAAATCCTCGTCAATTAGAAAGCATAACGAAGTTCACATCCATGCCACGGGATAGTTTGAAGATTATCCTGGGGTTAGAGACACACGAATATCGTAATCACCCACTTTAAACCCTCAAAACACGCACTCTTTTGCCTATAGCTGGCTGTAGATTTTAGTTGGAGAGAGCAGTGAAGGAAATAGTCCCGTCCTACTTTTACTTCAGAATATATATCTCATATACATTAGTGTTAAAACAGTTGTTTGGAATCTGTTACAAATGTCGTTCATAGCTTTGGAGTCACAGGGTTGGCAGGTAAGTCGAGTTATTATTTACCTTTTTTGTTAACACTTTTATTATAAAGGATATGTATGATAGGAAAGTTGACAGGAGATTCGTGTCAGTAAAACGTCCTGTCGTAGAATGACTGTAACCTCAGGCAAAGCATCTTATTTATTATACCTACGCCATCTTCTAACCCATTCAAAATACTTTTTGCATATCTCAAGGATCCCATTCCATCTAACTTGTATTACCCACGGGCCTATTTTGCAGCCCGAGGGGACGTAATTGTTGAACACAGTTGAAATATTAGCTGATCACTTTAGATTGAAGTGACGGATGGAAGGATTCAAGTGATATATATTAAGAGTCTAATGACCTATTGAAGTCTATAACAACTAACTCCTGCAGTGTTACACTATTTATCTATTCTACTAGCTCAAATTCTGTGTTTTTGTGAGATATTTTTCTAAGTGGATTTTTAAAAGGTGTTTAATCTTGTATTTTACAACATTGTGCAATGGAATTTTTTTTCTCTGTTTTGTGGAATATTTAACATAACTTACAGGAATTCTAAAAGGCTAAGAATATTTTTAATGTTTCTTTATGATAATTGCATTAATGTTAAATATATCTATGTTTTCTTTTTATATTAACGCAACTCCTTTTTCTATAGAATAGAGTCAACCAATAATATTTACTTGCGGTAAATTCAACATACGTTTATTATTTTTTCTAAAAGTTGTATTTTAATTCTAAGGAAAACGGAATATTCTGTTAGAAATTAGAAACTTCACTATTTATACAATTTTATGTGAAACTTATAATGAAATTTAGAAGAAAAAAAATCAAAATTGACGACAACTGAGATACTCACATTTTGATTTTTTTAATTGAAAGTTATAAATTATATCACAGTTAAAATTAAATTTGTGTTTTATTTATGAAACATAATTCATTTTAATGAAATTATAAAAAAATAAAAACTTTTAAAATCATGTATCATAAGAAATATAATGAAATTTTACGTTCATATATCAAGAATGATAATAAAACGTTAGATATGAAACTACAAACGTTAGAATTTGTGAAAATACAAAAACACAAGCCAGATAGTGTCATGTTGATAACTTCTAAAGTACTTGAAACAATTTTCCCATAGTGTCCATTATGTATTTCGCCTTAGGTAAAACTTGCCGAATTTTCCCTTCCACTTTAACACCGACTTTTATTTTCCAAATCAAGTCAGTGAAAAAGATTAAAGTTTTCTATTGTAGTTGGCCAGCAGTAGAGAAAGAACAACTTGGCAGGGGATAGTTTCTAATTACTTTCAACAGCTCAGAAGTTGTTTTCAAAGTTTTCTCGCATATTTTACAAGCGATTCTTCATTTGCTCACATTTGCTGATATTCTCATAATCCGTATTAATGAAGTCAATTTTAGCTACTTTAAAGTCAATCAGCGTAAACTAGATTTAATTGATGGGACGAGAGAAAAAAAGGCAAAAACTCTCAGAAATGAAAGACTAAAAGTTCAGGAGGGATTAAAAATATAAAGAGCTCTTTGATATGATAGTTTTAATGATATAAATTGAATATTTAATATTTATGATAATTTGAGGCTATTTCTTATGCATTATAAAACAAATCATATTAAAATTTTATGCGATTTTTTTTTTCAATAGAAGCACTTTCATGCATCTGTTATTTGAATATGAATAATTTTATGATACTCATACATATTCATGGCTATCATACATAAACAAGGTATGGAAATATGTAAAAAAAAAAACATGTATATATCAAAATTTCAAAAAATGGAAAAAAAAAACGACATTCAAATAAGATTTATGTTGCTATTTTCGTATTGTGTATTTACTTTATATTATATTATAGTATATACATGTACAAACAATGATAAAAACATATATAAGTTATACACAATGCGATACGCTTTATCGAGTTATAATTTATAAAGTGAAGTATTAAGTTATAATGAACATACTGAATACGCTTAATGAGTTAAACTGAGTTAAGTGATAAACATTCTTGAAATTGTTCCTATTGTACCAGTCATTTAACAATATGTGTGTTAAAACTTAGTGTGATTTTATCACCAAGAATTATAAACGGATATTTTCATTTATTTTGTGGTATATGTTTCGTGTCTTTTTAAATCTTTTTTCATGTTATCTAAATTCATGCCTAATATCGGACAATTGTGGTTTCAGAATGGCATTTTATTTATTGATCATATCAAAAATATCAACTCGAAAATGATAATAAAGGTCCAGGTGAACTTTGGGCAGAAGAAAACTTAAAGACCAAAAATATGCATTGTTTTTCGGATGTTTGCTCCAAAAAAGCTTCACCTTTCCATGGATCCTAATTTTCATAGACAAGTGGTACACATCTTATATTTGTATTCCGATTATTTTTTACATAATAGACAAAAGTGGTCGGAGAAGAATATCAACACATTTCTGTAGAGCATAGAATATACCCAATATGTATACATAATTCAAGATCAAAGCGCTTTCATATTCCACATATTGGCATTATTGTATTCAGTTATTTGCTATCGAATTACGTCATATTACAAAGACATAGCTTTCGGCTTTTTCAATTTTAAGACTGCATTAAAAACATATTTTTCAAAAACATAATATATCATATGTATTTATTCAAATCGTAGCATATTGAGATCAAAAACAGAAAAATAAAAGTTAGAAAATATCCTTCATTATTCTTTGTGTAAAAATTGACAATTTTGATGAAGTGTTGAACATGTTTTCACCATTTCTGCTTCATTTCTAATCTAAAATCTCTTCCTTTTATTCTTGTGATTAAAACACAGCGACCAATTTCCAGCGACAACCTTCCTCAATTATCCTGATATTATCAAAGACTTTGCGTATGATAATTATGTATCATTCTACCAGATTAAAATCACACTTGCCGTTCATTCTTTCTTTCCGTTTTTTGTCAAACACATTCTCAAATTTTTGATAAGCCGTGGAAATTTAAAAAAATTAATAACACAAATCTGAAACGAAAGTATTATGTGAGGAGTGTCAGTAAGAATTCGACACGGTGTTTGTAACTGACAACTCATAATCAGCGTCTAAACGACTTTCTATCAGTTGGACAAACCTTAATCATATCATAATACACACTTTTGAATTTTGACTGACAGATTTCTATGTCCGTGAATATCATCATATTGTTAAAAGCTAGATGTAGTAAACACAGTATAAGAAGAGTGAACCTAGTCTGTGTTATATATGATACGAATAATTTTTCTTTTTCACAAGTGACTAGGATATCGTATAATTCAAAACATTAAAAATATAATATACTTTAAAAGTGGTATAAATCTAAATAATTATGTTCTTCAAAATATATTGATATTTAAAGAGCAAGATCTTATGAAAAATTTGAAATGGAAAAATAATAACCATAATGTAAAGTTAGGATGTTCGTTTGATGTTTGGTATGGCAAGAGGTACTTGTTTCAATCATATAACAAAACATTGAAATACACCAAGCATTCTTCAGCGTATCGGAGAACAAGTTGGTTTATTTGTGGACAAACTACTTAGTTAAGAAAAATCCCTAGAAATTTGTCATCTGCTAGCTTCAGTCCCCACTATACAAGCACAAATTTGAATAGATGGTGAATTATTTTTTCATCCCTTTTTTCTATGTATGTGAATTTAATATTTACCTTAGAACGGTGTTAAATAAGATACAGTCCGTCTTTCTATATGTTTCTCTTAAACCAAATAAATTCATCATCGTCTTTCACTAGCGTATCTATAGAAAGTGGCCAACCCTTGTCACCCAAGAAAAACAGAATATCGTATAAAAAGAGAGAAAGCACAAATTTTAAATATTTAAAAATCTTATCCAAATATAATATTTGGACCATTATTTAGCACGACCATTGCTCTGACAGCCATAGGTAAAAAACAGCTTCGAAACTTTTTGATTTAAAATGTTGTTGAGCGACAAGTTAGTATGAATTAAGATTTCAGATGAATTGTATTGGCAAATAACTATTAGCATGACCATGACAATAACGAGATTTTCATTTGCTAATAATCTTTTATTTTCATAACGAATTCTGAATATGCTTGTAAACCATTAGTGTTTATTAACGAATTCTGTATTTGCTAATAAACCATTGGTGTTCATAACAAATTCTGCATTAATTTGCCGAAAAACATAACCTAACAACCAATGCTGCATTTGCTAATAACCAAAATAACCAAAAATTTGTATTTGCTAATAAACCATGGTCGTTCATAATGAATTCTGTATTTGCCAATAAACCATTGATATTTTTAACGAATTCTGTAGGTCTGTAAATTTTGCTTTGATAAACCATTGGTGTTCATAACGAATTCTGTATTGGCTAATAAATCATTGGTGTTTCTAACGAATTCTGTATTTGAAAATCTTTGGCCAAAATGTCGTCCCCTTTATAAGAAGATTGCATTGCGTGGTTCTTTTAACTTAAACAATCTCTTTTCAAGTGTGTAATAAAATTACCATGGGATTTGACTTTCTGATTTAATTGTACAAGACCATTGAAGAAACAACATGATTTTCAACTAACAAACGATTGAAGCAGTTTTTTTTCATTTGAATCAAATTAGATTAAGAGAATTTGTGTACTAGTAAAACAAGTTAAGTTCCAAAAAGCAGTCTGTAGAAGTTGAAATTTGTTTAACTTTGATCCAGAAAACATCTGTAAATTTGATTGGGAAGTTTTCAAGACAAATAATAATTTGTGTAATCAAACACAGAGAATGTAGAATAAAAACTCATTCCTTTCTAACACCAAATTGAATTTCTCTGTCTAAATTCTCTTCTAAAAGCAGCGAGTGTTTGCCTCTTCTAAATACTAGACGAGTGAAATATGAAATTATAGGAATTATCGCCCTTGACACGACTCGACCCAATCTTGTGATAAATTACAGTTAATTGTTTGGGCGGGTCACATGTAAATTATTGACCGTTCATTTCCTTCTCGATTCATGAAGACTTTCTTCGTTTTTTCTATTTTCTGAAAACGGAACCAGTATGGGAAATTTATCATCAGCATGCGATGTGATTATCACTTTCATCCTCTAGATTTCTAAAAGCAACTTAAAAGCAAATTTTCTTTCTTTTCATTTTTTCTTTGAGCCATACTTGTTCACGGTTCCGTTTCTAAAGTCTGTTAAATTGGATTGGTTAGTTGTTGATTTCAGCCGATAATCGTTTTGTCCTTTTCACCACTCGTGTCAATTGATGCCTTCAATATCTGATTGGCACAAATAGATTCTCTTGGAATTATTTTCAACAGTTGATCTGACATCAATTGTGCCAATATGGTCTGCATCAATCATTCTTCGGAGTGTACTCTCGTGTCATAATTTGTTGTTTTTCTTGGTTTTCGTGTCTTATATTTCGTGAACCTATTTGAGTAACTAAGTATCACGATACAACGTTGTTAGCTCTCAGTATCATCAAAATACAACAATTGTATTTATGTATATAAAACACAACGACTGTATAATATGTACATCAAAGTACAATTGTTGTGTTATGTGTATATCAAAATACAACCGTTGTATGCTATGTACAAAAATAGATCAAAATAGAACGATTGTATTATGTGTATATCAAAATACAATTGTGTGTGATATGTATATTAAAATAGATGAGATGTACAGTGTATAAAAATACAACAGTTTATGAAGGTATGATTATACAACTGTAGTATGATGTAAGAAAAAAAAACATCATATCATGTGTATATCAAAATACATGTTTTGTTTATATGTATTAGATGTACAGTATATTAGAATACAACAGTTTATAAAGGTATATATGCATTGTACAATTATGGTATGATTAAATCAAAACAGTACATCAAAATACAAAGAATGTTTTATAAGTATATCAAAATACAATTTTGTGTTATATGTATATTCAACTGTATAAGTAGCATATCAAAATACAATTGTTGTATTTCATGTATATCAAAATACATTTTTTGTTATATGTCTATTAATATGTAATAGATGCACAGTATATAAAAATACAACAGTTTATGAAGGTATATTTAAAAACTAGGATATGATGTATGGTATAATAATATCGAAACAGTTGTATGAGTTATATGCATTATATATAAAAATACAAAAATGGCAAATACAAAATAGATAGGTGTTATCCAACAATGTCTATGTTAAACATTAGTATAAGTTTCTGTCCTGCTAAATTTACAGTCATTTCCGGTCTGTTACTATGAACAATTCTTGGAACCAATAGACATATTTACTTTGGAAAAATTCAACTTAGTTCAATAAACTTCTTTTTAGATCTGCGAGTTTCAATAAAACTTCATTTTAAATAATCGAATTCTCTTTAATATAGATAAAGTATTACTAGCTTGTTTTTTTGTTTTTAAGAAGATCAACAAACATAAAGCAATGTCAACATCCGGTTATCTTTTCTATCTTTTTTATGAAGAGCTTGAAAAAATGGATATATATTTTTGTAGATTATCAATAAGTTCATAACATCGATAAACAGAGTCATTATAAATATTTACCACAATTTCTTATAACTTTATCACGTGATCTTTTCTTTCGTTTCATGTTGAGAAATACGTCCCATGTTTTTTATTAATTAATTACTTTGTAAAGGGCGTCAAATTTCAATATTTGTTTTGTATACGGTCTGAACCTTTTCCATAGAAATCGGATATCAACTCGGAAGCTATCCTTTACGCTGAATTAATGAAATCTAGTCGCTTCTCTTAACATGACGAAATAGGATTTAGAAAACATAAATGAAACCTTATTTCAAGAAAACAACTTAGTTTTGGTTTTCATTCAGTCACAAATTCGCAATTATGACTGGCATTCAGCTCTTGATTTCAACCCCTCACAAGACGATGATAAGGGAAAAAATAACAAGCGAACGAGTAATCTCAAGTCTTCTTTAACATGGTAACAGTTCACTATTCATGTAACCAATTTAACACCATTGAATATAGAATTGAAGCAATCTGTGTGTTAATTTACAGGAAAAAGCTTGTTATCATTACAATGTCAATACAGAATGACACAAAACAATAACCTGGTCAGTTCAAATGTTTAAAAACCCGCATGATTTCAGCATCATCCAGAGTGGCAGTTCAACAAAAACTTAATTTCCAAATTCTTTTTCAATGATTAAGGAGAGTTTTGATAAACATGACGGTTTCATAAATAACCCATTCTTGGTAAATATTCCTTACACTTCAGATCAAGACCAAACATGGATCTAGAGTCAACTTGCGTTAATTATTGCCCATTCAGTTAGTTAATGTAATGTGTGTGTGTACTGATGAAAACTGATTTAACATTACAATTATCATTCAAGAGAAATATGGGCCTAAGATAGTAAGATATGAAAGGAGTTTTACGTCCAGCTGTTTGAATTAACCCAAAAATGTGACGCTTCAATCAATTTTTGTGAAACGTCCGTCAGTTTTCGAATTTGTTTTCAACTAATTATATACAGACGAACTCTAGGTCATATTTTAATTCTAAAAAGTTCAAGGCTGTTTTCATAATGAAAATTCGACAACGAAATGATCTTGGAAGGTAAGGAACTTGTGTGTCTTCATTTCTGCAGTCCCTTGGTGGGGAAATAGAAGAAACATATGGGGTCAAGGGATATTTTCATATCAACATACACAAATTTCTGAGAGTATTGCAATACGTCCATTTTGCAGCACAGTTAGCAACCCGGTCATTTGCATATATTTTCGAGTTTATAGACAAGTTCATTTATCTAACTAATCAATGACTAGTACAATAGCTATAAATTCTATATTGAACAGTTGTCTTTGAAGTTGTTGAAAATAAATTCGAAGTATGAAAAATATCATGTATTTAGAGTTGAATTAAGTATAAAAATAAACTGGGAAGAATAATAGAAGTATTATTTTAATATTTAGATAATATGATAAATAAATATATTGATTTAAAGACAATCAACTGATCAGTGGAAGAGTCAACAGTCTTGTATTGACGTCTGTTGTCTTAGTCTAACTATTGGCGTGTTTCTTTATTCATTTTATTGATTCTAATTAAGTTGTTCAGACTAAAATTTGATAATAATTATTAATCTTATTTAAATACTAATATACATAGAAACAATTGTGGTGTCTTAAATAATAAAATAATAGCTTTTGTTTTTTGGAGCTTTTCTTCATTTGACTTGTGGTTTCTCGAAAATGTAACAATTCCCATGTGTAATTTCAAGCATTTTGAAGGCTTTTTTCGATGTTTTGTTACGTCTCTATGTGGCGTTAACGTTCTAATTTCAGAATTTTTCAATTTTTCTTATATCATTTTTTTCACCATTGGCATTGAATGTATTTTCAACTTTTCATTATTCGATAATTTTTTTTAAAAATGCACCATGTATATTGAAGCATACTGGCTCTTTAAATGCCCAAGGAATGGATGCAAGGGTGTAAAAGTTGATTACGCAAATAAAACAAAAGATTTTTTAATTAGTTTTAATCTATGAAAGTAACATGAATGTCATGTTTATTTTTTAATGTCAACCTTATCATAAATTGACAAGTGTTTATTTTCACCTGTTTACTTTTGTTTACTTCTTATCACCTGTCTATAGTTTATATATAGAGCTTTAGATATCAGCTACTGTACTTTTAACCCCCACCCCTCGGGCTATCTTCATTGACTTTCAATATAAACTCTATTACTGCTGTATTGTGATAATAATTTTGACAATTAAATCGTTCTGAATTGGGGGTGATGTAATATGACGTCACAGATACTTATATAATGTATGATGGGAGCCGATTGAAACTGGAGATAATTCTTAAAATAAATATAATTAAAATCTTGATTAAAAGATAATCGCTCTAAAATTAACACGTTGATGAAATCTGAAAATACGCTTATTTCTCTATAAGAGACTTTTATTTTTCTTTCGTGGGCTCTAATTTCGGTCGGCGTATTGAAAGTCCGGTGATTTTGCATATATATGTGGTTTAACAATTGTACATTTAGTTTTAATGAATTTGGTTGCATTGCTCGCTGTCAATAAACCAATGTAATTCTTGAGGTCATTACTAAAGATATTGCCTTCCTAAACCAAGAGTATATCTATATAAAAAATAGGTAAAGATATTTATCGAATATATGTGGCTCTGTTAGGAGTTATTATTATTTTTATTTGATATATGAAGGTAAAAGCAGTTGCTTCATGATACTGAGTCGTCTTCATTAGACCAATCAGGCGCAGAAAAGTAAGATGTAAAACTCCATTCGTTTCAATTTCATTTCTAAAATTCAAAATATATTTACGTCAAATATATGGTGACTTTGCAGAAATTTTTTACGATTTTCATACTGTAGAAGAACCAAATAGAATATATAACGGACGTCATTCCTCCCTCAGAACTACACAGAATCGGCCTACATGTAGAAATATATATTTAAAAAAGGAAGTTGACAATGTTGTGTGTTGATGATAATAATACAGTGTGTTGATATGGTCATGTGTCAGGTTAAAGCTATTAAAATCTATTAATGATAAATAGTTTCATCTCACGCTATTCTCTTATCACTGATAGCTACAACCTTTACCTTAATTCCCTTCAAAGGACATTTGTTATGAACGTAAGGCCCACTTTGGGATGAATCAACCAGTTCCTATGTTATTTGAGCAATTGGTAAAGGGGGTGTCAGATGGATAGATTCTGGGAGAGCAATTGGATTTTCAACAATTGCTTGTATCTAGGAGAATCGCTGGAGTTAGTCGACCATCACTGTTGCTCCCAATTGCTTATCTTCGTCTTTCCAGCAGAAATTGGATAACATCGTCGACCTAGGAGGGTGGGATTGTAGTTGTCTGTTGTCGGAGAATGGTTTTTTGTATGACTTTAATAATAATTATGATTCCGAACATGGATTCTGTAAGAAATATTTGCTGAAATCATTTTACAAGGGATATCAGTACAGCCGTTATAAACTATTTATCTATTTTTTGTTTTTAAGATATATTCATTTTCCTATATTCGTTGGTTGGAAATTTGACATTGAATACAGACAATCTTCGCCTTTTGAAGAAGCAATGTGGTTTCTTTTATTCAATAAGGATGAATTGAGAATTTATAAAGAATTTTATTGTTTCAAACAGAAACATGTCTGATGGGGAAACCACCATTTCCGGTCTCTAAACCAAATTGTATTTTTGATCAAAAGACAAAAAAAATACGAGGTTTTTATTTCTGCTGAATTTTGCTAATTTTTGAAGAGAGGATATTGAGACCATTGTGAACATATCTCATTAGTACATCTCGGATTATTTTTCATAGAAAATCTGTCATGCCTTTGGCATACAAAGGGACGCAATCAGTCCATTAGTCAACTGAGCCTGTCCCCGCGAGGTTTAATTTCGCACAAAGGTCACGTGCCTGAGCTTTTTAAGCGATAGTCGTTTCACAAATGTGGGATTTATTCATTATCTTCTTTTGAAAAATAAAACCTGAAGTATTTATTCGCATTAAGAAGTTCATTACAAGCTGTGAACAGTTCAAACGTTACCACTCTTTCTCTCTATTCTTCTCGTGGTTTTGAATAACAAATTCTCGAAAAAATCATAATATAGTACGGGATGAAAACACTGTTTCTTATATAGATGAAATCAAAAGTTAGTATGGCTAGAAATAATTGATAAACACTAAGAATATGCTGAGAACCATCAAGACTAGTATGTTCATTTCCAGCATTTATTTACTGTTGAACCAATAACTTTAGTTTTTGTTCAATTTAGAAGATCCAAGATGCTTCAAGATCCAACGGATTCTCTTGTTTGACAGTAGCTTTTCCATTAATCTTTGCCTTAAACTGGTTTTAGTTGAAATATTCGTTCATGAACTGGGTGTCTTTAATCATGAAGAAATGACATTCATTCGTAGAGAAATTGCACCCATATGTATAGAATGCATTTGGAATTCATCGTTAGGTTCATTCATATGCAAGGCTCGCATTCATTTTAATACTGCTCTAAGCCATCATTAAAGATCACACGTGAACAGGTGATAGGTTAAACGAAAATATAGATAAATACAGTTTAAAAAGAACAGTAATTAATGTGGTGATTGATTGGATTTTAAATTAATGATATTTTATAGCTGGTCAAAACCTTGAGGGCCTCATGATCTGTTAAGTAATTAACAAGTTTCATAATTACTCTTCGACTTTTACTACTTTTAATTACAAATTTCTCAGTATTTTTTAATTATGGTAACGTCAATGATTTAAAATTTAAAAGAAAAGTTAATTTGATTTCTTTTTCTTCATTTTCATTTTTATAATTGACCAATAAAGTAATCCTATAGAAACTTTTGTATGCTTTTAACTTTTCATATTAGGGATAAAGTGCACTTTACCAGTTCTATGAACACAATTTCAGCCATTTTTGTTATATAAATCCATAAACTAAAGGCAATATATCAGAAATTAAATCACTTTTATAAAAGAAATACCTAATTTAAAATTGTACGTCAAGACATTATTTATGATAGAGAGGAATTGAGGAGAATCCATTTCTGTACAACTAAACTTGGGAAACTATTTTCCAATTCAACTTTCATACTCAAAAAAATTTTGACCAAAAGAAATTGAAGTAAAAGTAGTTATTTTACTTCCGAATTGAAAAAAAAAATCATTTTCATATTTTTTCGTTTCCTTTTAATTTCTGTCTTTACGGTAGATTAAAATTTTTGAAACAAAATCATGAAACGAAATTAATATCAAGAGCAGTTCTCGTCAGACCATTTTTAATCATAAAAGCCAGGTAACGTGACCTCATCATTTCCCATAGCAGAACATCGTCCGTATACAGTGAGTGATTTCATTCATTTTACATGATGCCAGTGTCATTATCAGGTAGAGACAAACATCTATCAAACACGTTAACTTGGTGCACAATTACAAATAATTAAATAGCCATGATTGATTTGACTGCCACACTTTGACGATTCTTATCTTCATTCTACTTCCATTTATTCTCTTTTTATCATTCATAATACACAGTAAAATTAGAGCCTAATATTTATTAATATAATATAAACGTTTTTCTCTTCTATCTGACGCTTATAATTGGGTAGCAGTGATTATAGTCTGAAAATCTTAACCATTTATCATCATTATTCTGCCCATACACATATTTATAAAAGAATATCCTCTTTGCTGGAAATACTGCATCTAAGGTTGCCTTAATGTTGTTCTGTGCATGTACAAGTTATAAAAAATGATATATAGACACAGCTTTATGGAACAACAATCACTGGTTAAATTTGTTTGCAACGTTTCGACGTTCGACGAGGACAACGGGGGAAACACGTCGAAACGTTGCATAAAACTTTAACCAGTGATTGTTGTTCCATAAAGCTGTGTCTATATATCGTACTCACAATTGCTAAATGCCATTCAAAGACTTTATAAAAAATGGTCGTACTGAAATGTTTGGCATCAGAAATATTTTTGAAATGTGGTAAAAAAAAATTGAAGCAAACATTTCAAATGAATGCTCCCCTTCTAAACTAATTTTGGATTTTGTCAAATATCTGTGATAAAGCACAATGAATAAAAATCATAATCGGGTAAGGTTGAATTATATTTCAGATCAGTGGCATCGTGTTATTCATAAGGCAGTTTTAGTCATTTGGGAATAAGCAGCAGGAAAAAATTTATAAATCTGGTTATCCAGTGTCTGATATCTCGGACTAACAAAAATACTTTCACATCTCAGCGTTTATTTCTCCACTTCAAATCGACATTTGCTACCTGGTGACATCAAAGACACCGCACTGTTTACTTAATCTATTCGATTCGAATGGAACATTACGTGGATGACGAGTAAGTCCTTTTAGCTGGCTAGATAATGATAATTGTGCATCATCAACCAACAAACATAGCTAGTTATACATCGATCGTTGAAGAGTTTTCACAGAGAACGAAGAGATCAACTTTTTACTATAGAGAAAATATCGACTAGAAAACGTATAGTAAACGTCGATTGACATAAAATGAGGTTTCATTCAATAGATTTCTTTTAATATGTGTGTAGCAGAGGGAGGGAAAATTATATTTACTCACTAAAAGGGTTATGATTGATGAAACCAAGACATATCGCCACTTTGATCTGTTGTGACGACATCAGAGTCTAACACTTTGCTCAGTTTGAGGCGAAATCTTGATTGAATGATTTTGAATTAAACAGGAATTGGGAATACATTTCCAAAGTGTTTTATTTTTGATAAAAAAAAAACGTTGAAGACGTAATGGATTCTTTTTGATGAATAGAGCGAACAGTTTGCCGAGTTCTGAAAACGTCATACACGAGACGTAGGCCTACATGTTTTCAACGTCGCATGTAAAATATAATTTATAGACGGTCTGATAGATTAGTTTTTGTTCTTTTTCCCTGTAGAAGAATATAAGCTTTTTTCCTCGAAGGAACAGGATCAGCCGATGATCAACAAAAAGTAGAACTGTCAACGATCATATTACGACCAAACTATATAGTCGTTACGTTAGTTGGCCACACTTTTACCGATGCTTCTGCAAAAGTAGAAAACTTGGATAGGTTTGACACCTGAAGTGTAAGATATGTGATTCATATCGCCTTTTGACAGTATGCAATCCTCGAAGGAGTAAAATTTGCAGATGTCGTCTTCCATTGATTTCCATGACACCCAGCAAGAAAATAAAACATTAAAAAGAGTTATCTCCCATCATATTGTATTTCACACGTCGGCGTTAGGGTTAGTTCGATCACAGACAATAGAATAGATCGAATCTTCCAACAAGACGTTGTATTAGAGTCTGTATTCTGTGATCTTAACGAATCAGTTCCTTCCCTTGAATTAGTTTCTCTGTGGTTATTCTCGTGACTTCCAAGCTATTGTATTTCAATAATCAGGTTGGCTGGTGACAACACAATTTCGAATAATTTTCAAATAATATTTTCCGTTGAGTTATTCTTTGATTTAGAATTATATAACGTTTGAAAATATCAATTTTTCGCCCGAATAACGCTAGACCTTCTTTTAACATAAAAAGAGTTTGTCACGATGAACTGATATTTTGATATACCGATTACATCTTTTTAATACATTTAATACAGTTGAAGACAAGAAAAAGTTCCAAGCCTCATTAAAGGCGTTGACTATAAACGTATACGTTTGTTTCGATGTCTTGTCTTTTTTAGACAGGAAAGAAATGTTATTCTTCATATTATTTGTTGAAAAGTTGAAAAAGTCTGTATTTATTGTCGAGCGATTGTAAGATAGGGCACATTGAAACATATAAACTACAACAATTTGTCGCTCAACATCAAACATAAAATGATGGATAGGTGTATGTCATAATAAAGTCGACATTCTTTAAGTGTTGTTCATATTATATACCAGTAAATGAATAGAGTTTTGTAATTTTGTGTGAACAAATAGCTTATAAATTTCTCAGTTGACCTGACAAATTTTACATGGATTATGTCCGGGAAACACAATTTGATATACACTTCACATTTACATATTGGATTTTAGCCTCCATAATACCTAATATTAGAACTAGCTCCAATAGGAAGATGTAAAGGCTAGATTAAACATGTTATATTCGTTACATATTCCAATTTATAACTGACCGAATCGTTATGGCTGTCTTATTCCAATTAATATTAAAATCGTTATAATTTATTACGGTGTTCCACAGCAATCTGATCACTGAAAACTAGCATTATCCTAAACAAAGTACCTTTTTTCTAAATTTCGATTAAGAATATAGCACTTATGAAGTAATATTGTGGCCTGATATTGTAAATGTCTTAAGAAAATTTTATCAATTTTTTATCGTCAGTAGTTCTATCATTCCAGACATCCGTTAATAAATGGTAAATATTAGAATTGTCTGAGACTAGAACGGTAATAAGGTATATTGAGTGGAATTCAAACACCAGATATTGATGTACATGCAAGGAAAGGGTTGTACACTCAACTTGTAAAGATAGCAACTTGATGTTGTTGAGGTCCATGGATCATCTTGAAAGGATTGTGGTAAAATGTTATCTGTAATCAGTGACCCAGAAACATATGCTGTTCGAGTGATACCTTTGAATTAAAATGTGTTGTTTTTTTTCGGGTTTTCTATTTTTTTTTTTTTATGGGGGGGGGGGGGGGGGGGGGCTGAGCTATTGGTACAATGGCCAATGTCTATAACGAGACAATGATCATCTGTTGTGAACACATGAATCCCTCCACAACTGTGTAAGTCGACTCAGCTTCCCTTTCTAGGAGCTCACAAAATGTCCTTATATTTAAATACCCAACTATGTAAACTGAGCATGCCACTTCTATCTCTCGGTATTCCTTACTCAAGTACCAACAATCCCTTCAGCCAAATGTCAGTTTATAGCTGGTAGAAGATGAGCGAAATGGTGAGCAGCTGTAGGCACTTTCAATTCCCTAGAGCGATCAGCCATTGTGAAAATTAAACCCTCCTCATAACTTGAGTAGCTAGACACTTGTCTTCAAATCTTCTACAATTCAAACTCTTCATTTTCAAGAAGTTCCAAATTTAAGAGTAGTTAGTGTCTTATTACTACCACTATTTCAATTAGTCAAAGAGACAAATAGAAGAATGGTTAAAATGTAATGCTGATATCAGAATACGATCAGATTTCATACATGAATTGCGGATGTCCAGCTTTGATGCTTTTAGTGATGATTACATTTACGTTACTAGTTAAATATAGCACAGGTAAAACCCCATTTGTAAAATTCCATTTGATTTATGCCATACCGTTACAGAACAGTTAAAATGTGGATTCTCATAAGTCCCCCGGTTCCCAACCTGGGATGTTTTCACCCCCTGGGGTTGTGGGACTAGGGTGTGGCCAACTGGTGTAGGAGAAGAATTTATTTTGAATTGAGAGAGCACTTCACACCATCACATGCTGGAAATTTTTGGGGTGTAAAAGGTCCAGGCGATTGCTCCAGGGGTGTGAAGACTGAAAAAGGCTGGGATCCACTAAGATAGTCTTTAAAAAATCTCAGTAAGTGATGGGTGTGGCATCCAATCTTTTGTTGCGCTTGAGAATATAGCTTCCATTTAATGCTGTCTAGAGGATGATATTGAAAGACAAAACCTAGATAAAACATGGCTACAGTTAATAGGCTATAATTATGACCATCTTGTTCGCAAACATTTCTAAAAATAAATGTCTTCCAAGTCCTAAATTCTGTCATATCAAACACTTAGATTATCCAAACCTATTGTACATAAGTATTGTGAAATAAAATGGAATTATAAATCAAGTGTTTTGTAAGGAATTAAAAATTAAATCTCCAAGCAAAACAATTTAGCAGTAAAGTAGGTCGCCATTTCCCTTCTACCACAGATTATATGATTATAGGAGAGTATAATAGGCCTAGACAGCGTTAATTCCTTACTCTGATCAGCAAACCATTGATATCGATTGACGAGAAACTACACAAAACCTCGGCTAATTAAAAAGTAAACATAGTATATTGAAGGCTGTAGTGAAATGGTAATGCCAAATGAAAACATGCAGAAGGTCATTGAATGCAGAAAATCGTTTAATGTCGTGCTGTAAGAGATGGAAGATTACCTGTAGAAATTGTTTACTTAAATAAAGAAACATTGGCATGTCACCACTTTCGAGTTGTTAGACCAACCCATCGTTCAGTTCAATGATAAACTTGGAACATAAGAATTTATCAATGCTAAAAACTTGTTTCTTTTATTGAACATAAAAATGTGTTTTCATGGTAACATTTGAATTGGTCCAATGATGGAGATATAACATTACTATCTTAACATTTCGAATTAAGAGTCGAATTCAAGAAATGCTAGTATCTCAAAACTACACGTCTCTGAAATGATGCTCTTTGTAATAGAGAGTATAGTATTTTACGAAGCCTTGGTCGTGAGTTCATCAAACTATAGACCCAAAATCCCTAAAACTTAAAAACGATGACACCAAAACGTTTTTCAGAATACGTCAATCGAAAACCGCCATCATTTCAGAACACATTTTTTAAAAAAAACTGATCGTATAGACGTGGTGACTATACATATTCTGGTCAATCTTCAACAGTTTGGACTGAATTGTTCTGTATAAGTACCAAATATATGGTCAACGCATTTACAGATGTACTAATGAAATCGTTAAATGATGTGCTGACATTGGTAAACTGAAACTGTGTAAAAAATATTATTTGTATGTCTTCATATACGTACCTACTTTGCCCATAGGTATATATTTTTCAACTTTCATTATTTTTGCGTATTTGTATTGTGCGCTATAATTATGACTTCAGGCCAATATGGAAAGGTTATCACCTAATTTCAGATGTTGCTAAGGATAGTCTTATGTTCATAGTCATTTTGCTACGGGTGTCGTATGGAAATATAACTAGTAACCCGCAGACATGGTTGTTACATTAACTTGGCAAAAACATCACATTTGCTTTGCAGCAAGGCCACTTACACGTGTCTCGATATCTTGAAATATAGGTTAATTATTGGCATTTCTTTGTTAAGTGGAAAATAGATTTCGACATTCAGAAAAATTGGTCTAAAGGATGATCGCATGCACTGGTATGAACTTAGAACTAAAATCCAATGCTTCTCTCATGTGATTGTAAGAATAAATTTTCGAATTGAAACCCTTAAAAAGATCTTTGTATTTTAGCGAAGGAAATGATTCTAGTATATACCAATCTACTTCTTGTATTTCGTTATAGTTTTGGGTAAAAAATTTAATCATGCCAATAATTTTTTTCAAATTCGGGTCCTTTAAGATGATATGATTTCTTTTTCATGCTAGCACTGACAAACTAAGGAATAATTTCGTTTTTTGTCACGAAACCGAGATGGTGAATAAAATTTGAAGTGGCCTGGTACTTAGTGTGATTTCTGCTAATTATACGTCTGTGATAAAGATGTCACAATTTCAAGTCGTTAAATAACGTGATTTGTCTAATATGGGGTAGGATACGTCCACTAATAAGCCATACTGTAACCGTTCCTCCGATCTATTTTACCAATTAATTTAATGACTTTTGACACTTAAATTGATTCGCTTCGAATCCCAGACCAATTTAACTTCTGAATTTCTGGAGTCGAGACTCCAATTATAAAATCGAAGCTAAGTTTGTTTATGTCAACACCTTAGAAGAGTTTTGATCTTAGCCTGCAGCAGCAAGTAAAGTTATAATGACTAGTAGATAAAAATTGGGAGATGTAATTTTAATAGGTTTATATCCCTACTAATTATGACTCGGAGACGACGAGTAGTGCTCTGGATAATTCGCTCCACTACATTAGTTAACAATACTAGGCAAGAGTGTCGATGACGTCGACTCTTTAATAACCACTCCGCGAATCAAATTACTTTTATTTAAACACTTCAATTTAGCAATCTTATTGAATGCTTGAAAACAAAACATTACTGACCAGTATGGTTCATGGTATATTGATCAAGCTATATACTTCTGTTGTTCATTTCGACTGACCAGACATGATATGACATGACATATAGTTGACCACTAGACAATGTCCAGTTGATGACCTCATATACAAATTTCATTCATGAAATGCTGTAAAAACATTATGTTGATTACGTAGCATATCGAATGACCAATTTGATTAAAAGTTTGATTAATATTTGTTCACAGTGTAAACATTAAAAACTCTACTCCAAAAATAAAAAGTGTGTCCAGATTGGGTGTGATTTCTGATTACAGATTACTCGTGGCAAATACTAAAACATTACTAACAAAATCATTAAACTCATGTTTTGAATGGTATACTTTTCCTTATTGGAAAATTCAATTAAAGAATGTTTTCACTGGACTTTGATTGACCATGTTATTACAGACTGTAATGCAATCGTTGAGGGAAAGGCGTCCACCAATTAACGTTGCTTCTGTAAAACGTTCATTCTGTTGGGCTCAATTTCTCAGAGAATATTTAAGTTATTCAATGAAAACACGCCCCCATAAGAAAATGTTTAATAATATTATTCATCTTCCAAAGTTCCTTGTAACAAAAACAAATGATCTAAACTCTTTGATTGTAACGTTGGTTACCGTACCGTCCTTTACCAGATGTCTTAATTTAGTCGCTGGTACCCAGTTATTTTCTTCCTTAGCTAACGTCCCCGGCCTCTTCTACGACCTCTTCGATGATAAAAAAAAATATTGGTGCTATATTTAAAAAAAAATATTGCACATGGTTCAAAACATATTAAAAATGTAGCACACATAACAAAATGCCAATTTTCTACACTATTGAGTATATAGTAATATGCTATTTAGACATACTTGTATCTGAAAAAGTACGAATAATCTTGCATCAATTTTCAATTAGGAATTGAGATTCTCTTCAAAATCTTTCAAATCAAGAGATAAAATGATAATCATAACGTTGATCTGATACTCGTACATGATCAATCATCTGGGAGAAAATTGAGATGATTCCAGAGTGTGAGCATCAGATGACGAGTCGCGATAAACGGATCTTCTCTATCTCATTGACCATACTTTAATAGTTGACTAATTAGACCGATTCTACTGGTTTTAATACTTGGCTAACAACTCGATACACACTTCTACAACATCCTTAGTCGAGAATTTAGAAACCTTCTAACTTTTTTTTCTAGAAATCAATAGAAGCCATGCAAGATATATTTGTACGACAAGGTTAACTCATAGAATGATAATATCAATTAGCTATACTTTCAAGAACTTCTAAATACACCCTTCTATTAAGAAGTTTGGATGTGAATTGTAAAAAAAACTTCATTGAGAAGCAGTTTCTATGAGAAAAATTGGAGACAGTCCGTTTTTTTGTTAGGTTCGTTGGCCTTTTCATTCATCCCTTGTGATTATGAGATGGCTACAGACCCTCATAGCGGCACTACAATATTTCTATTCCTTAGCAATGGATATAAGATTTTACATTTCTTTGGGTGCAATACAGCCAATCTTGCTATCAGTATTGATTTTTTACGAAGTTTGCAGGTGCTAGCAAGAAGTCCCCTTAGTATCAAGGAAGGTTGACAATTGCAAGTAGCACCAACTTTGCGCTAAATTCATCGGAAATGTCCTTTCAATTAACTTTAATAATATACATCACGAATTCTGACTTAGGCAAAAGCCAAGTCGTTACGAGTTGGTGCTTTATACACTTATTCGAAAAATATTGGGACACTGAAAAGAAAATATTGGAAACTACACCTGTAAAAATAGTCAAATTGGGTCAAATCATCACGCCTTATTATTTTTTTAAACTGACTTGAGAAGTATTTTAATGTCAATGTTCTGAAGTGACTTTGAATACGTGTAAGGGAATATTTAGAAGGTATCTATAATTATAAGCTATGAAAAACCAGTTAAGCTCCTCGATAATACGTTCTGATGCAAGTTGGAAGGACTGCCATGCTTGAAGCGGCCTGTCATTCTGATAGAACTATAAACCGAAGCTCCATTTGTTACAGGTTTTGCATGTTCGAGATCCCCAGACAGCTGGAAAAAAGAGAGTACACTGCCACTGTCTCGGTAAAATATGACTCTTTGCGCACTGCAAAAAATACAACTTTTCATATACTTGCACCGTGTCATATTCGAATGCAATGCTCAAACTTGGCAACATAAATCGCACAACATTGAGGTTTTTTTTTCAATTTCTGAAAAAGTTGAAACGCTAGAAGCTCAACCATCAGAGAATATGTAACAATGTTTACCAAGCTTTTAAACATGCCAGCTTACAACCCCATCCCCTGTTCCAATAGAAATCGAGTTAGGGACATATGTCCAATACATAGTAGAAAAAGAAATTACAAGAATGGAAGAACATGTTCTGAATAAAGCGAAAATTAAGATTGCTAGTCTATGGAGAATATCAATTATGTAAACTTGATTTACCATTTCCCCGGAGATCACCAAGTGAAGTTGAATCTCTTTGAATTTACAACTGAGTTACAGCCATGGGTCATTTACCAAGCTACAAACGAGTCGAACGGCCATCGTCTTCACTTTCTCCAAGTCTCTGATGGGACTTGTTCTCAGGCCTCTAACTCTAAAACTTGTTTGAAGACAACTCACTGCCTTTAATTACTTCAAATTAATTACGTAGGTTTAAAGCGATGCGTTACCTTAAGTTTGTTAATGTTCGAAATTCGTCAGTCTTTTAAGAAAGCAATGGTATATAAGACCAAGCTGTATATATATTGATGATATACGATATGTATATCCGATAAAAGGAACATAAGAAATGATTGACATATGTATTTGTGTATATATTATGTTGAATAGAAAGCGAGCTCACGAATTGTTCTAATTATACGGAAGAAGTATGTTTCAAACCTGACTTGATGAATTATAACGATTTTTTTAAATGCTTTGATATATGACATTTCTATCTTTTCTGCCTTTATTTAACCATAAATAAGTTTCAGTATTTTCACTCCGTACATGAAAAGCTATACTAAGCATTGTTTTGAAAACCCTGTTCGATAATTTTTTCAAGATATCACGAAATGTACAGCACCGAGGAAAGAGATAATAATATATAGCCCTTGTGCAAAACAAATTTCCAAGGGTTAATATTACCTATTACTTCTATGATATATATGCCCCTCCCTGGATGTGACATATGGGATAAGACAGGTAGGTTATAATATGGGCATTCTGTATGATATTATAATGGATCGTCAGAACACGAGGTTCCATAAATATGTACCCAAAGCTTGTGCCTATATTCCCCATAATGATATGTCTTTTTTAAATACGGAATGATGAAGTTAATATATTTTCTTATAAGAATCACTGGTACTAGCTTTACATAATTCTGCTCGAAACAATCAGTCCCATATAGCCTTATATATCCCTGTTACAACAAAGCTAGCTCTAGCTCTAGCTCTAGCTCTATGATGTACTCCTGTCACCAGAAAATTATACTCCTTGTGTAATTCAATTTTCTCTACATAGCTCATTGCTTTGATCTGTTCTACTGCTTTCTGTTGTGGAGGAAGAAATAAATAGCTATATAAATTCTGTTATTTGGGAACAGTTAGCTCTAGCTCTAATTGCTATATATGAGTACAACTAGTTTTAGCTAGCTATATCTGCAAAATGGCGGAATGAGCTTCTAGCTCTATATTTTCCAATTATACGAGCTTTTACACATCGTTTTGTGTAAGTTAAAAATTTAGCCTATATATATTTGGTTGTGGTAGAAAATAATAACATTATATTTCTGTTACGTAAAAAGCATTAGCTCTATCACCCAACAACTATATCTCTGTTGTACAACATCAACTAGCAATGTTTGTATATGTTATATAAAGCAACTTATCTAATGTATATAATTTAGTTTTCACTTTATTGTTAATTATCTAATAACATCACGATAAAAATAGTATTTAATTGATTTTAAAAAAGCAGACATAAGTGTGGAGATCTTATTTCCTGTGGTCTGTAATCCGAGACGCTAAAATTAGATGATTTTTGTTCATTATGCTTATCCAGAATCAAAATTTAATCAAAATGTTCATTGTTTCGGGCAAATATGTAGAAATTATGAAACAATGCACTCTATTTATATATTTCATTGTTAATCGTAGTGCCAAAATGACTATAGCAAATTGTTGGGCGTCGTTGCGTCCCCTCAAACGTACCTAAAAGGGACATACTTACTGTCGTACTAGGATCGCCGACATACAGGTTGATGTAGTAATGCATAACGTCCAAAGTATTTCCTTTATTCTAATTTTGACTGGTGCCACTCGCGATAGAAATCACGTTAAAAATATGAACATTAATAAAATAATTTCTTTGTTCTCGCCCATCATCTCAACTAAAATCAAATAAAATATTTTAGGCTGATAAGATCAAAAAACAACTAACATCAATAGTTAGCCTATTAAAATAAATGATTAACATTTTTTGTGTATGAATATTATTTTTTATTTTGATTGATGATCAATGGTATTGGAATCAAGGGTGGAGGGGGGATGGGGAACATTATTATTTCCCCTTAATTTATGATTCATTAGGCTAGTATTTGCTTTTAATTGCTCAAAACAATAGCAATTTGGTATCCTTGATGGTTTTACGTCGTCGTAAATATGGGAAAATATTCCAAACAATTATGTATGGTACGTCACCGCCACGTCTGTATTTTGATTTAAAGCGATGATAACTTTGAAAAGTTTTTCTCAAGTGTCACCGGTCAGTTACAATGAAATGATCTCTTTAAGCAAAGGGCAAAGTCTTTTAAGGTGACTATAAAATGTTATTTTAAGTTAAAAAATTATTTTATGATTTAAAACAGTGTGTGAAATGTATTAAGAAAGTATTTTTGTCGACTATAATTTCTATAAGAGGGCTTAGACATCACAACTTTCTCCGACACCGTGAAATAAAAGCCTTTAGGGATAATGTAGTGATAAATTCTTAATGGTTGAAACGTAACACAATTGTTTTGCACCTTACTTGAATGAAGAAGAGTAAAGCTTTTAGGTAAATACCATATACAAAAGATTGTATTGAGATAATTGAGAAACTCTCTTAATCGCCGCCATTTGTCTTGATGACTATACAATAGACTCCCGTCGTTTACTAGGCGGAGCTTATCTCGACTTCAGACGAATTGCTGATGCGTCACAGATTTCTTAGCCAATCAGAAGTGTCGTTGTACCGGTAGCTCGTCTAAGTACAGCCTACTTCTGATGTTTTTATTCGACTGACTGTAGAAAAAGCCAAGCCCCAAATATCAAGATAAAAAGCCCCGTGGTTTATTATTGCTCAAGTGCCTCGAGGCTTCGTGTGACCTAAAAGAGTTGGTGTATCTTGAAGCTATTTCATCAAGTGTATCTATCGTCTTATAGTCAACTAACAGTGTCTTCCTTACAGTATTTGGATTTTTTTCATTATATCTAGTCTAGTTCAAACAACATTACTATATCTACAAATTAACTTAGGATTCTAGCTTTTACTCCAGTTGTACCCTACAGAGGATGCTTATTGTTTAAACTGTGTGAATGATTATTCAAGGGATGTCTTCTGAAATTCTAACCCTCGGATCTTCTCATCAACTACATACGTTGCAGCCGACACATTTTCAGTCGAAAGAGAGCGCATTTGAAAGGCTTTCTCCTACATATGAGAAACGAGGAGATGAAATGCCATCCGCTTTCGGACTCATAGAATCAGAGGTGCTTATTAACGTTTTTTTCTCTTAAATATTATCTCTCTTTCTATTTATCTCATCTTATTCATTCTACGATGAATGGTTTATTCTTCGTCAGCTGTAATTTCACCCCGTAACAAAAAAGCTGGAGACCTCAAATTTGTATTAGATTTATCAAGCATGTATTCTATTGTTTGCTTCAAGAACTTCAAAGGTAGTATATGAATATGAAAATGGCTCGGGGCTAAGTGAAGATTGGTAAAGACGCGCTTACTCTACTTTTCTAAATAATATGAATTGTTGTATGTATGTTTTCCAAATATTAAGTGCAACCATAGATGAGAATTGGAGACTTGGTCGTCGAGTCGTGTAAAAGATGCCTTTAAGGCATTTGAATATTGCACTATAATCGACTGACAGTAGCCTATATAGAAGACTTGTTCTACTCTTTATTCTACATTCTTTTCACTTGTAATGTTCCGAGAAACATGGAGAGATTTATGAGGTTTTTTGAGATTTTTGAGCTTTAATCTAATAGGATTTCTATGGTTTTTAATATTACCAGTAATCATGAAGGAAGGTTTGTTGGTTTCATTCATGATTAGGTTACCGATTTTGTCTGAAAATCATTACTTTCTTAGCCTGATATGTCATATATTGACATTTGGTCTTGATCGAATTCTGATAACGAATCTTTCTAGTAAAAAAAAATAGGAATATCCTTTGAAAATAATTTTTTTGTGAAAGATTTCAGAAATTTTTGACGAATCGAAAGTACTTTGAAACCTACAATTTTATCGACAGACTGTTTCGTGTATTTTTAAAGTAACAAAAGAAAGAAAAGTTCAATAATTTCTTTACAATTTTCCCTCAAACTTTGAAGTTTTTATATGTTATTTCTAATTAGTTATGATGGAAATAAATTATTGATGGTTCAATTTCTTTTATTGTCTGCTAAATTTAAAATTTTTGTATTTATCACTTTTTACTAAATTATATTATTTTTATATTTTTCAGGATCGGAGATCCGACCTGGTCTGCAGTCAAAGTGGTTTGGGACAGTTGGTCAGTTCTACATCAGGGTCATTTTCAACGGCACCCCGTCTCTCCCATACACCTAACACAGACTTCCAACCGCCTTATTTCCCCCCACCCTACATACCCTCCCAACAACCGGTAGAATTTCATCCCTCAGTTAATGCTGATCCTTATGCTCATTTAAACAGTTTTCAACAACCTCAACATCACTATAATCAACTTCATAGTACTGATAGAAATGTTTTACGCCATCGAGATGACCTTCACAACATGCATCATGGATTCCCAGGAATGTATGATTCCAGAAGAACAGATTATGGTGGCGTACGTAGACCGGAAGTGTTCATGCATGGTGGCCATCCTGGATTAACACTAGAACAGGATCCATCCCTATTAGGTTTACATCATGGCAATCCACTTTCTTCTATTGACGACGGAAGTCAGGTAAGTTATTTTTAGATTACAAAAAAACAAGGAACAGAACTATATCAAAAAGCAAATTCCAGTAATAACATAAAAGATTACTTAGGTTATCACTTCGAATGGCAAAAATAAACTCAAATTTCGTTGCCTTTTTTAAATTGAAAAGTATCCAAACAATACCATACCAGTTAGGTTGCCATTTTTGAATAAATAAGTAACCAAACAATGGCAGTTAGATTGCAAGAAAAATAAACTCAGATACTACTTTGTTTTTCACCAAATAGAAAAAAAAATGATCTCAAATAGTACTGTTTTTTTTTTTATATTCAAATAGCAAAAATCCTATTTTGCAAATTCAATGGTTGTCTGTACTGTAACTGAAGTACAACAAAAACATTGAATAAGGAAGAATAAATTTGTGTGTTATATTTTAAGGCAATATTTTAAAATAATGAACATTAAATTTTCCATCAAAGTACAAAGCTTTTGTTGAAATAAGATTGAAAGTGAACATCGGTGTCAGGTGTAGGCTGATCTTCAATATTCATTCAAAAGGTTTGACGACTAATTCTAAGGTGATAGTTTGTTATTTAGCGACCATTAGACAAATTTTAAAGGGGCCTTATCAGGCAAATCAAAACACCCTTATACATGTCGATAATTTGTTGTGAATTGGTTAAAAAGATTCATCTTTCTCATTAAGATATCACAAGTAAAGCACACTTCATTGAAATCTATATCTAAAATCTAGGAATTTAAACAATAAAACTAAGTAGAAATCTTCTCAATTCATCACCTCGGTGGAGTGTTTTTCTTTGAATTCGGCCCACAACTACCGGTATACAGTGTACTGAAATATTTATTAAGTTACTATAAAATAATATGCACCAAATAACACTCAATGAGATTCACACAATAGTTTTTTACCTAGACAGACATTTTAAATAAATAATTATCTGATCATATTGATAGTTGATCAAAGCCTAGGTTGTCGTGACGCAAAAAAACAGGGAAATCATTTTTCTAATCATTTCGATGTAACATGCAAACTTCAGAAATTTTACCAGACCAAAAATTTTAATTTAGATTCTAATTAGTTAATTAAATAAATTTGACAAAAAATTAATTTAATTTGCATTGTGAATTTATAATACAATACAAAACGGTATTGAGACACCTTAGAAGAAAAAAAAGATGTGCCGTGAAAATATTTCAAAAAGAAAAAAAATGTACCTTTGCTAAATTGATCAAAAACGACAAGTAATGAAATTATTTATTTGAGCATGTGAAACAATTAAAACTGTGTTGAAATAATGAGAGTTTAATTGCATGAAAAGTAGATTGTAAATTGTATAAGTATCAAGGGACTTGTAAACAGACTGTAAACTAATATGAAATGTAAACCACTGTCTTGTTTAACTTTATCTATAATGACCACAGTGCAGTCCCCAGTCAACGATAAAACTCGCTTTTAAATCTTTGGTTTTCAACTCGCAACTCATTTGTACGTTTGATGTGAACAAATCTCGCCACCAGAATTGATCGAGTCTTAATATTGACGTTTTTCAAGATACTTGAAGAGAACAGACAAAGGCATTTGTTTGCAGAATATTAGAGCGAACTGCTTCCCAATTTGTCCTTATTTTCAACTCCAAAGGAATTCTATATGATTATTTCCTTCGCGTTAGATTTAGCCAATATTTCCAATGTTAATGACTTCGTTGACTGGGTAATTTTCCGTCTAGAGGTTTCTACAATCTATGATATTATTTCTAGATTTAAACAAAGACTAGAATACGAGTTGATTGGGGTAGAACCTACTACATAATTCACCATAGTACATTTACTGGTTTCTACAGTTCAGAAATTATATGTACTACATAATTCATCCCAGTATATTTACTATTTTCTACCTACAAGTCAACAGAAGGTCATGAGAACGACTTAAGTCTAAATATAATTTCCTTTCTTGTCATGATGTATTATCAAATGACTTTTCATTGCGTCACATTGTTTAAGGATATTTTCTTCTCGACTGGATCTAAAATTTAGAAAATTTCATTTGGCAAATATTTAATTTGAAATTTAAAATCATCACAAAAGTCAATGCAAGCAAAATATTTTAAAACCTTTTCGGAATATGGAAAGCGATTTTCACTGGAAGGAACATTTTGCTTGAGTGACATAACCAAACAACACTTAAAAGAAAAAGGTGGTAGAGTAGCAGACTGTAGTGGCACTAATATTGTTTTGATAAGAAGATGAGATGACCACTAAAATCATTAGGGACCATCATTTAACTCTACCCTCCACGACGTTCTTAACCTTTTACTAGTCAATTTGCCGTCACTTTTACTAAATTAATTTAGCTTCCCATTTCTCTGGTCGCCATTATTCAAATAAGATGACAGAATGATATCCTTTGATGACACCATTATCTTATTTATAACACGTGACTGAGATATCAAGTTTATTTTTCTTCGAGTCTGTAATAACACCCCATTTTAATTTTGACGTCACCGTCACGCAATGCCTTGTTAACGTCACCGTCGAATCAAAAGTGGTGCCATCTCTTACAACAAACACTGGGTATAAATATATACAAATATTACTCTGTTTGCACGCGTCATAGCTTTCATTACTTACTTTAATCTTTCAACTTACATCATATATTGGCACTATGACGTCATATTAGCCTGGCACTAGTAGAATACTACTTTTATCTAACTGACAGGTTAAAAGATTTCGTCAATTTTCTTATCTGCTTTTAACGTCTGTCAAAATTGTTTGAAATTTCGCCGATATGACGCCATTATAACCGATCCAGCACAAAATGAGCCTCCCTTGTGAAGAGTCATTAAGGCCAAGTTACGGAGATGACTATATCAAATTGCCATTTTTATATTTTTATTGACAATGAATTATTAAAGAATTGTTCACTCCGGAACGAAGAAAAACTAACTGACTTATATTCTAGTATAAAGATGTTGTAAAGGGTATCAAGTAAACCTTGCCTCTGGGGACAGTTGAAATCGATTTAATATAAGACAGTTAGACTGAAACCTTCTGTAGCAATAGACTGATCTTTTTTCTTTACTTTAAACAACATATTGTCTGGCCAGGATTTAAATTACTTTTTCTTCTTCATTCAACACACAAACTCAATCAGGGCAAAATACTAACAATTAAGTCTCGGCGTTTGACAGGACTTGGGATTTTCTTCATTAACGTGTCCAGGGTAAGAACCTAATGGTGGTTTAATTGTCAACAGAGGTTACTATTAACTGACGCAAGTTGGCCAACTTCCTGCTAAATAAGCACCTTTCAGATGAATAGAATGACATCTGACTCAAGCTTTCGACCTAGTTGGACGTCTTTATTTAGTGCATAAGGATTCTCAGGGCCTCCCAATTGACGGAACTAAATACAGAACAATAACCATTTCTTCTCAAATATAACCACGTGCATTTCTGGAAGATATAAAGCGCCGAAATTTCAGTAATCTGTAATTTTCTCTTGACCCGAAACCTCTATCGGGTTTGTTTCAAGGTAAGGGTCTCAATGTAGTGAAACTACTCCCTGTTGTGAAAAACTTTGTGTATTTGTTTGTATTTTTATCAAATGTGTGCTACTCTAATGATTCTCGCCATGGGAAGTCAATTGTCAACACACTATATAACACAGGCAGGTATTTAATTGACGCTACAACCCATTGAACATTGATCTAGAGGCGAGAGTGGAAATCTCTACCGTGAAAATTCGCACCATGATGTACGGGGAAGAAATAGTGGGTGAATGAGGTTACGGGCTGAGAAGAACCTCATACGGCGTCAAGTATAAACGTTAGGTATTCCTGCAGTGACGTATTGTCATTAAATGCCTTTGATCTTGTTGCGAATTGAGTAATTAGTAAAAGAGAGGGTAGTTTTTAGAGACGGTGTGATAAAATTTTTATGAGAGAAGAATAGCAACGTCTTAGCGTCTTAGATTACATGATATTTGGGAGAGTAAGGCGGGTTAGGCCCACCTATTGTTGTATTGAAACATTAGTCTAGAAATAGGTGATATAAGTCTCAGCTTAGAGAGGAGTTGTCAAACTAATTGAAGGGAATTAAGTCAGCCCAAACAAGATCTTTAGCGGCTTGAACAAGCAGGTAGTTGGCTAATTTGCTAGAATAATGTTAACGTAATAGTGTATGGTATTGCTTGTATAATTAAATAAGAGTTGGTTACATGTTAATGGTCTACCAAGACTATGATATAATTATCAGCGGTCTGCTTGTAGTTCCATAGTAAATTAATTTAATAGAATATCACACTGTGTGAACGCTATGATACATCTTTAACGGGATTATTTCCTGTAGTTTTTGTATACGTTAATTTTGAACTACAATAATTCTTATGTATCCCTTTTGGCAAAGGTTTGCTTTTAACAGTTCCACAGTAACAAAACATAAATTTCAATAGCTTTTTTTATTTGCAAGATGTTAAAGGAACCATTTTGTAATCGAATGTTCATTAATAAAAGTTAATGATATTAATCGGACGAACGGCTTATGATACCCATCCTAATATTCACATAGAGTTGTAATGAAGGATAAAGCTTATAATTCGTATTAACGTATTACGTTATGTAACGACAAATACTATTAGGAATTACTTGAAAATTTCAAACAGAATAATAAATTTAAAACACTTTATAGTAAGTACATAGCAAAACATTGATCTCTTAAGTTGTAATGCTCTTATATTCAATAAGGATTTGGGAGATTTTTACTTTTGAATTAAGAACTGTTATTCAGACTGCATCTAGCAATAAAAATTATTATCATTATTTTGCGTTATTAATAAACTAAAGTAGTCGAAATGAAATATAATAATTATTTATGTATGAAATAAGTATCAATAAGGATAAATATAGCCAATATAAAAGAAATAAAATGCTCACTTAATGCAACACTATTGAAGAGAATAATAATAATATAAATGGATAATGGCTGGAAATTTAACAAAGATATTATTATGGCGTGTAAATTGAGCATATGTCTGTCAATCAGAAAGGACGAGACAGAAAATCGATGAATCGCACTTCATTCATTTATCATGAGTAAAAATCATGAAATGTTATCTTTGATGCTAGGAAATTAAGCACCAACGGTTTATTATGTCTGTTTACAATATCATTTCCAATCTAAATCAGTGATTAAATATTATATTTGATATATTTACATTTAGTATGTGATATTTATATTTGATATATTTACATTTAGTATCAGATATTTATATTTGATATATTTATATTTAGTATCAGATATTTATATTGAATATATTTATATTTAGTGCACATCTTTCCAAATTTACATTTAATATGGGGCATTTAGTTTTATCTTTTTTGTATATCAAATATAAATATTCATAATTGAATCCAAATACAAATAGTCAAATGTAATAATTCATATTTTGGTTATTATTTCGTAGGAAGTGATTTCTGCATACGGAAGCCATTAAGATTCACAAAACCGAGACATAATGAGAAAATCATAACAATAGGACAACGAGAATGAATTTTTGATAAATTTATAAATCATCATGGCGGCAAAAAAGTCCAATTAGAACGTGTATAACTTCATTAGACGTTTGATACGGTTTGCTTGACAGGATATGAACTTGTCTTTTTCTTTCCAAATTCACTTACACATATTTTGAGCTGCACTGTTTGTTTCCGCCATCTCAGAGTGAAATTTGTTAATCTATTTGTCGTGTAAAATGAGCGAGTAATGTAAAGCTGTTAGTGAGTGCGACGTTGAAAATAGGAAAGGGAGAAAGGTTATTCTAGCACACATCCTGCCAGTTCAGTCGCTGTTATCATTTAATGAAAGGACTTTGTAGCAACCACCATCGCTCTTTCGTTCCTATGTTTACTTATATTACGGTTTCATTGTATAGCGTAGTTTTGAAAGTAAGCAACAATTCCATGAGAAGCATGGCCTAGCTAAAACGATGAATATTTTCACGATTAAATTAATAAAGGTAGAGTAACAAAGAAAGTAATATTATGGTTGAAAATCACTGTTTTCTTATAGTCTATTTTTACAACCACCCTTTCAATTGAAAAATGATGAAAATTAAAGTGAATAAAAGTTGAATTAAGGTGCCTAACTTTAAGAAATGATGTTATATAAAATGTGAAGTAGATAAACGAGAGAGATAAGTAAATAAGCGATATAGAAGATGAATGGCAATGAACGTAGCGTCTATTCAGACTTTTCCCCTCGACAAATTTGTTTCACCTTTCTTGCCTCGTTGAACATTAGACTAGGGCGACCTTATAACAGGCTACGATAAAGATAGAGAATTTGTTTTGTACCAAGCTTTTCATAACCGTGTCAATATAATTTAAAATAATATATAAGATAAGGTAAGGGATAATATTTATTTATCATGTAAATAAGAAAGTATTTTCATTCATAAATTCATGCTGAGTTTTATTAAAGACGTTTTTTTACTTTCCAAATTGAAAGATAACATTTTCGCCTTACAAATATCTCTACTTTTCTATATAATTTTATATGCCCTGAATAGCTGTTGTTGCTGATTATTTGTTCTTGTCTATGTTTTTGAAATGTTTTATCCTGAATGGATTTCCAGAACAGTAAATTGTTAACCACCGTATAGGTTATTGAATTCATTCTAACAAAAGACATTAAAATTAATTATTAACATATTCAGATCTTCACATAGTGGCTTGGAAAATCATCAGTCATGGAAACTGTTTCAGGAAGATTGGGTTGGAACGCGAAAAAAAAATCCAGAATATTCAGTAGGATTCGAAATTTTTCACAAAAAAATATCACATCATTTCAAAATATTCAGGTATTATTTCGAACCGAAATATTCAGATTCTAAATGTTTTCAGAGAATTACACCTATATAAAAAGATAAGTAAGAAAAACACCTGTATAATATACCTATATCTGATTTATTAACTACAACATACATGGCAGTCGCATTCTTTCATCTTTTCTTTGTCCTGTCACTAAACGAGATAATATCAGTCTTTGATCTTCAGCGGTTTTTTCACCAATTCAACTCGCGTTATTCACTGAAAATAATTTCTCTTCATCTTGTTCTGTTTAATAGTTATACCAGGTTAGAACATTATTATCTCATTCATATAATCGATGTTGATTCATCCTATTTATCAATTTTTATCAATAATAGAATTGTTAAAGATAATACAAAATAGGACAAAATTGTGAATTTGTATCCTTTATATTCAAAAATAACGACTGCTCTAATCCAAGACCGAGCCTACACATTTAAATATAATTGGCACACATACATAACGTTTTATAATGCAATTTTTCTTTGTAATTGGTTGCAAGGTGATTTGTAATTCGTATTCGCCCTTGAAATACGTAAACAATTTTTATTTTAAAATGTTTACGTAAATGACTGGAATGGATTGCCTCCCCTTGTAAATTAAAATATTAAATATAGTGTATAGGAATATAAAATAAGATGAACATCTAGAAAAGTGAAATATCCAGGTTATATGTATGAATCACCTGTAGTCAGGGCACTAAGCGGAAGGATAAACATTCTTCTTGTTTACATTATTGATTTGATAGAAATTACTAAAGCCTTTGATACAGTGTAGCACGATGGTCTCCTTCACTCTATTTTAATACTCCGCTTTTTATTATAGAGTATTCAATCAATATTTATGACGTAGAATCACTATTCATATCTATATTTACTTAGCAATTGTCTTAACATCTAATAAAGTTACTTTAAAATATCTGTCTGGGAAATTTATACCAGCATTATTTAGCATTTAAAAAGTTTTTGTGTATAGTAAAGTACAAAAGCGGTTTTTTCTCAAAACATATCTTAATAATTTTTGAATTTTATTTCAGGTTAATATAGAAGATACATCACATTATATAACTGGTAATGAACAAAATTCAGTCATCAGAAAAGGTATGTTCAATTAATTTCAGAAGTGAAAAATGGCTTCCTATGATTCTTCTTCTAAAAGCTAAAAAAAAAAAAAAAAGAAAAAAATTTCCGAGCATTTGAAAAGGAATCCATTTTTCATTCTTTTTTCTTACTGCATGTTTTCTCTTTACTTTTTGTCGCATGCCTGCATTTTATGCATTGTGTTTAAGCTTTTTGAAGTTTCATTTAGTATTGATTGATATTTAAAAAAATATATCGTTTGGGATGATCTTTCAAATTGGTTGGGGTTTACTGAACACCATATATAAAATATCGCCTAAAAGAATTAATATTTGAAATGCACACAACTTTCCTTTGAAATAATTCAAATCCCAAAATCTAAAATATTGGTAATTATGAGACAGGGGCGACTTCTATGCCCTTTATTGTTTATACAATATATCAACGAACTCTTTTAGAAAATGTATCTATTATTCTAAGAAAGTTAGAGCTGTTATGATAGAGCACTAAATGCGTATTCATTGATCACGCACGGTAGTTATTTAATCTAAAAACTAAGTTGACTTTCAACTATCTGTGTTATTGTAAATCGGGTTTAGACTTGGCACTCCACGCTTAACCATTAAAGTTCTCACCAATAGTCACATTTCGTACCAGCTTCCAAATTTCAGGTCCAAACATTGCTTATTGAATTATGTTTACATGTATTACTTGTAACAATAACTATTAGCTGCCGATGTCCCAATCTCTGTTTATCCTACAAATTAAGAAAGTTTGCTGCAAATATTGACTTGTCTACTTGAATAAGAGGGGAGGTTATAAATTCTCTAGTACAAGAACCCTTTCATATTTTTAGAAAGACATCTTGCTTGCTTGTCGTGATCAAAGACTAAGGACAGAAAAGTTAATTGTGCATACATTTTTCTCGATAAAATATTAGATAGCATATTGAACACATGCTTCGATGGTGTATCTGAGTCAGACGTGTTCAGCTAAACAATAATTAAGCAAGGTCTTTCAATTACCACTCTTTATTTTCAAACACCTTTGTAAATAAAGTGAAAGTTGTGATCAAAATCGAAAAATGAAAGTAAAAATGTAATCAGTCAAAGTAAAGTAATTAATCATAAGAAGACATGAAGTGGGATATTAAGGAGGGAGTTGGTGATAGGAAGTACAAATCATCCATCAAAATATCAGTCAAACATATTGGTGTTTATGTCGTATTATTTGTCCTAGCAGTTGAAGCGAATCGTTGGTTGGTATTTGATAGATAAATAACTAAATCCATGATGAGTTATTGATGAACAGCGTAATAAAGAAAACCAGCATGTTGTTCAAGCTTCTTATCATGTTTTCAATGTTGTGGACAAGCATCCTTCACTCTCCATCCTATTTATACCAACTTGTTATTTGACAATCTACTTTAAGCCGTGACAAGATGGACGCATTGTTTTCCTTTTTGTTCGCTCTATCATTAAATCAGTTTCGTGAGATACTCGCGTTGCTTTTTTACTTCATTATACACCCGATATTGGCCTTCTCTTGGTAAGGTCATGACGGTTTTGGCGCTAGACAAATCCAATTTTTACATCATATTCACATGTTGGAGAGTCCATGGAAAGAATCGATTAGAAGCAAAGAATATTCAGATCAAAAGACTCCCGTAGTGTCAAGAGTAATTTTCTTCTCGCTTAGTCCATATGATGTGATAAAAGCGTGTAAAATATGGCGGGTAAAATTAGACGACTAATGACGAAGAAGAAAAAAAAATCTCCAGTGATTTCATTTAACATTCTTTATTTCTATAAAATACTTTGCCACTTTGAATTTATAAATCGGTTTTCTAGGATATCAAGCTGGGTTTCAACTTTACTCTAAATTTCATCTCAACTCCAACCTAATTTCAGATATATTGAAAATTAAAAAGGGAATTCAGGTATTCTATAGCTAATAAGAGTAAGAGTAAATTTAACTACATGTAGTTTGAAGAGCAATATGAAATTATGCCTGCAGCGTCTTTGTTGTAAGGTCAACAATTTATCTGTTGACAAGGTCGCTTGTTGGTCTTAACAACAAATCTTAAACAATACAAGACACCTATTAAAGGCTAAATGAAACTTCAAGATAGCTCATTGTAGAAATTAGTGAAGATTATTTGTCATTTACTCGAGTCCTAATTTAGAACATTTGATATGTATTTAATTAGTATGTTGCAATATAATTACCTTGCAATTTTTCCCCCTTTCTTATCCACCTGCCTTTTCAACATTTGTCATTTTTGCATTATCGTTTGATTTTTTTTTTACTAATAATTTGAATAATTTGTCCTTATTCTTTTCCTTTATTGCACCTTTGAATTGAAATTACACGCTTTATTAACACCTACTAATCTATTGCATTTGATTTGAATATTGAACAATGTTCTTAATTCCAATACAACAAAAATAAAACCAGTCTACTATTTTAAAACTTAATGCGATATTTTCTTTGAAAATTTTAAGTCAACAGATGTTAATCTGTTTTAGAAATTTCTTATCAAAGAAAAAAAAATGTCTTGAGGCAAAATACTTGTGTTTAGTTGTGAATAGACATTTATAATTTGAAAGAATTATAGAATTTTATTAAGTAGAAAACATAATTTTTAGAATTGTGATATAATAGAAAATAGCTTTATTTATACCACCCTTACCTTATCCCTGCATTATCCTGCTTAATGTATATATATCGTATCGTGAATATTTTTTATTTTACATAATTGGGTGTTTATTTTGGTTTTTATATTTTATTTAATTATTTTTTAAATTCGAATGATAATTTGGTGGTTTTTTCGTGCGTCATTTGGTATTTTTTTTCTACCTATTTTTTGGTTTCTTTTTAAATTTTCGAAATTCAAAATTTTGCGCCGTGTTGATAGAAAGACTGGATTTTTATTTTGTTGTAGCTGGGATAAGACCAAAAAATGAACACAATAAAGATTTGGTTATATCTGGCGTTACAGCTCCAACCGATGTCTTCTGCTCTGTTCCTGGTCGATTATCCCTACTCAGCTCAACCTCCAAATATAAAGTCACAGTTGCTGAAGTACAAAGACGATTGTCTCCCCCTGAGTGTCTCAATGCCTCACTACTTGGTGGCGTGTTAAGAAGGTATGTAGTAATATTACTTGTATTATTTATGTATGTATTTGTGGAATCTAATGATAGATTGTAATTAACCAACACGTCTAATGATGATCAATCTTTATCAGTTCATTTCTCCCATCAAACAGAATAACATATCATATATTCATACAAAATATATAAATATAATTACTTTTTTCTTATATTTATATACACTTATAAAACACGTTTTGAAATTTTATATTTAAAAAAACATTCTGAACGATTTCAGAATACTAGTTCTTTTGTTGTAACAAGTCCATCTTATCTTTTCAAGCAATACAAAATATTTTGATACATAATTGACAGCATCTAAAAATATTCATTTAAATTCAATATTAATTTTTTGTTTGAGATAATAAGCAAAATATCCATCGATATAGAAACTATAGTTTTTTCAACATGATGCCCATAAAAAGCGAATAATTAACCTTTAAATATCTAACTGACAGATTTCAAATAGAGAATAGATCGTATCAAAATCTTTTTTCACAAAAACATTTTCTTCCCATATTATTCAGCTGACCTCCCATGCTAGACGTCCATTTTCCTTCTTCATTTCACGCTCAGTTGGACAATATAATGAGACTGATGATAGCTGTTCATCCATTCAATATCTTGGCTAAACGTCCACTGAATCCTTGTAATCAATCCAAGCCTATATAACATGGTGTCTATAGACTCCTGGGGTGCTCTTCAACTAAGCACTTGTCTCTATGCGTCTCTCAACAATTTTTACCTTTGTGGCTTTAGTCTCGCTATTTCCTTCTGATCTCTTTCACGGTAGAATAACAAGTAGCACACGCTTTTCATACAAAACTTCTCAGAAGTGTTTTTTCATAAAGACCAAATTCATCAACTGTAATTTTCAACTTTACATGAAAATAATATGTTCTTTTTACTACCATTTTGGCTGGTGAGTGAACGCCCTTGTAAATGTATTCAAAGCAGAATGTAGAGTGGTTTATTATAAAATACCGTTTACTTTTCTGTATAAGGGTCATTTCACAGATTTTGATTGTATTGAAGGGGAGTGGTGGGGAGTGCATTCATAAAACTCTCAAAACCCATATAAATTCTCTATTAAAACTCACAAATGTGATATTTATGAACTAGCGACGAAGCCCATAAATCTGTATGCAAATGTAGCGGATAATTTATTGTCGACAGCTCTGTGCACTGACACCAGAATTTAATATGAGTTACACGTGGATAAAACAACATAAAGTTACCATAGAAATAGCTGATTTATTATTTATTTGTTTACTAGTATCGCCATTTATGTGTTAAAACACATCATCGAGACGAAATTATGATAAAGATATTAAGTTAAATATATTTCCAAGATTATAAGTTAAATATTTCCAAGATTATAAGTTAAGTATATTTCAAAGATTATAAGTTAAATATATTTCCAAGAATATAAGTTAAATTAAATATATTTTCAAGAATATAAGTTAAATATATTTCCAAGAATATATGCCAAATATATTTCCAAGAATATAAGTTAAATATATTTCCAAGATTATAAGTTAAATATATTTCCAAGATTATAAGTTAAATATAAAATCTCTAAGAACTATTTCAGTAGATATGAAAACAAAACGTAACAATTAAAAGAAATACAATAAAATACACTTGTCTTAAAATAGTCACAAGAGAACAACTATCTCAGTGTTAAGTTTTTAAGAAAATAAATAAGAACTGTTACATGTATTTGAAAGTCTTAGCAAAATACTTATTGATTACATTGACTAACTTTATAGAGTGAAGTATTTAGTGTGTAAACACTAGAGTTTTCTTATTGCTCGCCATATTACCACTACCGTGTTTATTGACGTAATAAGTATCGACCGCCATTTGTTTTTGATAATTTTCTATATATTCTCTGTCTATATTATATTACAATCACTTTTATAATAAATACAGAAATATATATATTCAATAATCAATACATCGTATATGATGAAATTCTAATGATTAAAAACTTAACGTATAAAAGCATTTTATTTTTTACAAATTTATAAAAATTGAGTTTCATTCATACGTACATCTATATTTGAAATATAAAATTATTACGTAATTATCTATATGTGATAATGTGATATACCATAAATGATAATGACTAACGATAATGTTATAATTGCTATTTACAATATTAGATAAATACTAATTAAAAGTAATTATTTAAGAACATAACTCAATGTGATAATCAATTTATTTTTCTCCACCTCATTTAACCACGTTTTATTTCAAGTTAGCATGTCTACATGTATTTCAACTTTCACGTATAGAGTAGTTAAGAAAAAAAAAACGATAGCCAATATTACCATGACTACGAGGTTGTTTAAAAGAGCAGAGATCGTTGAAAGACATAAAAAGCCCTATTTCTATCACCTTGTAAGTGGAAAGTACTGATAATTCATTCGTCAATTCATAAACGAGGGTTAGGATCAAAGAAAAACCGAACCCACTAGAAACTAGTTCAAGTATACTTCATAATTTGCTAATTTTGTCAAGAGATGATTCAATTTGTACATATCGTAATGCATCTTTGATAACATAAATTGCCCTTGTAATTCACATTTTTTTCCCTCTCAAGATGAAAAGGAATGACGTTTTACGTCCTACTTTGAATTAAAAATGAAAATATATAGCGTTATTGTGGCAAAGAAGATATTATGAAAATTATGTGGCCATACATGAAGTATCCCTTCTTATTTTCGATTCCACGTTGAATATATATATAATGCATAAATAAATCGCATCTTAACAAAAAGTTATAGAACTACAGATAATTATTTCAAAGTGAATATGGCATGTTTTCAAAGAAATGTGAAAAACTCGTTCAATTCAGTTTGTTATTTAATCGTTCTTTCCATATTAAAAAACGGTTGGAGCTCTAAATGAAGTTAGTTGCAATGAGGGAAGTAAACACTCACTAACTGTGAAGGAAAACATGGTAACATAATTGTATGACCAACTTGTGCTCTTAACGATCTTGTCCATTGTTAACATGGGATTCTCAAGACACCAACTCCACAACACTCCCTATTTCAAACAGCTTCCCTTACTTTGTTGTTTCTCGTGCTCTATGATGTGATCCCAATTAGACATTGAATCAAACATGATGAAGTGTATTTTTTCTCGTGTTGAATATTTTCTTGTATTGTTTAAACGACATGTCTACAAAGCTAGAGGTTAATACTCTTTATGGGGTGCAAATCGCCTTTACACTTCAAGAGTGGTTTGCAAACAACCCGACTACCGAATGTCTATTATTCTGTTTGATACATGACTGAGCACCCCATTTGTAGCTTTTTCTTTCAACTGCGCGAATAAGTTTTTCATAGAAAACCAGCCGGCAAATGTCTTGTTGAAATCCGAGCTTCAAGTATGTTTGGTTTGTAAAGTTAAGAGAGAAAATTATGAACAATTACAAATTTCATTAAAATCTGATTATACTTGAACCAAAGTGTAATTAATTTTTGAATATTTTCATTTTCGATCTTTGTTATTTTTTCTGTGGAACTCCAGAAAGTCTTAATCAGATTACACAATTAAAAGAACGGTAAAGAAAAAGTGGTTAAAGTTAGAGAGCTAGTGACAGATTGTAGCATACCGACTTTCCCTATCCCACCCCTATTATACCACATATGTTGAGTACTGGTGAAACCAATATGAGATGGCAGTAATCATAGCAAATTAGCCATTCTCAGCGTATTAAAGCCTTAAGGTGATCTGATGACTACCATCTTAAGAGTTTATAAGGCTGACTGATTGATCAATTTCCTAAATAACACTTCCTTCAACCACTGACAAATCGAAAGTGTGAATCGAGACAGCTGGAGATCAAAACTCGACTAGGAATTATGCAGATTTTAACCAAGTCTTGCTGGGCTTTAATTCAACTAATGACTCTTGGGGAAAATCCTTAGCGTAAATCTCAGATTCTAACCCGAAATTAACGAAATTAGGGAGGAACAAATTCGTGTCGATAATGACAAGTTCGTATTTGGTATTCATTCATTTTCTTCAGTTTAGTTCAAATTATAACGAGACAACGTTCAGAGACATCTTTACCAGCTGTTAGCTGAACTGTCATTTTTCACATCATTTTTAAGTATTTCAATATACAAAAATAACGTACACCTGTATGCCACAATGACACATTTGTACCTCGAATACATAAGTCATATAATATCAATCTTTTCTAGCTATGAATAATTTATATAAAGATGGTATCATTTTGATAAATATATGCACTTGAGTATCATAGACACGCTTTATATTACAATGTACATGTATTTATACTACACATATATGCCTTCAATATATTTTACACAACATGTGAAGTTATGTTATGAATTTACAATTCATACACAATGTATTTATACAACACATATGCCTCCAATATATTTAACACAACACATGAAGTAACGTTATGAATTTTAAGGGGAAAGTACCAGCCTTTGAAAACTTTCTCTCAGCGTTAAACAAAATATTGGTTTTCGGTAATATTTGAAGTCATTTTTTGCTATTTATTAATTTGAATAGAAGGAATAACCTTTGCTATGGTTATAATTTTTGTTTTCTAAAAAAAAAAAATCAGATTTTTCATCATAAGATTTATTTTCAATTCTTTTTATTTCGACATTGATGTCAGTATTTCAAAAATATAAAGTAATGCAAAAATGTCTCATTCTAAAAATATATAACACATCTTTCTTGAAAATTTTCTATTGTGTGTTTTTAATATTATTCTTAGAAATAATGTAGATTATTATAATGAAGTGTTTAGATGTGTTTGGTTGAAAGATAAGCTCAAAATAAATATAACATATTTCAGAAAAACAAGATGGTGGCTTGTTGACACTAAGATTTAAAAACGTTTTGTCTTGAGCTAATCTTACTCTTGTCATTCTGGATTTTATTTTTCATAAATATTAGAAAATATAATCCACTCCTTTTGACCATAGTCAATATGTATTGTTCCAAGCCATTCGCTCAGACGGACGACAATATTGACAAAAATATTTACCGCAATATTGACAATTATTTTAATGTTTTTTTTTATTAATCCAGATTCAGTAATATGTTTATTCTTTTGTTTATTCGCCATATTTTATTTGTTTCATTTTCTTTCTCTTGCAGAGCAAAATCTAAAAATGGTGGTCGATCTCTACGAGAAAAACTGGAGAAAATTGGGTTGAATTTACCTGCAGGGAGACGAAAGGCTGCTAATGTTACATTATTGTCTTCGTTAGTAGAAGGTCAGTTTCACCGCGTTTTAATTTGCTACTTAAAACTAACAATTTTTTTAAACATTAAGTTTTATCGCGAAGTGGTAATTTTAAGCCAATAATTCCCTTTCTAAACCAAAGTTGTTAGATCACTGTTGATAAGATAGCTGTTATTATTCTTTTTGATTTGTTATTATGTTAGCCTGAGGGTCTGTCGACTCGACAAATATTTTAACCATCAGTTATATCAATGAACATACCAAAGAGATTTACTATATTTTTAATATGAGTGGTTTTTAGTCAGGATTTCTTACTGCTTAGTTAAAATAATTGAAATATTTCCAGTGAAATGGGGCGATAAATCTGCGCTAGATCAATAATCCATCAACTAACAAGTAGCATTACAAATAATAAACATAGAAAATGAGCAAGAATTGAAGAGTAAAAACTGGCATCTGTCTATACTCGATAGTCACGCCCTCTCACTCACTAACTCCGTGTATTCATCCGCTTCATTTATTTTCTCATTAAATGGCGGCGTTTACAAGGTAGTTTGGCGTGCGATATTAGGAAATTATTTCACATGAAATGTCAATGGAGCAGTTTTTCAACCGGAAATAATGTGACCTGCCATATCGGTCGGGCAAAACGTCAAGCAGCCTAGAAAAATCAAGTTCCGGTCGCCATTGTGATTTTAGCTCACTGATTTTTTTGTGAACAATATTTTCATGATAAACAATTTGTTTTTTCAGGTGAATCCATCAGGTTAGCTCGAGATTTTGGTTATATTTGTGAAACTGAGTTTCCATCTCGACAATGTGCTGAATATAATCTTAGACAATACTGTGATCCAAATGATACACATAACCGAAAAAATATGGTGCTAGCTACAAAGTAAGCATTGGTTTTTATTCCTTTGATATGACCCTTTTTTAAAAAGAAATAAATATAATTTTTTTAATTTAAAAGATAAATCAAGTATAAGGAAGTGTCAAAAATTTAAATTTCGTTTTTGTCCATCATAAATTTATTTTAACTATTTATTTTCTAGGACGATGTTGAAAGAAATGATAGATTTATTAAATCAGGACAGATCACCACTGGGAAATACTCGCCCTACACCAATCTTAGAACCCAATATACAGAGACATCTTACACATTTCAGTCTTCTTACTCACGGTTTTGGTGCCCCAGCAGTGTTGGCAGCCCTAACAGCAGTTCAAAACTACATGAACGAAATGTTGAAATTATTGGACAAAAATTACCCCGCTAATCAAAACTCTCAAGTGAATTCTGGCAATAATCCATTAGACAATAAACCACCAAAAGATAAGGACGAGAATCGACGAGAGTGATAGAAAATTAAATTATATTATTAAAAACAGTTATTAAATTTGAGTATTTTCAAATATGGCTGCCAAATGGTTGAGGTTTCGCGGAAGGAAAAGTGGTTGTGAAAAAAAGTTGTTAATAAGTGCAGCGTAGTGATTTCATGTCTAGCAATAATTTGACTAGACAGAAAGACAGTGGTATATAAAAGTGGTATACTAGTAGAAAGTGGTACAGACTATATTTTGAATTAAGAAGTGCTTTCTGAACGTCTTACATGCCAAACATTCCATATGCTTTATATGGTAAACGACGTATACATACTTAAAACATTTCATGTATTATATTTATTATGTTTCTTGCCGTGTGCAATGTTACCTCTATCAACTTTGACGTTGTTATGGTGCAATGAGACTTTAAATGTTGATTAGTTCAAATTTGAAAATTCGAAATGCGTGTTCATCGGCCATCTTGAAATATCCAGTCGATTCAAGCCTGTCATTAGAAACCTCAATATAAATTGATAAGATGCCATAATATAATAATTTGAAGTCCAGAGAAGGTTATGGCTGTATGCCTTCAGAGTTCAGTCTGTCTCAAAATGAAATGTGCTCTTGGTATTAATATTATATAAAATTGAGATATGAAATCGTTTATTATTTAAAAAGATATTGTAAATTATTGTATAATTGTAGACGGGTAGTTAGACAAATTGTAGAAAAATCTTACTGTGCATTCCTTTCAATGACAAAAACCCTATAAATTTTCATGTCATTTTCTCGTGAATAATTATTCCCATATTTGTCTCTGTTTTGGCGGCCATTTTGTTTTCTGGTTGTACTTGTGTGACAAATTGAGGCTGTTTATTTTGTACATGTATATGCCATGTGAGATTTTAAAAAAACGTGATTAATTTATTCTAGTCGACGAAAAGGCATTTTTATGTGAATGAAAACTTGTATATTGTATATAGGATAATTTAAGAGTATAGTTGTTCGTGAACATGTTTTGTATTATTTCATTTCATAACTTAAGTTATTTTTTAGTATTCCCTAAATCTGCATTATTAATGTAACTTAAAACAAAGTATGCAGATTTGGAGATGACGAAAGAATTTTGAATGAATGAAACATTACTGAAAATGTGTTCACTTTATAAATTATCCTCATAATTCAAGAATTTATTTACATTGTATATTATGTTTGTATATTTTATTCGTTCTTTAATGGACATAATTATTTGTCAATACAAAAAAATGAAGAAAATATAGAAGGGAAACCGAATACAATTATATTGTTTTGTTTTTACGTACGCCTTGTTTGGCGGCTCGGCATTGGAAACAAAATGCAGTTGAAGTCAAATTTCTATTTGCTCCTGCTTAAGCTAATACAGACCAGCAAGTCAGGAGCATAAGCTTCCTTTTTTTTACTTCCAAGTGTAGACGTATTTTTAACTTAACTTGTAGTGCACAGGAAGTCGTGTTATTATACTATCCGAAGAACTAATTTTTTTCCCATGTCTGTCAGATCTACCAGCATCAATGACTTTAAGAAACGGGGTTGATAATCTAAATGAACTATCTCGACTTAATCGAGGATCATGTCCCAGACCAGTTGTAGGTTAGCGATTGCTAAACCACAAGGAGAGTCAATTGCTGTCTTTGTCTATAGAGTACACACTATTTGGTCAAATTGTTAATTGCTGGATGTCTTTCAGCCAAGAGAATAACGATGGACCTTCTGGTACCCTATCCAATCGAAATCAACTTCGGACAAATACAAATATATATTGCAGTTTCTAATTATCCAAGCATAAAAAGACAAAGATTTCAAAAACATCGTTGTAAAGTGTGTAACATTGCCGATCTGTAACAAAATTGAATGTTGATGCATTCCAGGTACACGTACTTTACGTAATGGTGTTCTGCATTATTAAAACGAGGAATGTCGAAAACGTGGATTCTAGAAACCAGTCAGTTGAATCACTTTAGCTCCGCATAGATTTCAGAATACACTACTGAATCAACTTGGCAAATGTTGCGGACTGTCTGTCAAGAATTACGTCCCTTTTTGTTAGCAAAAGCAGACTTACTAGTCTATTCAATGCTCTTTCCATTGCAATTCATGTTTGTGTTGAATATATTAATTCAAAAAGGCTATATTAATTAAAACCATAGCAAAATGTCTCTACACTAATAGGACAATGGCAGCTTATGAGCCCTGTAAGTTTTAGTCCAAGAACGTCATTTGATTCACCACTACAATAATTATTGTAACAAATCTACAATCTAATAACAAAACAGAAAACAGCATGTTGAATGTTGAATTTAGTTTTGGGTGATCAGTGGTTCCAGACATACAAAAGTTCTGCCCTGTTGTTCTACATCTTCTTGATGTCCTGGACCACTAGTGAAGGTTTGATAAAGTTGAAAACATTTTTGGGTCTCCCTTAATAAATATTAAAGCACCAGTAAAAGTCTTACAAAATGAAATCCGGTGATAGGCAGAGTAGACTAAAAGACATGCCAACTAAGGTAAATAGCCACATATTGCAAATAGCAGGAGCAAATATGTAATAACGAAAAAAATGGGAGAACTCCATTTCTGGTTAGAAAGTTCGAGTCACTTAAACTACAGAACTAAACAGTCTGCTAATTTTCCAAAACTTATAGAGACATTCCACTTTTTTGTAGGTCGAATTTTTTTTTGCTCCAATTTGTAAAAACTATAGTGTACACCAAGAAAGTTACCCTTTAACGAATTTGAAAGTTTTAACTAAATATGCAGCCGTTATAACCAGAATTTTGGAAGCTATTAGATAACTAGTGTACGGATTTGAGTAAAATAAAAGTAATATGTCTCAACTAATAGGTTTCAACTAATAATATCGAGCCCTTATAAAGCCAAAAACCAAAACTAGGTCAAACTGCTTAATTAACAATTAGTAATCTTTTTAAATTAACCCGTTTAAAATAAATTCAGTTTGATCAGGAAGATACATGGATATAAATAGCATACTTTAAATATATTTTCAGGTATAATTTACAAGGTTCTGAAAATGAAAACTTTTACAAAATAACGGAATACACCTTTAAAAACGAATCATAGGAAGATTCAGATGACTTATACTTCATTGAACATCTACGATATCTTAATATAAGAAAGCAGTAATGTTCGCGATTTTGGTTTACTATTAGGTTGAAATGTCAAGCCACTTACAAAATTGCAAAACTTCTTCCCTGATGACATCTCGCCTTAACTACGGCAACTCAGACAAAAGATGTTTCTCAAACGCTGCACCATTACTGCAGAACCATCATCCAAAAAATTTTAAAACTTGAAAACACAGATATTTCAAACAACATTTTATATAGTGTGTCTTAGTGAAACGAACCGGTTTTTTGTACTGGAACAAGTATCCTTTTTCATTTTTTAATGAAAAAGCATCCATTCTAAACCCTTCCCCGAAATCTAAATTAATATCCACGAATATTTTAAGTGTTTACGGTTGATTTTCTATTCCGTTCTTCTTAGTACAATGAAGGAATATCAAAAGGAATTATCTATGTTCATGGTATACTTTATACAATAGTGATACTGATTTCAACAGACTTAACATCATGAACAACGTTTGTTGAATTGGAATACGAGTTACATGGTTGGAAGTAAAATATCCAGAAACCTTATCTCTGTAGTCGTCAGACAAGAAGATTCTAGATCAAAATGTTTGTAATAATTTTAATTTATGTTCAAGAGACGTATGAAAACAGAATAAAGATGGTTTTTTTGCTCTGTTATTGTATCAAAAGTGTTCAATTAAAGAGGCTAAGATAGTAACAATGAATTTAGAGAGGTTACAAGTGGATTACGTCAAACATTTAAATAAAGTAATATAGGTCTTGAATGGATAGCCTGTAGTTATTTTTATTACAGAATAACGGACATGGTCTCGGCGCCATCTTTACAACGTTTAAAATTGCACATTTAAGATCTTTACATTTTGTGGATATTTCATTGGTTATGGATCATTGTTCCTGAACAGAATTCTTTGACATTCAAAACACGGTCTAATCCGCTTCATTTCTCACATTGTTCGAAAATTTGTCACCCGAATAATGACCATTGCAATTCTTCATTGTGGTCAGTAGTGTCCACTTGGGTTCTCTTTAAGTGACCAGACAAATGTAGCCGTTACGAGTAAAAAGACAATCAAGTGGTCAGTACTATTAAAATATCGAACCGTCTGTTTGTCGCCCACTGGTGAATTGGTCATCCTTTCTCTTTGTCGGTTAAAAAAATATCAAACTGATTTACATCGGTAATAAAACAATTCTTTTTCAATTGAATTTCGTAGTATTACGAGAAATTGTTGAGGGTTGTAAAAACATACCATAACTCACTGTCGTTTACTTTGTAATTGAGGTAACTACGTACTATATAATTTTAACTTAGTGTTGTACAATGATGTAATGCTATTGTATATTAAATAGATAGGTAGGGACTGTAGGTATATCTTACTATCTAGATACAAATCACTTATTTCAAGTATCTACTACCGCACTCTTTCATTTAAGGACCAATATTTGTTTTATGTTGAGCCATAAATACAGAGACATCCAATTCAAAATCTATGGGAATCTATTTTTTCTAATATTCTTACATTTGAATTGAAAAGATCTTAAATAATAAAAATCCTTAAAAGAATATATCAATTCTACCAGAGAACCATTAGGTGTAAAACGATCGTTCATGCAACATGGCGTCAACCGCTTACTTAGATATAAGAACTGCATGTAAGTGTAGCGTTATTTTTGTACCAGACCATCTTGTATTTTGGGCATCTCACAACGGATCAGAAACGTCAGATTCTTGACGTCCCGTCAGAATTTATGCCGTTTTGATGCAGATCCTTGTGATATTTTGGCCCGACTGGTAAGCATGGACTCACATCCAACTGCCTAGTCGGTTCCTTCTGTTGCAAATGTGGTGTCTACTGAAACGATTGTATGATTTTATTTAATGAAATGCTAATCAATATGATTTGTTTATGATAAGCAAATCCAAATTTTAAATTAATTAGCCTTGCCAATAAAATTTTTCTAATTGAATAAAACCCTGGCACATCGCAAGTATTTCTGCATGTTTGGTTAAGAAGGACTGTCCAAATTATGTGTTGTTTGTCTTGCAATTTATACCTGACTTAGGCAATCAACAACACACTGGCGAAAAAACATCAAATTTTAAAACATTATCTCTTATGGAAATATCCTCACAAATAACCTTTCCTTGATATCACAGTGACTAGTGTTACATGCTGCTTTTTGATAGAAAACAAGGATTTTAAAAAGTTATTTTTACAACTCCTGGTCGTTATTCCAAATTACCTTTTGAATTCATGAATGCTTATTTTATCCCTTTTCTCGTTGCTGAAAGCATAGTCATTTCCGCTGGAAATGATACACCACTAAAGTCATCGGTAAAAGTAAAAAATTCAATATAACGTCCCAACAAGAATTTTATCTCAAAAAATCTAAAAACACAATATCTTAATTGCCTTCAGGTAGATGATAATCTTTTTAATCCCTTTAAACTTTCATCAATAATGAGGGCCATCACAGATGATATTATTCATCTTTATCTTCATACTTGATTGGTTATTCATATCTATAACCGCTGATGGGAAAACTAGAAAAATACACTAGAAGTATTTTGTAAATAAGCTACTTCAGTTAATTGAGACAATGAATATACATTTTCAATTTAGGCCGAATAAATAACTGCAGTTATTGGTTATTCCTGATGCATCTGATTCACCCCAACGACGCCATTTGTTTGGAATTTAAAAAATCAAAGAAAAACCTTTCCTGATAAATGCACCACGCAAAACGAAATGCTCTTTCAAATGGACTTAAAATTGAACACATCGAGTTAATTACGTAAGGCATACAATGTACAGTAAATTATTATACTGGAACAGTGATTGCTCGACCAAAACTATGCAATTCATTAACACGCTGATCTGTTTCCTCGAATCTTTTATACGGTCCTTATCGCGTACATAAACGAAAAGGTTATTATTATACGTTAACGTCGTTAGTGTATTTTATTTTATGTAAAGGGAGATAATAAGTTATAAGATGTAACACCAGAGACTGCAATTGATTTCACACTACACTCTCGTAATGTAACTACAGTGAAAGGCAAAATACACATCACTACTGAAAATACTGATAAAACTAATAGACACTAGCAATTTACAGGGCCTTGAAGATCTGTCAATATTAATAAAATATGGAGAAAATAGTGTCAACGTATATAAAGATAGCTTGCCAGGCAAGGTAATATACGCCCACTGGCAGCTTTGATTTTGAATAAAAATATTTAGCAGTACAGTAACAATCACTAGTATGAAATATTCAACCTTCAGTCATACACTTCTTTTGAACTCTTTAGGGCGATACTGAATAATATTGAGTTATTGTCTATGTTCTTGAAAACGTGTTCAATTTTTAGCTCGTGAAAACTCTAGAATTTAATCTTCAGCTCGGTACTGAATAACAAAACCAAGTTTTGTCTAAATCTGGCAAGAATCATGCCTTTTAGTGTTTTAGCTAAAATTTGAAAGCTTTTTCAAGAACAAGGTCCTATGAAACGTATTTTGATTTTTTTGATTTTCGACAGGGTTCATCCATGGGTGATAATAAACAATTTCACCAAGTTTCGTCAAAATCTGACAATAATTGAGCCTTCTAGAATGTTTACAAGCTAGAAAGTTTTCATGAACAAGGGCAATAACTCATACCAAATATTTTTCGATTTTTCTGATTTATAATAGGGTTTATCCTTGGTTGATAACAAACACTCATGCCAAGTTTCGTCAAAATCCATCAAGAATTGTGCCTTCTAGAGTGTTTACGAGCTAAAAATTGAACGCGTTTTCAAGAACAAGGGCAATAACTCATACTAAATATTTTTCGATTCTTCTGATTTTCAATAGGGTTCATCCTTGGGTGATTACGACCACTCATACCAAGTTTTGTCAAAATCCGTCAAGAATTGTGTCTTGTAGAGTGTTTACGAGCAATTGTGGACGGACCGACGGACGGACGGACGGACATGGGTGACGGCAATATACGCTCCCCATTTCATGTGGGAGTATAAAAAAGAGAAGGCATAACAGGCACAATTGTAAACAAAGCTGTTTATTTGTTGGTGAAAACATTTTACTTTTTTGGTGTTTTTGGACGAAGGACTGCTTACTTACAACTCCGGTGTACTTTTTACTGGAAATCAATCCAGTGGTACTCGCCACTCTTGTTTTGGAAAGTCAACTTCCATGAGCAAAACATCATTACACTGCAGTCCCACGTTGACACTATTTTCCCCACATATTTTATTAATATTTCTTTCTCCATGTTCAATCAAGAAATTTAACATTCTAAAATTATCGAAATCGCGTTCTGCCACTCGTAGGCATGACCGAAACCGAACTGGTCGACAACTGCATATATTATGACCAAATTCACTTGTGCGGGAAACGACGTTACTCAATTATTCTTTTGCTTCTTCTATTAAGTCTATTTGTATTTTCTAAAATCTGACAAATTAAATTCCATACAGTACATTGAAATCCAAATCTAGTCAATAACTGTAAGCTCTGCAGTACAGCACCGCGCCACTTAACCTAACCTTAATATTTACCATCTATGAAATTGTAGTGGAATGGAATGAAATATGTCAGTTACTGTTACAGCATCCCTATGTCGGTATTGATAAAATCGTTCACGAGACAATCACGAGTAAGAATTGCTCAATGTTTTGATCTAGTTGTTATCTCCCTTGAAACGTTCTTACTCTTATTATTTATTTCTCTTATCATTTCATTTATGCATAGCAAAGGACTTCTTGGAGCGGGTTAGCCCTTTGACAGACCATCGTACATTAATAGTCAAATATTCGGATATAATTGACGAAAAGTTATTTAACAACAACCTTGAAATACTAAGTTAAAATAGTTCACAACCTTTTTAACTGGTTGTTATCTCCCTTAATACATTCATACTCTTATTATTTATCGTCAAATGTATGTCAATCATTTCGTTTATGCACAGCAGAGCAATTCTTGAAGCGGAGTTACCCTTTGAGCGAACATCGTACATTTATAGTCAAATATTCGGATATAATTGACGGAAAGTTATTTAACAGCCTTGAAATACTAAGTTAAAATAGTTCACAACCTTTTTAACTGGTTGTTATCTCCCTTAATACATTCATACTCTTATTATTTATCCCCAAATGTATGTCAATCATTTCGTTTATGCATAGCAAAGGTATTCTTAGAACGGGATAGCCCTTTGAGCGAATTTCGCACATGAAAAGTAATACATTCGGATATAATTGACGGAAAGTTATTTACGTTGAACAACCTTGAAATTACGTTACACAACCTTGAAGTCCTAGGTTAAAATAGTTCACAGATTTTGCTTACCCTTGAGCACAAGAAAAATTGAATTTAGAAAAATGACAGATGATCATATGAAAATAAATCAATTAGTTATGCATTCCATATAAAATATAAATATACAGGCGACGGTAGTGCCACGGAGGAAGCTGATATGAAAGGAAATAATGTAATAATCGTGATTAAAAGATCAATCGACTAGCCATAATTTTGAATATGATCGCTTTTCATGAATTTTGTGGTTGTTAGGTACATTGTTACATAGTCAATTTCATAAAACTGTTAACCGACTTATTCTAATAAAATGTAGATCTGCGAACCAATCACTATGTAAGTAATAAGAAACATGCAGTTGCACCCTGTATTTTCGTCCATGTCTTCAAGTGAAGCTTCAACAGCATCATTAATGCATCCCAAATTACCTTGGATTGTAGTATACTAATATGTTTACCTTTTTTTTTTAAGTCAATAGTCCTTGCAATGAATCCTCTTGTACTCATTTAACGTCTCTGAGTTTGTGATATTTGCATGTATGAAGTAAAAAGGACAGAGAAACAGTGGTATCCTATTTATTTTATTTAAACTTTAAGATTGCTTTCGTTAATGGATCTTAATTAATGCGTCGAACAGGAGTGCTAGACAACAACTGTGTCAAATTGCAGATGAGGTCTACAGATAACATGAACACCAATGACGTATTTGTCTGTCCCATCTACAGGAAATGAACTGATGATCATTGATGAAAAATAGCTTGTTTTTTCATAATCTGCATGTGTAGTATTATGAGCATAGTTGACATCACTTGTGGGCAACCGGGAAATCAGCTTTTTGCTTATTAGCCTGCAGATAGAGTTATATAACCTGACCACTTAAACAAAATTATTCGCGGCTTTCTTCCACGACAATAATCCTGATCCTGCTCTACGGCCAGACAAATAACTGGAGAGATACCTCAATGACCTCTCGTTGTACCGAATGTCAAGGGTGTCCGTATCAGTATATCTGAAGGACATTCTTAAATCAGTTTCCAGTTCAATAACATGTTAATTTTTGTGTTGGGAGACACCGAGATATCCTAACAAAGCTAATTATTTCAATATAATAATTGATATTTGTTTTTTATGTGACAACATTCCGGCAATAACATTCGCACCAATGGCTCCAGGGGCCCCGCAGGAGGAAGAATCTTCTCTGAATGTGAAGAGTAATTAGATAGGAACGACATTGGTACATTCCTGAACGTATCGGTGCAATACAAATAACATGGACTCTTAGTTTCTTAAAGTACTTAAATACCTCCTTAAAGTTATTTTAGATCCAACATGATTATATTATCAATTACATTTCATAAAGGTAAAATTTGGTTCTCATGGGGCACACGAACCATTCGTAAAGGTAGTAGATTTCGAAGTCGAACATAACAAACATTATTAACATTCCCGATTTGTGGAAGGTTTTGTCGTCGTTACATTCGGTAAAAGTCTCACAAAGTACGCGATGTGATATTCAAAAAGTCAAATCACAGGTTCAGAAGGATATTTTTTGGAAATGAATCTAAAATTACGAGAAAGTTTCCCCAAAAGTTGAGCTCTTTCATCTATCTACAGAGTCAATATTGTGTCTCTATTCATATCATTTTCCACAAAGTTTTCAATTTTCGATATTCAATTTTCACTAAGGTCAGACAACTGGGTCTAACCGTGAATTCAGACTTGTTTATCCTATACACTTACATCACATAATTGTATAAGGGATTAACCTGTAATATCTAGTCATGCAATCGATCGTTGAAAATGTTAAAGTTAAGGTTAAGCAAATGTCAGATTCGTTCTTCGTTAATATTATTTTTTCTTTGGAATACCGCTCCCTATTCCTTACATCAAAGCTACATGATTATATTGATACGTACATCAATTCATTAGCGATATTTTTCTGTGTTCCCAAGTCTGACATGGTTTCTAGTGAGATTTTAGTATGTAGCAAATCCTTATTTCTTAGCATGTAAATAGATCTTTTGATTCAATCTGCTTACGACTCCAAATTTGTAGCAGCTGTTAACTGTTTCGTTAGTGATGGTTTATAAATCACGATCGATCACCAAAAAAAACTAATATGGACTGAGTTAGTAGAATCAAAATAATGGTCCCCCCATTTTCCAAGAACACTATATCATGTTACATGTGGTGTAAAGCAATGTTTTTTCTGTAAATGTATCGATAAGGGGCTGTTCTTATGATATTTGAAGAGGCTTATTTACTTGCACTGTATGTCGTTTTCAGGAGTCCTTAGTACTTGTGTCAAATAATAATCAAAGATCATTCACACTATAAAGCCAGATCTGGTAATGACAGGACTATATAACTCAATCACAATAATGAACATCGTTATACACATAAATACATACTTGAACCCAGTTTATTGATAACTTATAGCTTCCAATAATCCACCAGTTGAATGTTAACGCTTGACTTCTATTAATAAAGGGTACAGATTGGATATGCCGTGTCAATAATGGATATATATGATTTCAGTGAATACTGTCTAATGACATGTCCTCTATCTGGTCACGAATGTCTTATAAAACTGTTTCATACACGCAAAATGCATCTCCACGATTGTCAAGGTAATACCCTCAACTTTAACTACAATAACTAATCTTGGCGAATACAGCCAATCAGAGACTTCGATAACAGAAAGCGTCTCAATATTATGTTAGTAATAACTCAACCATTGTGACTAGATGAGGCTAGTGCTGGTCAATTTTCCTCAAAACTCCTCCGGTCTTCACTAGCCCAATAATGTTCGGAACAGCAAATGTTGAAATTGCATCTATGAGCTACATCTTTCACCTTGTACAGGGTGTATGAGCGACGATGAGCTTAAGTTGTTAAAATAAGGGTATATCACCAGCGGTATTACAATTTTTAGGCATTGTGAATTACACAAATATTGCATCCCATTAATCAATTGATTCATACCTGAAATTTTCTCGAAATGTCGCGACTCCATTGAAAGGTAAAACGAGAGAGAAGGAAGTTGAATAGCTCTAAACAATGGCTATAGATTAAACATTAATTTTGAAGATAAGACAAGAGTGATGACTGGTAAAGGATTTTCAGATGGAATTCAATTTTGAGGAAATTCTTTATAAATTTAAAAATTCTAATCATCTAAGAACTTTCAAAATGCACGCAAATGGAATATTAATCGAAGGTGTAATGAAAATCACAGATTTCACTGACTTAGATAGATGACAGGGTTTCGCTTTGTAATGATACATCAATATAACTTTGACGTTTTCCAATCACGAACACTGTCACCAATATTCACCAACTATCAAATATGATATACATGTCTCGAATCAGTACAGGACGCCGTTCTTGATTTAAATGTACCTTTCGTGTGATTTCAACAATCCTAAGAAAAATATTTATAAGAATTGTCAATCATGTTGAAATAGATTTTGCATCTCGCTAAAAGTGTTTAATGATCTACTTGTGATCTTCGCATTGTCTTATAAGATATTTTTATCTGAAAAGATCTAGAGCTGAAAAAACATTTTCTGACATATAGCGACAGGTTTCATCAGCAGGTCTTCTGACTTGTAATTATGTGCTTTTTTTCTACAGTATTCGAGTGAATGCACCTTAATCTTAGTATGTTGTCGTTCATCCGAACTTATTGCTTATATAATAACTGACCGTATTCATAAATTTCATCAGGGACAGAAAAGTAGAACGTAAAACTCGTTTTGATATTGACCGAGACGAATGCAGTGGGTTTAACTACAGGCTGTCTTTTTGGCCAAGAGATAATAAAAATGCAATCACCAGGCATTCGTGCCTGTAGTGCCCCTAATGCACTTTCGCTAAGCTCCTTGGATCCATCGGTATGAAACGTGGCAAAAGGGTACTAATGTCTGTTAATATTATTCACAGCAAAATGTTACGCTACTTCCATCCATCTTGAATTAATCTTCAAAAGTACGTACGAGATTTTTTCCCGATAATCATAAATGCCAGGGGACCTCACTCTCGTTTCCACAAAGCAGTTTTTGGATTCCAAAGAGAAACAGTATAGGTCTACCATATACAATGGAAACTTTCTGAAAATTTTAACAAAATATTATCAAGTGGTTTAAATCTATATTTCAGCGATTCATTGTCAACACGATACAATCTTCTGTACAAATATAAAATTCAGCAGCAATCACAAGAGTACTGTTTACATCAGTACATGATAAACACAGTGGTAAATTGATAGGATAAAATTGATTGAATGGACGCAATTTAAAAAAAATATATATAAGTTGATGACAGATCTTATTGATTTTAGGAACGTCATTTCAATTAAACATAAGTTGACGTCTGCCAAACCTCATATGATTTTATTTATTAATTCCAACAAGACAGATTTGAAAGATTATAGATATGTACGCATCGACTTTATTACCAATTTTATTTTAGTATTCTTACTGCTTGTTTCAAATCCCTGATACATCATCGAATATCCGAATTCAACATTTTAAGTATTCCTTAGTGGTATAAATATCGTTTGGTTATCTGAGTGCATTTTTTAGCATCTTTCAATATATTGTGAATCTCAAAACCTCATTAAACTCGACATGTATATTGTATACCGTAGAGGCTCTGCTATCTTACATTGTGTAGCGATCCGGATGGTCTATTTTTGTGCTGCGAAAACATCTGCTCCTAAAAATCTGATTGTGCAGTACGAAAAGGGTAAGAATAATTCCTGAATCTTTTTCTTCGACCAATAGTCAGGTGAAAACGAACATAGCTATTCTGTCGGTATCTGATGAATCGGTTGTTTCAAACCGTGGCCATTAATTTTTTCATAGGTTTTCCTCTCCAGTCGATTATTATGTATTTTGAGATTTTGTACACGTCGTAACTTTGTCTACCGCCAATCCGATGCCGAAAACTGGGGTCTTATTTCCGGATTCCGATTCATTGATGTCTTTCTAGATGATAGTTGTATATATTATAGACATCATAGGTAGATAGTTAATACTCTTGGCTCAGAAAATTTCCGGCTTCTACGTAGTTTTTCTTGGCAAATAAACGTTAAAATGAGAAGTGTAATCGACAACAGATGTAATGGGTATGTAATTGTTAACAGTAAGGTAAATACCTATAATACCACTAATTACAAAACTACAAATTTCTCGCTCTGACCTCATTTAAACAACACACATTAATTATAAAGACATCTAGTCTTAACCGACTATTGAAGATGGTTGAGTTTTCTAAGCATATAACATTGGCAGCATACCGACTCTGATACCCACCAACAGAAAAAAAATTCAATATAAAATGGCCTTACAAGATGCTGATCATTGTGTAGAATTAGTCGAAGTTGGTGTACTGACTGAACAATGGCCAACTGTCATTATCTACATTCTACATCTTTACAAGAAATGGATCTAGCGGTCGGAATATGCGACCATGCTGCATTTCCCAGCTCGGACCGTCAGTCGACCAAAAGCAGCGCCCTGAGCTAAATTTGAAAATAATTTTAAATTGCTCAGTATATTCTAACATATATGATCCTGCCTACAGTTGAAACTATTGACTTTCAGTAGAGAATACATAAACAAATATCACATTGTGACAGAAATGTTGTATTATTTTGGACCACGAGACTATCGTATTCAATAAATGTCTAAATTTACCGAAATATCGCACTCTTGGCAAATTTAAATCGAATTTTTTATGATGGAAGTCTGACTATTGGTCGATCCATATTATGGTACCCCTTGCCTCGGGAACTAAAATATCTATGTGCAGATACTATACACTATAACAATTCCTTTTAAATCTTTAAGTTAGGTATTTTCTTATTATTGTAACTTTTGACAGTAACTTTTGTATATAACTATGCATATTATACGGTCAAGTAAGATTCTAGTTAATATTATTTGGTACGAGAGCCAAGTTCTAGTTAAATTAAAAACCCATTTTACAGTCTAATTATGACTTCCACAGGTGTGTCTTGACTTAAATCTGGTACAGTTTGCTCTATTTAATTATTGGTACGATAAAGTTATTCTCACCTGCCCGGAGATTTATCTATCTAATCAAGTACTAATATTACTATCTTCAGAACCATATGTTAGTAAATTGTTCTGACTGGTGTTTACATGACAGTGCCAATCTATAGGTATTATAAGCTGATCAATCATCATTAAATACCCTGCTTCATAATTACCGATACCTTGTGTCCATCCTTCAGTATCATATTATGTTAATTACCAGAAATTCTTCCTCACTTTGCATTTGGCACTCCCTAAGTGTTGGCAATCTCTGAAAATTCCGGAACCGGACAAAACATAATTTAAGGTGTATATTCAAAACTAAGAACCACAACGACGGCATATGCTTACATGGCTGTTTTCGGTTTCAACCAGACTTTTATTTTTGTTTGGTGTGCAGATCGGAGAGTGGATAAGAAAACTGGAGACAAATGCCCCTTAAGGTGCTTACATTAGATGATTTCATGTTCTTGTCTGATAAGAATTCAGCTAAATGGTAGCTGTGAAAGTTTCATCCAGTTCGTCTAACCATTAATGAAGATGTGCCAACAGCTGCGAAAGCAAAGAATCCCTGAACAGTTCCATAACGAGACATAGTTAGGAAATAAAGTATGGAGAAATAGAAACCTCAATTTGACGATAGATTAAAATAGCGTCTGGACACATCTGAAAAGTGGTTGTCTCACGCAACTCTTTCAGAAGATAAAGTGATTCATTTCAATGTCCAATGTTGGGCCACTGACCGACTTAACCTCACCAAGAAGGAATGGGATCAGTTTTTGATATATGGGACTTCCTAGCATTCGCCACCTGTAATGTGATCAGTCAGTGATCTTTTGATCATTCCGAGAAATTGTCCGAGTTCATTGGCGCATGGAATCTCATCGAGGACACTAGTTGACCAAGCCCGTGTCTAAATCTCATTTAGAGGTACATACACTACATTGGTGAATACTGACAGCTTCACATACTATGTTCACTATTCAAGTAACATTTCGACAATCCTTCCATAGATCTCACGTACGCTAACTTCCTAATTTCACATATATTTTAACCACGTCTTCCTAAAACTTCGAAGTGGGAATACATATTTAGATTAAACTAAAAACATCCCCGGAGAGACTACACAGACAAAAAACAAGACTGGGGAATACACCATAGGACAATAGTGCCAGTAGTGTTCAAGTTGATTTATGTCTTATTCCGTCAAAGGAACCGTCTTATTGGCCTAACGATATAAAGCAATATTCTAAATTGCTTCGTATAGGATTGTAACTGAAGAAAAACTAATTTGAATCTGTCTCCTGTCTGAACTGAATATCTCTCCTGCTATTAATCACTAGGGTATGTACCATCTAGTCAAGTCTCTAATATTCTAGAAGTAAAACAATACTTCATATTAACTGCTAATATATTTTATTAACACAGGAACAAAAACATAAGCGTCTGATAACCTCGGGAAATCGCAGCGATCATCCAGATCTCGTAATGTGTGAAGAAGTTAAGAGAGAGTAATATATTGATTTGGAACAAAGCTACTTCATATCTGGACCTAACAATGAAGAAATAAAAGTAACATTCTACTGGTATTTCAAAGCTATAGAGTCGGACGGGTGTCAACAGCGGCTATCATTTCGCGACTGGGTTCTTAAAATTGCAGAGACACATGTAATGAATATTGCCACATATTACCACGTAGAAAAGAAAGTGTTGGTTTAATCCCCTAAACGATGTTACTAAATAGATAAAAGTCACAAAGACGTAACATGAGCAGTTGTCTTTATATATAACAAGATCCCTTGGAGAGATACTCTTCATAATGCTGTCTATTTTATGGACATTGAATTAATGGATTCCCAAAAGTACGCCAAGAACCTACATATGTAGGAAAAAAGCCAATCTAATGAACTGCAAGGATAACAACTTTAGTGTACGGGAATCCTTTCGAACAGTTGATCCTTGTCCAAATCTCATAACCGACATCTTTCTTAGTGTATGTTATGGATTAGCCTAGTCTATAGTCTTGCATCATAATATTACCGTATGTGATATTCATTAACATTCGCTTTTAAACGCAATAAATGCTACAGTTTCTATATTAGTAACTGTCGATTTTTTTTTGATTTACAACAGCCAACTGTAATACGTTGTACCGCATGTTGACGAGTTACATATATATTGGTCTCTTTTAAATTCGTCGAGAACATTTGTTTTTATATTGTTGTAACAACATCCTGTCACCGTCTTTGATGTATTGCATCAGATCTATTTAGAGAGTAATGTTTAGGCTTCAAACTTAATCTGGTCAGTTGTAGACACAGTACGGTTGTCCTCTGGGTCTAGTGTTCAGCTGTCGGGAGTGGCAACAAAGGAAAGGTTAAATTTTGTCAGTACTGCCTGCATCAGTGATAGGGTTAGAACGTAAGAAAAAAGGAAGGTCACTGTTCTTTCTTTTTGAGGTTCTTGTAGAAGTCAGTGATGTTTAGATGTTCTTCTATAGAGATGAGGGAGGCATATTAAAATAAGTATTTTGGTTCATTCTGATCTCGTCTGTTTCTGTGTGGAGTTGGGAGGCCACCAAAACGGGCTAGCTCACATAAACAATGTACATCCACATCACCTAGACAATCTATATACATTACCTAATACATTTCTTCAATATTTTAAACCAAACGATGAAATCAATAGCCATTGGTGGATAATAAAGACCATTATTGAACTTCAATTGAAGAGTTCTAACTGACAAGTTGAAGTAATGGAACTAAATTAAAACTAATATCAAAAGGGAAAAGGTATCATTAAGTCAATTTTAGTTAAGTGAAGTGCGACTGAGTATCTATGAACATAAAAACATAGAAAATCTTTTGCTGAAAGGGGTCGTTAAATTTGACCAAACTGATCTTCAATTTCTTTTTATTTCACATTTTGTGTTTTTATATCCTGTAAACGACGGCATTATTTCTTCAAAATCTTTTTTTTCATGTCGAACAAATGTTTCTTGTCCAATGCTTGATTACACAAGCGATGTTGTTAAAATACACGTAGTGAACATTAAAATCTATAATGGTTAAGGGCTACATTTTTTGTTTACATTGGCTTTTATATTTTTTTTTACATTAATATCATAAACATAGCTTATTAATTCTGGAAAACCTTTTATGTGATAATATCAACTTCAGCAGTTGGTGGTTTCTTTCATTAATTTCCACATGAGTCCTCAAAATAAATGTACAACATAGTAACCAAACCGATATGCTTTCGACGTTTGAAATATACTCGCCCACTTTGCTAACGGATTGATTTCTAACTATCAGATGAACTCGAATCGCATAAAAAGTAACGCCAGTATTGAAAAATTAACAAAGTTTTAAAACAGTGACGTGTGGTCTCTGTATTTAAGCATTGGCCATATTTTGTAACATCCGTGACGTTTGAAGTATGTATTTAGGGTGAAATGAAGTGCTTCCACAACTCTTAACAATGTTACTCTTAGTGTTTTTTTCAAGTCTTGCCACCAAGGAATTTCTTTTTTTTTCAATATTACTTGGCTTCTGTTTCATTTTGAAAAAATACCCTTTCTGAGTGTCGTAATCAACCCTCAGTAACACAGCCAGCCTTAACAAATGAAATTGTATCATTGAGGTGCTACTCCCGTTGAGTATATAGCTGATAAAAAACATACGTAATGGAAACGTTTTGAATCTAGTTTAATACTGTAATAATTATTTTGTCTCGTACATCATTTCGTGGACGTCTTTTATTGGAAGTGGAAGAATTAGTATAGAAGAGTGTCAAATGGCGCGTGAAATTAAATACACATCATGTCCATACTGACTACATGATTGATCTTGTCTTCCACCAGAAATTGGATGGGAAAGATTTGAAGTTATCACGCAAGGGATTATCTTCATTCTTATTCATATTCTGAGTCGTTTTTATAGTTAAATTGTTCCGAGTTGTAGAAGATGGAACTAATGTGATGAACTACTGAAATATTAACTCATTCTTCTTTCACATATTCTTGTTCTTAAAGAAAGCTGTAGGCTTAAAACATATAATATTAGCAAAAGGATCAACAATGCTTCTAGTAGAACTTCTGCTTATTAACTTTGAGGGGTACTAGTGTCGATCGTCGGTAATCAGACAAAATATGCCCACTCTTACCCTACTCGGTGTTCTTTCCCGAGTTCACATATATTACAGCGACATCTTTGCAGCAATGTGAACGAATATTCAATTCTGTCACGAAATCGGGAATGAGTCGACAACCATTTGCCGAAGGCTTGTATATCTCCTATGGAACCTGAAGCTTTCCATCAGAATCTGCTCTTTTTTCTCCATTGGGAATTTACAGAGGCCAAAAATGCTCGTTGGGATCTGGACATTGATGTTATTATAACATGCGAGAAAGTCTTTCTTAAAATTGAAATTTGGGAAACATATTTTCATTTGCACGCATGTTTCACCCACGACGCTCGAAATATACCATACTTAATTTAACCGCCAACCAATTATTAAATGTCCCTGTAATCTTGGCAAATATGATAGAACGCCGTCTGGAAGGAAATCATTTTAAGAAAATTTGATTTCGGATTCTATTGTACATACAGAAAACATATGTAACAGACCTCACTTGTCATGCTCTTAAATAGACTTTATGATTGATCATGTATATTTACAGACACCAATCCTGTAATATTACATTTTAAGGAGCCAGTTCATAATCTAGGTATGCAATAAAGATCATCATGTGAAACTCATTGCTTTTATTTGGGGTATGAAAATGACATCCATACTTATTAAATCTGTTATTTATATGATCTTAGCCGAAAGTGGAAATTCATCATAGACTAATGAATTTAGTTTAATATCAATGGATTTATTCTAATTCGAATAAGTCCCCCACGAAGTTGTAAAATACATGTAATAATTCGATACTTAAAGAAACAATCTATGATCAGAGTAATATTCTATGCCAAAAGTGTCAGTAACAGATTTACTAAACTTCCCGATAGGATTGCCAATAGGGAATCGTTTGGGTTCAGTCCATTCAGATCGTAAGGAATAACCTGGATAATGTCTGTTTTGTCATATTAAAAAAACACACACAGAACACTCCTGCTCCAAGATGAAATGACGCCGTATTCAAATTGGTATATCCACATGATTGTGTTTCTACCAACTAATAATAAGCAAGGAATTATTTTTTTATTATCGAAATCGGTTTTGTAGATATATTGTAAATGTATTCCTTATATATCTGGAATTTTGCGTGTTGTTTGAGCGTTTATAACATAGCTTCACTAGGGTATTATTTTACTCTTAATTTATACAATTCACAAATAAAGATCTATAATTTTGCCTTATATCTCATTAAAAGATTCTGTCAAGAAATTGATATGATATATTTTCAGAATTGTGTGATATTTTTATACTTGTGGATCCAACTGGGATATATTGTTTTCATAAAAACTATTTGTATGATATAGATCAATATATCTTATAAAAAAAAAGATGCACGTCAACGTCCACGATTATAATTACTTAAGCAAAATTTCTGTGCAGTTGATGAAGCCAAGTCACAAAGTGTTGTCAGGTATTACAGAAGGTTCAGCTAGTCCTTTATTATCAACGACACTTTGGGTGTAGCTCCGATGCAATAACGCGTTTGGGCTTAGTTGATTGTAAGACAAACAACTCAACTTTTTAACTGCTTCATAATTTTATTATTAACAATTTTCAGGGCAAATAGAACAACCAGGTTGGGTTGCTTAGATATCCTTATGCCATGAACGTTTTGGCATGTAGCGACTAATAGACTTGACTCTTCAATTGTCCAATGTAATACTAGGACCAACACAGTGTGTTGTTAGTATTAGTTGTTGCATGAGTTGAGATAATATAGTAAGTCCATTCTAAGACAGTCCAACGTTCCACAGAAACTCGTGAAATTGCTCCAACGTAATTGAAAAATTCTTAACTCTAGAAAATTAGGGTCGGCGATTCTGTCTAGGTTCTGCTGCACTGGCAAACTCGTTCTACACAGCATGGTGTATTTTATTTCTCGCTAGAAGCCTTATTCACTTGAAAATAACAGATAAGAGCTACGAAGGATGGTTGAAATTTTTTTTTACGTGAGATATCTTAATCCGATTGAAACAAACGTTTTGCCACCATCAAGTACACTCATTAAATGAATCGTACACAGCCCCTTGACAGTGGACATTACATTGCAAATATATGGCCATGATTTTATTGCCCGATGTAGACCCTCAGACATCAACCAGTTTACTAACATTAAACAGGAATTAGGCAAACCGTGTTTCAGCCAGTACTCGTCCTCTCATCTGACTTATCCCTACATTACCAAGAATACTTTCCTATCGTGTCCAATATTCTAGACTTCTTAAGCAAGGTTGTTAAATGGTGGAAAGTTAAATTAGAAATGAAATGTAGTTGATTTAAATTAAGTAATTGTACTGCACTAGTTCACTGCACAAATTGATTCTACAAATTACGTTAAGGTTACTAATAGCATGCCTCGATTCTTCCCTTCAAGCCGCTGAGTTAGTAAGAGCTATCGTGTAAAAGGAAGTGTTATAGAAGGTATTCATACAAAATTCGTGATCGAACTGGTATTTGTCTCACTGGCAAATCTCTAACAAAGCATCAATACTGAATCGACCTACCATAAACCGTGGTGCCTAATTGAAATTTTGTGAAATCATTTAATTCTATGCCTAGAAAATCAATTGATGCTCTTAGACATTTTTAATGAATTTTTAGAAATTTATCTGATTTAAGTTTTAAGGATATTAAAAAAAATCAACATAAAAAGCACACCTTTTATACATGTATAACATTGGTTTAAACTACAAACGAAGAGAAAACCACTAGTTTGAAAAATTAACCGTAGAGCAAAAAATCTAACTTAAAAAAATTAGAAGACATTCATAACAAGCGTTGGTAGTTTCTGAAGTAGAGGACAAGAATTATAATCGAGACTAACGAACTATTCATGAGGCAAGCCTATTCGACTTAAATCTTTTTTATGAAAGAGTCGTCCAATTGACACGCTTATTTTCGACGATTCATTTAAGGACTAGAACTTCCTTGAAATGTTATGGTTAAAATAAGTCATTTTTTATCCTTTTTTTTATTAAGATGTTAACTAACATGGCTCTTCAAGCCGTACGTATAAGACAACTACAACCCTTTTCAATGGATGTAGGCAATTTTAAATTTAATTCGGAGAGGCAACACAATAATTTTCTTTGAAATCGGGAGTCGTAATTCCGTCTGTCAGTCTCTTATTATTGCAACGTATAATCCAATATAATAATCTGGAAAACAAATGCAACCGTAACGCTATATGGCACGCACCTGCACGTACTATATTTATGTCAGATATAACAAGTTTGAGTAGAAATCTATGTACGATTCCATCTGTATTATATTTGCTAACGTAATATATTTTCTCGCATATGTCGGTATCAATTCATTTATTTTACATTTAACACAGTGACATTATGTTCCGAAAATATAAACGAATCACATTCAGTGACAGTAGCGGTTTGTCTTGCCAAGGAACTGTGTCTACATGGTTACCAGAACAACGTCCTGCCCTTCAATAAGCCAATAAACACCCAAAATCTCAAAATTATGTCTGCATAAAATTTTATCTACATTTGCTTTTTATACCAACTTTTGAGATATGTAGGTATGGTATCTTTCTTGAATATAAATATCGTTCATATCACCTAAAGGCAGATGTGGCTTTTGTAATTAAGTGGCGTTAAGGTACATGCTGTCTTATACTACACATTTTATGTTGAGAAAAAAAAAACAAGTTAAGCGATTAAAAAATAAAAACAATATTAATACCATTATCTTTGAAATCTTCCCAAAAAAGTGGAGACATCGACTTCCATATGTCAGTAATGATGTTCATGGTCTTCACAAAGAAAGCAGTAGCATTACCATCAATTCCATTTCTGGATCATCCTAACTGATTTGCAGCTGGATACTTTCCATGTTATTACGCGCTGATGGTAATTTAAACTTTAACTGTAGATGACGTTATGAGTCGTCTATGGAACGGCCCTACAAATTCTCGGGATAACATTGTTACAAGAGTCGTAGACGCTCAGCACATCGCAGTGGTCTATCATTATTGTACTACTGGATGTTTCCATTTGTTCCGAAAACGATCGCTTGAGAAGAGTTTAGTGCTTTCACCAGCACGCCTTTTATGCTTAGATTTGTGACCGGTCTCAATTTGTGACGTATTTCTTTTCAAATCTCCTCTTCTTTTTTTCTTTTCAGATTAATATAATCAAAGGCGATTCACAGGATATTTGGTTATGACTGGGTTAAACATCACATAAACTCTAGTCTAGGATATGCCTGTTGTGGAATACATTAAACCAATTATTCAGAATAATTGTTTGTAGATGCGACTGACTTCAAATAGAAATAGCTCGACAATGCCTGTGGCCTTTTTTTCTTTTTACTTAAAAAGACGTGTTGGGTGTAAAGTTGGTCTAATGAAGAACCAAGTGTTTGATCTTTCCTAAAGGAAAATGGCTATCTATTTATCCAGAAGACTTAGTTGTATGAACCCATCATTATTTACTGTCAATCACTTGTTTTAATTGACAATAATCTTATGTCTTCCTCTAGTCAATTTATCTATTGGTCTAACAGATTAAGACCTAAATAGAATCAATACAAGACTTTGTTCGAGCATCACTAACTGGTATTGATATAACAACGTTTCTCGCTTATTGCTACTTGAAATATAAGCCAATTAGGTCAAATTGGCAACATGAGAGTAATCCAACAGCTTGAAAAATACAAGTATTCCACGGGACAAAAGTTAAATATGGAAATTGAAATATGCAATAAATGGTATGGTACATTTTGTGGTATCCACATAAAGCGTTTATTGGCTTATTTTGCCTGTTACTTTCTGGCATTCAATCAGAAGGTGAAAGCTGGTTTGATAAGTTTTAATATAATTTAAGGACGGATGTAAAGGATGCAAGTGAAGGATTATCGATGCAGTAGAAAATAAACGTATTGAATACACGACGTACTGATTTGATTGGCTTCTTCCAACTTTTTCTGAAGCCCTAATCCCGCACCAAACCGGATGTTGTTTATTTGTACCCTCAGCTCATCTAAGGAACATTTTTAGTTGTTAATTTCTTTTGGATTGTCAGAAACTAGATAGTATATGTTCAGAGGCAAGCAGATTACCACCTGATAGAACCTAAACTGTTTTCTTTTTTTCGACTATAGTGTATGATGCCAAATTGAAATGTTTGTTTTCAAATTTTGAAAGGTTGTATTTATAATACCATTGATGCGATGGGTTAAAAGCCCGATTCAATTAGTGATATTTTGTTGAAAAGAGCGATAATTCATTGCTAACAGGGCAGTTGGTACTAATATGGATTTCAACATATAAAAAGCAATAAAAGTTTCCAAACCTATTTTGTTTACTTTCTTTTTAAACAAACTGTTCAAAGTTCTTCTGCAAAACGCAAAAATAAGTGTAGAAAATATAAAATTAATCCATTCGTTCTGTTGAAGTCGTATATGAATAATTAGATTCTAATATCTCTTCTTTTTATCTTAGAAATGATTTCTTTAACAGGTGTGCTATTTAAGAAATGTTCAGACCGCCTATAGTCAAATCTATATATTCCTTCTAAATTCATTACATGAGCCATTTGCTTTCAAATGTAAATTAATTACAGTGTTTTAGGTTTCAAGGCAGTAGAGGAAAATGGAACATCGAACATTGATAGAAGTTGAGATAAAACGTCGTATCAATTAATATTTTTACCTTTAACATTTTATTACATGTTTAATGTTAAAGATACATCTGCGATATTACTACAACTAGAGCATGATATTACTGATTTTTTCTTAATCGAGTTAACGGCCTATAACAAATTCTTGTTAGTCTGAGAAATCAGATATTCCCGACAGATAATAAGAAAAGAGCGATTTGAGAGATATGAAAAATTATGGCAGATTTATACCCTCGTCAAATCGGCAATGCGTCCTTCCTCTGTTGTTACGGAAAATTGGTCCAGAGCGTGTTATGGTCGACATACGTATGATATAAGCGTGCAGGAAACATCAGCCATCGTGCGGTGACCCTCAAGAATGTCACAAAATTTGGCATAGTCTCATTGCACTGCAATACAGAACCAGTATAGAAAATTGCTTAAACACGGTTTGGGTCAGTAAAACTTATTTTGTGGAAGCACATTTGCTGTAACATAGCCTCATGAATTCGTATGCGCAATCTAATTTAGCACAAAACAACCCTCTCCCCACCGTCAATTATTTTACAAATGGTTGTTCAGACGTTCGGTATGAACTGCTTAAGAAAATTCTTAGTCTGTGTTAACTTAAGCTTGATATCACTTGTACTAGGTTTTAAGTCTTCGATACGTGATAGTCGACATGTAGTAAAAGGAAACGAGAGGCACAAGTAACTAGAACTGATAATCTATGTATTAAAATATTATCATTTTAACCCCAACATGATACTACACGTTCATACCACATGTTATTTTCCATAGAAAACATAAAAAAAAAACGAATGATAAGGTTTTTTTGCAGTTTAATAAAATTCATTTACGTCAAGTTAATATTATCGAAAACACATTTTTTTTTGCTTTGGAAATTTTCACAAAATGGTATTATGTATTTGTTTCATGATCAAGATGGCTTCCACCTTCGCGTATCAGCTGCAGGTCCTTGCCTGCGTTCGGTAGTTATTCGCTTCATTGAAACAGTCATTGTCCAAAAAAGTCCTGTCCTATCTTCGATATACTGATATTAAAAAACATGTTCAGTACAAAAAAAAACTCTACCTGAATGCACAACAGATGACAACTGGTATAGAAGCTGACAATAATATGAAATGTTTCGAAGGCTATGTTGTTTTCTGGGAAATGGTTACTACAGGGTCGACCAAACTTTTTGGGAAAACTACCATGCGGACAAATGAACGCAAGTTTGGTTATAGATAATTCAGATTTTGGGGAAGAGCGCGTTTGGCTTAAATGCACGAGCCTGGTGTGGACGTATACTTCAATTAGAAATCGGAGGATGACCTATCTGAATTTCTGGATAGATATTCCATTCGAAAATTATTCTTTGTTTCTCCTACGTATTGTTTGGGGCATATCTTACACGAAATTAAATTAATTTTATCAGAACTTTCAGACGTTATATGATACCAAACAGGGTAAAATTGTAAATTAATAGGTTTCTAAGGAGAAGACAGGACGCTGCAATGCATGCAATACCACTTCCTGTTTGTACAATTAAGCATGAGAAAAAAGTCATTCCTGTGTATATAAAGAAACAATGATCTCTAATACTACTTTGAACAACCACTAAAAATTAATTTGTTATTTGTTGGCTTCATAAAAGACATCCATTCTAAAGACATTTGATTAAACTGTGGTTTTAAGACAATATTTAGAAAAGATTTAAGTCGTAAGATAAAGAAAATGAATCGATGAAAACCAGTGATTTTTGTTAGATTTTCATTAGTTTGTACATTTTACTATCTGTTTGCTTACAGATTTTTTTCTTAATCATCAATTTCATCAAACCATTTTTTTTTGTTGTATTTAAAAGAGAACCATCTCATGCTGGCTTTTGACTCATCTTGGAAAGTGGATTATGACATTTTTGAAGTAGTTATTCATCCGCCAAATAAGTTAAACTCACATCTCAATTCACGGTGGGTTTTGCTCACGCTTGTCACTAAGATTTTTTCAGATTTATAACGTACTTACTTAGCCTCAACCCTTGGAGTTCTTGACCAAAATTAGACAATAACCTTATCACTTGACCCTTGATGGTCAGTGTTTTTAGATGCGAGGCAATGTAGACGGACACCGGGGTGAAAAATATCCAAGTTCGAAACACCCTGTATATACTATATGAACTATTACGTAGCCTTGATAACCCGGAAGCTAACTTTCCCTTCAACAAATATATGAAATATATCTCGAAGCTGTGATAAATTTAGAATTTAAGCCTCTTTAATTATAGCTATTTAATTATTTACTCATAAACCCCAACACGGGAAATGTAATTTAGAATCATTTAACTGTTTTTGAAAACCAGGTCTTCATAACGACCAGACTCGGTAAATAAATAAAATATTATCGCCCAAGGGTTAAACCTATATAAGCAAGGTGAAAGCAGGGTATTTATTCTTCTGGAAAATCATTGGATCGGAAAGTTTGAAATCTGTTGAACTCTTCGTGTCCATTTTCTAAACTGGTACCCCCAGTTATTGAGGCAAAGTGAAAACCATCGACAGGGTTTTGCATCCATAGCTTGGAAATACAGGGATCTAAAGCCTTTATATGCTGTTTGCATGAACACTATGTTACAAAAACCGAAATCGATATTAAGATTCGTTTTGATATTTTTTTTTAAACCTGAAGCCAAATAATCCTTTTACACTCTCGTAAAGCTTTTATCACTTAAGATGTTTACCTCTGAAGGAGGGCACATTATTATTAAAATTTCAGATCACTCATTTTGAAATATTCTTATGTTAGACATAATAAAACAGAACCTGAAACATGTTACTCAATGCTGTGCGATCTGACAACTGACTTGTTTTTATATAGCATCCATGAGCGGACGAAAATCAGTTCTATGGCAATATTCACAAACCACTATTTTTAAGATGGCTGCCCACTAAACCAATCTTAATTTGGTATTGATCTCATCAATAAATGTTGAATCTGACAAATCTTCTTAACAAAGGACCACCTGTAGATTTAATTAGGTATCAATTGTTTAAGCATCAAGGAATTATTCAGTTTCAAGTAAACCGACTGCTTTAGTGATCCTCTCCTTATTTCTATTAAACGGTTGCCGATCGTTTTAAAAATGTTGTTACATGTGTTTATTACCAAAAACATAAAAATACATAAACTTCCAGCTGAGTTATAAGTACAAGCCACTTACTTATACTAAGTAATACTTTAGTTTATGAGGTTTTATATATTTGATAAAATACCCCAAGGTGTCGTAATTTATCTCTTTTGAATACTTCAATATTTAAGAAATGAACTTTTTGTTATTTACGCTATATGAAGATAAAATTGAATTACCCCCACCCCCAACTCTTGACATAAGTTTGGTTACGCTACCGAAGACACACAATAACAACAATAAGGGAATTATTAAAAGGAGGGTGGGTTTCATATTTGTACACACGATCTACATGTAGCCTTCATGTACGATGCTAGACAAGGCACCGAGCAATTGTGCCTTTTAATTTCAAGAGAGATTTATTCTAGTAAATTAAGAATACCTTTCGTGTATATTAAAATCTAAGCTCGCCACCATGGGATAATATAACCACTGTATAACGGCATACTTGTCAACATCAGAAGAACCAATTGTGTTAAGCCACCAGAGATGTCTGGATTACAAAATACCCCCATTATAGCCATTAATTCTCACTATGTTCATAATTCTAGTTAGCAACCCCATTAAATGTCTCGGAGATGAGAAAAATATCAAACTAAATCAGCGTAATTAAAGAAGTCCGAATAGGGCAATCCGAAGGACTGATTTCTATATATTAAGTCCCGTTGTCTTGAATCAACCCTATGCCCGTGGTCACTATGAACAAATTCATGACTCTACCCTATGCATGTTGTCACTATGAACACATTCTTGACTCTATCCTATGTTTGTTGTCACTATGAACAAATTCTCGACTCTACCCTGTGCTTGTTGTCACTATGTAACACATTCTCGACTCTACCTTGTGCATGTTGTCACTATGTAACACATTCTCGACTCTATCCTATGCATGTTGTCACTATGTAACAAATTCTCAACTCTACCCTGTGCATGTTGTCACTATGAACACATTCTTGACTATCCTGTGCATGTTGTCACTGGAAGTTTTGAAGCTTTTTTTGTTGAAGCGACAACGGTTCAAGACAACCCTCAAAACTATGGTCCTATTTTCAATTGAGATGAATATGAACACAGTAAAAGAGTGGGTTTATTTGTTGATCGATTCCCTGAAAGAGGACATTGCCGCCTGGACTTCATATTGAGAAACCCGCCAATCTCATGGCAAGGTTTCTCTTTATTTATTGCATATTAGATATAGTTTGAGTGCTTAGACATCATCTTGTGGAGGACAAATATTTGAAAAAGATAGCCTAATTAAGCATAACTAAGTGACGCTTGATGTTGAAGTATTTCATTTAATTACTTGTAATAATATTACCAATCAATAGCATAGTCAGAATTTTCACATCACAAATTATATGCGACAGAATGGGCATTCATTATTGCAAGATGAATCACAAACGCATCTGTGGTGTAATTCACATTACCAGTCTTTACATACTAATCTATCACAATCCTACAGGCGTAATGCCAATCATAATTTCTGAAACAAAATCATAATTCTGCAGTTATAAGCTATGTAGGATCCTCAAATTGACGAGATATGCTGACAAACATGGATTAAATAAACCCCAACGTATCTTTGGAACCAAAATCCGTTTCAAGGATGGTTTGCTCCAAATCATTTCACATATTAATGGATTTCTTTACAATACGTAAACTGCGTTAAGTAAGTTTTGTTTGGAAATATATCACTGTCTTGCCATTACCTTTAGATTTTGCCATTAACCTCCATTACACACCACCATCTCTATCTACCAGAAAAATCATAGGGATCAATTAAACCTTTAGAGAAGATGGGTTGCAGTGGTCAAGAGACAGAGCATGAGACATACTTGCTATTTAAGATTCAGTTTATTTTTTTCTTACATCACACTGCTTTTAATAACTGGAGCTTGGCGAGTCCCTTGGTGGGCTTGTAGGTAACTCTATGGGGTGTTGGTATGACCAGTTGAAATCCAAGAAGTTACACAGAATGTATTGACCATAACTTACTACTCCGATTACTCATGTTACTTGTATTTGTCAGACTTTCGTGACTTTTTAGGCGTATATAACATTAATTTATATTCCCTTGTTCCTCGTTATGACAGTCTGTACTGTATCGGATAAATCATATTATGTTTGGACTACTAAGTTGTTTTAGTAGTTAGACCGAAATGTATATAACATTATTACTGTGACCTACCGATTTGTGCGATAATGTATGAACGATTTTTAAATTGGGTCACCGATTTTATCATATCAATGAATTTGAGCTGATACCTGTCAAATAGAAACAATTCCATCAAAATTATGCTCACCGCATTTTTTTTATGAATTCTTAAATCCAATACATTGCAGTCCAGTAGGGCATAAAATCAATTCACCTCAGTAAATAAGTTGTCAAATTGTCAAGAGAAAAAACTGAATCTGATCGTCAAACAAATCTAACGACCTGTCTAGTCTCTTTTATAACATTTAATGAAGCCGAAGGAAATGACATATATCCATATTCAATGAAACGTCCATGTGGAGATTCAATTGCAAATTCTTTTCAATTTATCAATTCGTTAAAAATGATGAATATGTGGCTTAAATGGTGTCCAGATTAAACTAAAACTGTTAATGGATTTTGACACAAAACTGTCTTTAAGTTGATGGAAACGTTTTCTGATCTCTGAGAGAAACCCGAAATAACTTCAATGCAGTAACTGTACATGGTGATTACACATTCAGCATACGACATACGGCATTTTCTTATAACGTTATTACAAAAAAACTTATCGTTAATACATCGAGTGTCACCCTTTATCTGAAATAAGTGTACATAGGAAATGAGTTCTTACTTGGCTATTCCATAGAGACGGACAACGACATGCAAAGTACGATGAAGTCAATTTTTTCCAGATAACAGACAATCATAGGTTCCAACCCAAGTTTGCGAGCCTGTGTCGTGAGACACTGATTGTGGCTGGCTAAAAAAGAAATGTACTTAATTTTTATGTCATAATCTTGGTTAGTGGCATGATCTAGCTTTAAATATGTCATTGATGTGTTCACGTTGTACCAGGACAGACAAAATTTAACCAATACAAATGCAGATTTTAAATGAAGGCAATTTTACGTAACTCTTGTAATTACGTCTATTGTTACGAGGCAGGCCATTGAAGATGTTTGTAAGGTAAAGGATTCACTAAATAAGAATAGTTCATTAGTGCTCATTGCTTCCGAAATCTACAGCGAACAACTGTGATGCATATTGTAACATATGTCAATTTGTGTTTGAAGTATCCGATTAACGCCTTACATTTGATTGGTCGCTTAGTTAATATATTGTGAGCTGATTCCAACTTGGCGCTTTGGGCCTTGTTTTACCCGTGTTTTGTATACTTGTAGTTGCGTTTGATGTATGTATTGGCACTTTTGATAACGCTGTCGAGGGTTATTCTTCTTTAACCTCAAAAAGTGTGTTGCTGATACCTTCGAGCACTGGCTCTAATCGTGGTTAGTTTATCTGAGTTATTTCTATTCGACCGTTTCATGTCGAGATTCACCTTTAAACTGATGACTGACAGGAAAAACCTGTAGCTCATCTAGATTAAGACATCAGTTAGTAAAAGAGATAAAAAAAATTAAACAAAAAGACCTCCAGTAAATTGAAGACAACTGGTGAAAAAACGTAAAATGATGAAAGGATATGAAGATAGACAGTAGTAAGGTAATAGAGTACTCCATCAACAAAAACAACATCTGATTTCTTTTACAGCGTGCTGGCAATCAACAACCAACAGGGAAGACAATCTCTCTCATTCGTTTCTTTACTAACTGGTGAATCTTGAAATTATCTGTGAAGATAGATCTACGCATCACATGTAATAGATTTAGCAGCGATTTGAGTAGTAAGAAGTGTGATTTGTCGATACGAAGGACTATTAATCCACAAATACTAGCAGTCAACTCCGACACGGTTCTCTTGTAGAACAAAACTTTTTGTCATACTCGGAGCGGTTCAGTTTACCGAAGAACATGTGGTTGGCATCATGGACAATCAGCAACTTATGCGATTGAGACAGATGTAAACTTGTGGATGATAATGCCCTACAAACGTCTGGGAGTTAAATGACAAACTTTTTATTAGAAAAATATGGCTTCTGAATTGAATAGTACTGTTTTATCGGGTAATGACACTTTCAATAATACAGACAATGGGACCGAATGTTGGAATGAATACTGTTATGATCTTGAAGATTATGAGGAATATCTAAATAATCATATAACACCCAGCTGGGCAGAATGGATATTTGTTGTCATTTATTTTTTGACTTTTATTATGGGACTTGTGGGCAACTCTCTTGTGGTTTTTGCTGTGTGGAAGAATCACAGCATGCGAACAGTGACCAATGTATTTATTGTTAATTTAGCTATTGGTGACTTTCTGGTGATTAGTTTATGTTTGCCACCAACGCTGGTTCAGGATATCACATTTACCTGGTTTCTAGGTTTAACTATGTGTAAACTTCTCTTGTTTCTTCAGGTACGTAAGAACTTATATTATTGTCATAACTCAATTATATGTTCGGGAATATTGTGTCAATATTGATAGACATTCAATGTTTAAATAGTCATATCAGTTTTATATAACTTTACGACTGATTTGAAAGACAACACGGCTCAATTTGATGCTCAAGAGTATTTTTTATGAACCTACAACGAAAACTGATAAATGGGATAATTGAAAGTTCTTCATGTATTACATGAAGACAAGAAGCCTACCCACTTTGCAAATTAAGATACCTAAAACACCAATAAAAGACACAGTGAGGCAATTAGCTATCTTGGGTCATTTGCGATGGAAATGCATGACATAACCAGGTGCCCACGGAAACAATAAGTGAATGTATCCTATTAATTCGCCTGCTAAGAAATCATCTGTGCTGTTTTCATTTATCAAGCTTCTTAAACCATTTTTCGTACACATTATATACTATTCAAACTTCAATTTTTTTTAAAGATATAACTCCCTTGGGTTCGCTAACGCTTTCGAAGATTCTTTTGTACCATTATTACGCCTGTACGACCATAATGAATGATATTGGTTCGAGTTTGAAATTATTCTTAAAAAAATAGTCCTAATTAAACGAATAGATACCAGACCAGACCACTTGGTATTTTGGTCGAGGTAACCATATGATTTGCTTCAATTTTATGTTTATGTTGTGAGCCGCAAGGGGTCGAAATGAAAAATGTATAGCTATTAGGATCCTTGTGCCACAAGCTGAGAGGGTAGAAATCCTTCAAAAGATGGTATTCGAAAAGAATGTGCAACCGTCAAACCAAACGTATTTCTCTACTCTGCGGTTTAAATCAACTTTGATCTCACGCTTAAATCGTATAATTACCCTCGAATTAACCATTTCACGTTATACATTTGTTTCCGAATATTTTATATTTATCATACTCTTTGCCTGCTCTCGTAATCATTTTCTGACTTTAATAAGGAAAGAATTGTCACTTTTGTCGTAAGTAAACGTTTTGAACGTCATTATCATGGAAATATTTTCCAAAACTATGTCTGGGTTCGGCTTAATATTTTAATCAACGATACAGACATTATGATGCTCTAGGCAAACGAGAGTTTTTCTTTAATCTTATTTTTCATTTATCATTGTGGAAATACCAGATCTTGGATCATTGATAAGTGAAGGAGAGGTACAGGAATAACATCATTTATTAATATACAGAGTATTGTAAGGTTAATAAAACCTCTTGACATTATCAAGTTTTCTTTTCATCATAACAAATCCGATTAAACCAATGTGTTTGCTGAAGGCAAGAGTCTGGCTTTCCTAATAATTATGATAAAATACTATCAAACTTTGTTTATTTCCTGTGCATGTTCCACCACATACGTATATTATTTGCCTCTTTTTAAAGAGATGGACACAATGAGTCAATGTCCTCTGCACGGCAATCAAGTGCAGGTCGTTATACCCTTATTTCATTCCAGATAGGATGGAAGTAAAATCTCAGTCAGTTAAGAACGGTTGGCGTATTCGATTCAGTTGTCTTTTGCACATTATCCACGATGGTCTTCTAGGGGCTAAACCGGATCGAGTCAATTGTCAAATCACAGATGATCGACAAGAGTTAATACTGAAATGTACCAGTAAAGGAGCAGTCAAATGTTGTTATGCTCTTTGCTTTTGAATAGATGAAAATTCAAAACATATGCCAAATAATCTACTAAGATTTCGCTGTCAAAGGGAGAGCCAAAACGTGTAATCTTTATTGATATACTGTGTCCACATATATCTGGTAATAATAACTAAGCCAGAAGCAGTATTTGGTTCAGTATTGCCCTGATGATATTACATATATGAGAATGCAACACGTAATGGAAGACATCCAAATTTCCGCTATATAATTGAGCCGTAAAATTCAAATTGGTACTCGGTTGGTATTGAAGGAGCTTGGTTAGCATTTAACTGATTGGGCTATTCGATCTATATTAATTTAAAAGATCATAGAACGAGCTGAATTTTAGATCGGTCTACTGCAGCGGTGATGTGTGAATAGCATCGTAATGATGCACAAGTTTTATATTACCTTCGTGTGAAGTTTTCAACTAATGATATCGAGCAATTACAAAGATTTACACCGAAACTGCTTAATTAACAATTAGTACGCTCCGATTTTAATTAACCCTTTTTAAACATATTCAGTTTGATCAAGTAGATACATAAATTTTAATAGCACGTTTTAAACATATTTTCACTTATAATTTACAACGTTTTTAATAATGAATAGTTTGTATACTGCCCCTTTAAGCCATATTTTCTATCAAATGGAATGGAATAGAACTCTTATTTGAGCAGTAATTATCGAAAACCTTTATTTTAATATCGTAGGATGATGACTTATAACCAAAGGTATCATTGCTTGCTTTCTAAAATTAGATTTGATATTCGTCTGAAAAATTATGTATTCAAATTTCACCTTTTATATAGAGAAATTTAAAATATGATTGCCTAGACAATTTAATAATACAATCCGCTATTTCTGTTATATAATAGAAATGCCGACTTTCCTAGTTTAAAAACCAATCTTAACGCCATACTCGCAACTTTTCATTATCAATTGTACATAATAGTGTTCTTACTTATCTTCTGTTCTGTCTACTTCAAAATGTCATTCAAAGATAATCATTGGTACAGTTTGTCACGGAATGGCATGATCTTATGATGTAATCAATTGCGATCGATTTGCCAGTTTTCGGGTAGTCGAGTAGGCTACCTTTAAAATAGATGTTATAACCGAATGGTCTTTCAGAAATGTTAAAATTCTACCAGCTTTCAGTGAATGTTTACCGAGGATGTTGTGTGAAACAAAGGTTTTGGTTCGAAGCAATTTGTCTTGAAAGGGCACAAAAGTATGTCTTAATTTGAAAGATTTTCAAATCACAAAATCATTAAAATTTACAATTACTCTAAAAAGTGTTGCACTGTGCTGTGCGTAGCTTGGCATTACTCTAAACCAGGATGCTCTTCAATAGGCCCAGAGCATATAAAATATGGTGTGACCGTTGGATTGGCGCCTGCAATAATCTTTCATCAATATACAGTCTACCTAGTTGTAAAGGGTACGAAAGTTCCGGCGCCATGGCCTTTGGACAACTGGAAGAGATGTTGATCAGCGAGAGTCTTATTTGCGCTTTCGTTGTACAAAATAAATGTTTTTGTTTCTTTGTGGACTGTAACAGTTGTTAAGTCATTAAAATGATTTCTCATTTAACATTGCAAAAGGTAACATGCGACCATGTTACATTATTTTCAACAACACGAAACAACATTCCACGAGAATATCCATGTTACACAATTATATAAATTATATAATACACAATTCCTAAAACAATTTAATAGAAATGAAGCCAAAATATGACCATTTCAAAACCTTATGAAACATTGCCTTTTAAGTATTATTTCATTAAAGTATGCTGAAAATGAAGCCAAACTTGTTCTTTGGTTTTATATGTCTTGATCTATAACATCGGTAAGGGTCAATATACTTGCAGAAAGTTCAACTCTTGAACAACATTAGCAATAAATAGATACAGATCTGTCTTCTAAAAAATCCTCTTTTAATTATAATATGTACATTAAACGAATTGGAATTTCGGTGTAGGATAAACGTAGGCTGCTTAATCCTTATAGTACGATGTATATATTTCTATTTGTATTAAAATGTGTATGTATGCTATTACAGGAATAAGCTAATCGTGAGCATTGCAAAAAAAAAAAAATCCATTCTATATATAATAGGCTATATTAAATATGATATTTTAGTTTAATTAGTTATCGCTAACATCTCATGTCTTACACAATAGTTAAAAACGGAGGAGTGATACATTAATGCAATAATAGGATGTAAAGTTCTAAGCTTACCTTTGGGAGACCAATAACCGGTCGATTGTTGTCATTTCTTACTCCACATAATCCTCTTCCAGATTCACACTCTTCAGCCAGCGATGCTGCAATCACCCTAAAAAAAAGTCAGAGTGGAGGTGATCTTATTATTACTAGAAAAATGGCTACCGACTAATATCCAAATCGGGCTGTAATATTATGGGCATTATTTTTATTGACATGGGTGCCAAGGAATTGGCAGATAGGTATATCGGTTCACAAGTTGGTCTGATACACAGACAATCATGACAATACAGACGGAGTTCTTAAGTATATGATTCATTAAATGAACGCACTTCTTGGTGGCAAAAGGTTGTTTCAATCGGTTTGAGACATCCCACTTGGATGAACTTGTAATGTTTTCTGATATATTCTTCATGAATGGTGAAACGCCTGGAAACTATTTGCTCTGACTGACTAATGACTATACCCTTTTTAAATTTCCCTAGTTTTCAGCATTGTATTGGCTCATTCATGTGCAGAAAGTAAGACGTGAACATCATATATCATTTCTTACCAATATTTTATATGGCGAAATCTTACTTTAAAAGCACTTAACTTATTTGCCATTGGTTATACAATAAATAAAGCTTTTGAAATACATCACTTTTTGTCTAAGTTGTTAATGTATGATTTAAGATAAAAGTTAACGATGGGTGAAGATAAGAAAGAAAAAAAGGTGATGGTTAAATTTGGTTTTAATGAGAGACACGAGGTACTAAGAAAGAATCGAGTGCTTTTAAGTCTACATTGGATACTTATAAAATTGTGTACTTCACAAGTATAGTACAGCCAGTACATTGTATCGATTAAGTAAAATAATGTTATATGACAACAATATTGATAAAATTTGAAACTGTGTATAATATAACAATATGTAATAATAACTGGACACAATTATATGGATAACAATTACTTTATTAAATAACTTGCGACGTTTCGACGATGATGCTTTCGTCTTTATCAAGCAATGATATGTAATAATAAAATAATATATATTTCAATTCTGCACAATGCAGATGCTAACATTTTTTCAATGTCAGTTTGAATGAACTCAGAAATAACTATGACATGTTGCTAATCCAAGTTAATCTCTATTTGAAATGGAGCTTAGTTCATCATACAAGAGATTGCATCTAATTTTAGCCAAGCTGATCACAGAATTGATTTCTATGAAGAACCAAAAAACCTTTGCGCACATCTGGACACTGCAAATGAATTTCCATGCCATAAGTTCGAGCTCTATAAAAATGCCCCCTTTTCCAAGTAATTATGTCTAAAATTGGCGGTGATTTCAACAAAATGAAAGGTACTTTTATTTTTCTGGACCAGGACTTAACAAAACAAACAGTTTTCGTATAACATTTTACAGTATTTTCCCTCAGGATCAAAATTGTGCCCGAAAATAAAACTTCGATTTATACCTTACATGTGTATTTCTGGTCATATGTCCTTTAAAAACATTATAGTGACTTGAAAGCAAAGTTATTAGGTGAACTTGGTGATGCCCTATCGGTGAAACTGTTTAAATAGCTTGACCATTAAAAAAATCGTCTTCTTCGATCGCTATCAGTTCTCCTTAAATTTATTTATTGCCATATGTATTGTACTAGGATAAGGTTGTTCACTTTCCTTCATCCGTAATACAGCTTGAAATATCATCAGCGACCAAATATTTGATGTTTACTTAACATGCCATATTTCTTTCAAAGGTCTGACCACTTTATGGCGTTGTACTACTTTGAATTATTTTCATACTTTCTTCAAAGTGCACTTAAAAGTTTTCCTTTTTTTTCTTTCTTGAAACTTTGTTACTTGCAAGATCAAACTCTGCCAACAATTTTCAAGTTTTTGTAAAAGCATTCCTACATTTTAGACTTGAGGAAGTTTCATTATGTAGACAATACAGTTAAAGAATCGTGCATTAACCTGACCTCTACATACAGCTAACATGCTAGTAATTTACTTGTTTGATCCAAGTTAAGATGTTCCACATTAAAGCTCGACAAGAAGAATATATCGCTTTTACATCTGATTCACATAATCTTTAAGGGATGTTGTAAAACCTGATCTGATTAAGTGGTAAAGTGATAAGGGTTCAGAAACCGAAGGGTTTAACTTTAATGATTGAGACCATTTTTCAAGTAAAACATTGGACATTCTGAAACCTTTTTGCCATTAAACAGAAAGATAATATTGATCCAAATGTTGAAGGACTATGCAATAACAAGAATACATCGATGGTAAATTGTAATGTTACATTTATCCAGTATGCAAATGGTTCAATTGGTTAGAACATTAAAAGCAACAAACATCACTGTTACATCTTATTCACTTAATTAATGATGATAATCTCTTTCTAAAACATTGTAACAATGTCCTAAGGTCTTAATATTGAAACCATTATTCTGATTAGATTAACCCAATTGTTAGATATGAATTCTGTTCACAGATTCCCATGTGGCCATCCTTAACTTTAAAAACTTGGATTTTATCATATATAAAAAGCTATCTACTGAAGGACTTATCTCGTCATCATGTGGGAATTATATGCATAGTTCAAAAACTACCTGACAATTCGTTTCGTTTAAAATTTAAATACTGACTGGATTGCTTGAAATGCATTTACACAGGAGCATTTGTTCATGGCCATTCAATGAACATATTCCATTATTAAAACGTCTAATAAAATTATAGGAAAACTTGACTGTATTGATATTTCGGTCACATTGCTCAATAATTCTGGCCATTTGAAGGAAGTCATTTATTCAATTACTTCAACCCCATTGACTACTGATAAAAACAGACTTGATCTCGACTTTAAAATATTAAGACACTCTATTTACACTACCATGTTACATTTCAATCTAACAAATAGTTTCATTACTAAACCACTCGCGCACAAATATAGCCTTTTAAGACTGAATACATTCCATTTACTAATTACCGCCTCATAGATTGCCTAACTCTCTATTTCAATAAACTATTTGTGATTCTGAAAACCTCAAGCCAGCATGAAATAGTATAAGTTTCACCAGTCGAATTGCAAGGTACTCTTAAACGTAAAAGCAGACCTAATGGAGCAAAGTGAAACTCTCGTGGGCCTCATATAGTTATTGACACTTGAATTTAACTGATATTCATGTAAGCTACGTCAATTTTAATTACTTAAATAAAAATGCGTTAGTGGTATGGCGTAATTTCTCAGTTGATTAATTAGTAGGGGTAACATTATAACTTGGATCCAAGTGCCTTCAATGAAACAATTGGAGAGTAGAAATGACATCATGAGAGGCATAATAATTCTAAATAGCTATATATTGTCCAAACAAAAGGGCCCCTGCTGTTTTGGTAATCAAATTTCAGCAAATCAAAACAAATAACAAAATATTGTCCAATCAAAATGATCCCTGCTGTCTTGGTAGTCAAATTGTAGCCAATCAAAACAAATCACTCGTTGTGACAACAACTCCACACGGATAAGGACCTACTATTTTTTCCACATTAAATTGAGCTGGAATGACGCTGTTCGTTCGGTTTGAAATGTTAGTAGTAGATTCTAATCCTAGTCGGCGTGTGAAAGTTTGGTGACTTTATTTTTTCCGGACGACCCACCTGTAAATAGGTTCGGATAATCGGAAAAAAATCAATGCCAACATGTTGGACAAGGATCCACAGGAAGAAAGTATCTTCGTGAACAGAAGTTAATATCCTCGAAAAAAATTGTTTGCCTCTTTCTTTTCTTAATAAACTTGAACATTCTCAGACTTGACTTCCTACTCAAGCATCATTTACTCTGGAATAATAGTTTTGCCTTGAAAATCATGTATGCTTCCTCAATTCAACAGAGAGGTCGGCCCTCTTATCCATGAGTTTCACAGTTAAAATGTTGAATGATATATGATGAAGAAATTTATTATAAAGATTGCATTATGCTTCAATAATAAATAATTCAGAAAAAATGTGTCTTCAATTTGCAATTTTTATATTTTTTCTTATTTACACTAGTAACCTTCTATGAGAATCTCGAGAAAGAATCTGAAAATAGCTTGGTAATATAATTACGGCTTAACGGTAATATCTGCTTAAAATGTTAAGCAAGAGTATCTAATCTGACATTATACGCCTATTATTCTAGAAATATTTACTAAGATACAGCATGACATAGTCTCCTACTGACTGGACTGGTGAATAGGTGCAACTTCAAGCTGTGTGCGGTAAGTGAAATTATTTCAAGACAATTAACAAAGTCTACCCTTTTTCCGATTTCATACTGACATTTGAAATCGAAAAGGATGATGCAGTCGTCGTTGCAAATTTTCTTCAACTGTTAACCGTTGTAGCCCATAAATTACTTAGTTTTATTGGAATTGCAAGAATTTGACTAAAATTTGGTATGGTGCGAAAAAAATGCATCAGCTGTGAATTCGATACACATACAAAGAAATTCTCTATACAATCCCTTTAAGCTTTCCACGCTGTGTCTTAATATCTATGTGGTAATACATGGTAATTGTAGGCATAACTAAGTTGCCTAATAATATGAACAATTTGTCTGAAGAGCGCTTGTCGGGACTCTCATGGGAATATTTTCAGACACAAAATCATCGAAATAATATCAGGTGTCTGTGTTCGAATCATCGATCTTGCCCATAACTTTACATTCGGAACAATGTTAAACTATTCATAATATACAAGCTTCAATAAATTATATGAATAATACAATATACCGAGTGCAATTTTTGCTGTAGTTTGATAGTACCGTTGAAACGAGATCCAACCGATCGAATAGTCTGATATTTAGATGTATTAGTGCTGTATAATATATGAAAATTACAAACCTATCATTTCCCTTGATAAGAACTATTAAGTTCACTAAAATTTAATTACTTACTTATCTATCTTCTAGTGTGTTTTATCAATAATAAATTAAAGCGTTACTCACGCTGTCGCTTGATTTAGAATAATGAATTGCATTTGATTGATCAAATATGCGATTTTCAACAGAAAATTAGAATAAAAATTTGAAGGTATAATATGACAAAAGCAGACACACAGAGATTAGAAATAGAAATGCTTTCCCTTTTTTTTGGAAGATAATATACACCCACTAGCAGCTTTGAGTTTAAATTAAAATATTTGGCAGTACAGTAACATTTACCAGTATGAAACATTCAACCTTCAGTATACACTTCTTTTGAACTTTTAGAGGCGATACTGAATAATATTACCAAGTTTCATCAAAATCTGTCAAGAATTGGGCCCTAAGAGTGTTTACAGACTAAAACTAGTGGGCGTATAAAAAACCAATACATTTCTGAGGGTATTCTATTCCTAGGCTACTGGCAACTTGGTTTAAAGCCTGTTAAATAACAATACACCAACGATATATAATTAGTTGGATAACCTCTTCGAACGGAAGTACCATTGGAAGGTGTGATGCTATAAGTGATTCTATCGAAACCCTCCACAGTTTGTTACCATGAAGTTCCACGTTTAAAGAGCAATGGGAGCAAAAAGCTTTACTTGGTCGTTTATTTTGGTATGATGGTCTTCTTCGTGTATATTTGAGCGCAGGTTTGTTGCCTTTTGTGCGTTTTTGTTGTTGGATGTTGTTTTTATTGGACTTACCGTCATAGCCCATTGTGATTAAACACTAAACAGAACTTCCACATGTTGTCTAGTGGCTCTTTAATTCATCTTAGTCAAACCAGTGGAAGAAAGATTGTTTAAACAAGAATACGATCAACAAATCTGTATTGATACACGTCGATGATTGAAACACAATGAAATCTTCACAACTAAAGATAAATATATCAATTTGTAGAATGCTACATGTTTACAACAAGTCAATAAGACTATAGAGTGATGAAATTATTTACGGCCATCTTTTACTTGATTATTTCTTCAATAAATATAGTAAAGAGATTGAAAAAGGCGGTGAAGATTCACTCAATATGCCAAAAGGCTAATTTATTCTTATCAATAACGACTCCCTAGAGAAGGCTACTAAAGCTTTAAGTGCACTAAATAGATCTCTTGGTGGAATCAAAGCCACAATTCGACTTTTTGTATCAGTTTGCTTCAAATAATTTAATTAAAACTTTTATCCACCAGGACAAATTTAAAAAGATATATGACCAATAAGATTACACATGAAAAGAAAAGGAAGACAAACAAATTAGGAACTTTTTTGAAAAAAAAAATCAACCGTAAATGAAACCTTGTTAAAAGAGTTGCTAGAATAACATTGGCTATTGCTAAACGTATATATGATGTCCGTATCGAAAAGCTGCTACAGCCTTTTGCGATAGCTACGTCATTAAACGCTTAATTTAGTTGAACTGCAAGCTCGCAGATGTCTTGACTTGGAATGGATGCTGTCAGTGTTTCCAATACTTATGCAAAGTTTAGAAAGGGCTCACTATTTTATGTAAAAAACTGTAGAGCATTTAATGATGTATTTATGTGATAAGTTATTAAGTGCAGGTGACAGATGAATATTGGTATTTGTATAATAAGATGGAACATAACGGTATCTCGTCTTCCAGATGTAAATCACATCTTAATCATTTATATCAGATAACGGTTTTCAATTACCATGAGATCAAATTGAAAAGTCTGTCTTCAATCCGCCATACGAGGTAAGGAGGTCCCGAGAATGATTTCCACCTGAATTTGGTAAAGGGGGGTAAAACTCCGCCGAATATACAGACACAAGTCGACTCTTGTCCTCCATTTGCTGCTTTTTAACTCATTTCAATTAGATCTTCATGAAAATGCATGTAGTAATTGGGCCGTATGACGATTCCTTTTACTTATCCTTGGCTGGTCCTTCTTTATTGTATATGGAAACATAACTCATTGTCTAAAATATTTCATTTTAAGTGATTTTCTCAATCAACTTACGAAATGCATACGATTGTCATAGTATTCATCTGAGAGTTTAGCAATAAAGACAATTCACTAAAATATCACCCAAAGAAGTGGAATTTTCAATTCGAACGCCACATCATAAACGCTTCGGATATGATTGTCAACAACTCATTATTTCCATGATCCCTTGTGAGAGATTGGAAATTCGTTTGACTGTATACTAATTACAGAGCACGGGTCGTGTAAATCATTGTCTAGCTTTGTATAACTAGATCTCAGGAGTCCATGGAAATAATTAATTCTTGGTTTTATCTGGAGTTCGTAATAAGGACTGTTCGACTTGACAGACAGTAATTTTTAGTATATTGGTCCCTGCAACTAGGGATTTAAACCCAACTCAAGTTATCATAAAGAAAGTGCCCTTGAATTATCTTGGATATCACTTGCCTTCTACTGTAGTACAACTTTGTAACGGTGTGAAGTCCTCGATCAAGTCTACAGTCAAACTATCATTGTAAAACCTCCAAGAGAAGTTGAAAAACACGGTGTCGAATATATGTTAGCAATTCAACTTTGCTTACAGTTAAAACTATCGTTGATCAAGAATGATTTCGAACTCTTGTATTGATTATTCTTATTTATATCATTGCAAGAGCAAGTCTTAGAGTTTCTTTCCCTAAATAAGCCCTTCTCTACCATGATATAGAATAGCTGTTCCACTATTTCTTAATAGCAAAGCAGGAATAGCATTTTACAGTGTACTCCTTCTCATCAAGATGAATATATGCCATAAGCGTCAAAAGGTACATTTTTAAACATATGGAAGAGCTGCTTCACGGCTAACAAATATTACCGTTTAATTTAATAAGAACTTTAATGAAATCACTAAAATTGGTGTATACATATTAATTTAATCAAAAATTTGCACCCAATTTGTGTGTTAGATTTATTAAAAGTTAACAAGAAGTATACAATTTATATATTTCAGAATCTGTCGGTATCTGTATCAGTTCTGACGTTGAGTGCTATCAGCATTGAGAGATGGTACGCTATTTGTCATCCACTGAGATTCAAATCAACATTATCGAGGGCCAGAAATATGATCATCATCATCTGGATTGTTTCGGCAGGTGCAGCATTACCTGAGCTAGTTGTTGCCCAAACCTACCCATACGTTTACAAACCGCCATTTACATCGTTCTTATTGACATCTTGTCGTCCATCTTGGGATCCTTGGGTACAATCAATCTACCAAACAGCATTAATGATAGTTATGTATTTATTCCCTTTGACTTTAATGGCTCTCACTTATGCTAATATAGCATACGTTTTGTGGCGTAAAGAAATACCCGGAGAAATACGTAAGTATGAGCTGTCTTTTTTGCTTACGTCGGCCAGTCTGCTATTTTCCCCCAATAGAGCTATACGTAAGCCATCCATAACACTTTCAATGATAAAAAGTACGACGGCTTCATCATTTAAGTGGACTGACGGGACTAATATTAGTCCAAACTGTTAGGCTGTTGAACATTGATGTCAATATAGCAAAAAAACATGTTAAAATGTTATAAATGATGAGCTTTTGACGAACCGAATGTAAATTTGTTTTTAATTAATACGAAAAACTCAATCAGTTGGTAAAATACATATACGTATACCATACCATTTAAAGACACAATGTCAAAACTTGATTTCGGAGAATTTAAGATCAATCACTTTCAAACTACTAAATTAAGGACACGTGCCATCATCTTTTTTAAATTAAAATAACATTTCTCATAGTGGTAAAAACTAGAATTTGTACCGTTTCTATGATATTAATAGATTATTTTTTTTAAAAAATTGCATATGCCATGATCAGGAATAGCTTTTAGACCAAATGAAGAAAATATCTTCTTGACAATGGCTTATCTACAAAAAAAATAGTTTGATCTTTAAGAGGATGGTTATTTAAAATGAGTTTTATCTTTGGATATCATAAAGATATATGCTAGTGTGGTATTTAAAGGGACATTCTGCTTTCTTTTAAGGTCAAATTTTATTTCCAAATTTGTGAAAACTATGCACCAAAATCTAGAAAAATATGCCCTTTATCTGAAATTTTTAACTAAAAGAATCAAGCAGTTAATATTTAAACGCCTAAAATATTTAAAAACATTACGTAAGGTTTTTAAGTTCGTTATGCTGTTTGGAAGCTGTTAGAAAACTACTGTGCGGATTTAAGTAAATAAACGCCTAATTGTAGAGAAATATGTCTCCTTCGTTTTATGAACGTTTCAACTAATAATATCTAGCAAATATAAAGCTAAACACAAAACTAGGTCAAACTTCCAAAATAACAATGATTATTCTCCATTTTTAATTAACCCTTTCAAAACCAATGCAGTTTGATCAAGATGATACATAGATATAAATAGGACACTTTAGAAATATTTTCAGGTATAATTTACATTTTTGATAATGAAAACTTTTTACAAAAAAACAACGAAACGGAATACCTCTTTAATACAACTGTGATAGACCTTTGAGTAAAAGTGAAAACGAATAAGCTGGATTGTTGAAGATAATAGAGGAATTGTTTTGACGTTTGTAAAATGAAGTGAAAGTAAAGTCTTGATTATATTACTTAGTAGAATTATTAAGTGGAAGTTTAAGTGAAATGTGCCACAACTTATTGCAAGGAAACGTATAATGACATGAACACGACTCTAGTCTTTTTGATATTGGCATCAAGAATGAAGCATAAACTATGTGTTAACGAGTGAAATGAGGCATACATAACAATCTGACTGGATTTCTAATTGTATTGATGAAAGCCAATGTTCTGAAATTTCTACAAGAATTTTCATTATTGTTTTCTGTTTTCCCTTTCAGTATATTTCCTCTCATTCATCATAATTTTATGTTGATGCTAGAGGTAAAAAGTCGTAACTATCTATTCTCGTGAATTTCTAGATTTCATTACTTCCATTTAATGAATTACTTATTGGCAGCTTTCCATGATTTACATACCGAATTTTTTTTTTTAACTAAATTGTACTATACGAATCAGACAGTGAAACAGTTACCTACGTCAGTAGTTATTCAAATTATTTTGAAATAGTGCATTTGACTCTAAACGTAAATACAAGCAAGTATATAGACATATCCACATGACCAGTGATCACCAGATATTTAACAACCTTTAATGTCATACTAATTTTTTGCTTCTGCAGCAGTCTTAAGGTTGGAATAGACGAGGCGCCCGATGCAGTGTGCCTTGACGGATTATCGATAAAATAGACAATTGTAGAAGTCAATATTGTACGGAAGCCCACTTCTTTAATGATGTCGCCATATATTAACATGCCAAATCAGTACCAAATGGAGTATCGGGTTTTTATTACAACCAACCTTCATCGCTTACGAGGCAAACCTGATTGAAGATACAGACAAATTGACGATAGCTGACAGAGTTGGTGACAGATAAGGCCCACTAAAACGAACCATCTTGAACATAATGCGTCCCCAAGGACATCTTTAAAAAATGTTAGTCTAATTTCTGAGGAAAAAGATTCTATTTGGCAGGGACAATGAAACAAAATAATGGTAAAAAGACAATGTGGTGCTTCGAGTCTCATTTGAATAACACAAACAACAGTCAAAATAAGGTGCATTCACCTTGAGGTACTTCCGTTTTCCCGAGGAACATTTAAGTTTAGAGATTCTTTACATACACAACATGTAGTACACTTGAGCCTTCAGTTAGTACTTAATTTCCCATGATTACGACAAAACATGTAATCCCCTCCTTGGGTGGCCGGGTTGAATCATATGAAGACTTTACCTCGACCACTGCCTTGATCTAACAAAGATCCTTCAATAATGCAATCAAGCGCTTTACTTGTTGAACCACTGTAGCTCAAACGTACATAACTCGTTCAAATATCTTGAGCTAATTCCAACAAATCTCATACAGATGGACCAATTGTCAATAGTGTCACATTGAACCTCAACATAGCTCTATTTAGTGCCATGAATTATAACGTTCCAATGAAGTGTTCTATCAATATGTTTTTTAGCCTCGAGCACTTTGAAGTGAAAATGATAATAGGCAACTTAGATTAAATATGATGAAGTCGAGGAAAACTTAATTTCCTTATATTAAATTTAACATGGGATTGGAAACTATCAGTTTAAATATTTAATACTGTGTTTGAACTCTCGTTCTCATATTATTTACTAATATAATAAATCATAAGGAGGCATACAGATTTTGTTCTGGACGAATCGGGCCAGAAATAATTGTCAAGAGATAACCGAATGCTCGACCTAATTTCATGACGACAAAGATACAATACTCTTTTGACTTGATTTTGTCGACGAACGGATTTGTGAGGGTTTGATTCTGAACTGCGATACGTTTGCCAGCTTTTAAGTTTTATCGATAGGGAATGCGAATCTTCAGAAGATTATATTCCCACAAGTTACATGAATTGATATCTTTCATACTTCTTGAAATTATTCATCGACAATGCACTGGTCGCAGCTGCAGTCGCTTCGTGACCTAAATGTGTAAGACATCATCTGTGGAGATTTATTACTTTACTCGGTAATTGTGTCATATACATTTAACAGTTTAATTTCTCAAAATCTATAAACAAAATCAGAGGACATCATCCCTGTCTGATTATTTCTTGGGGTGTAATATCTGGTATTTATTCATATGAGGCTTGATCGTCTGGAACCTCAATGATGGTAGCCAAATCAGGGGTGTAGTGGGACAAGACATTTAAAATATCGCATGCCATTTACTTAACTTTTGGATTAAAATTATTGAATGCTTAAATGCTATTGGGTCATTTATAGATTTTTCAGTTGGAAAGGAACACCACGAGGTCGATTACTAGCTCTTAAATTCTCAACTATTATCTGTGAACAAGCCTAGAACTTGAGATCCACTGTGATAACTAACAGCAGCGAGGAAAGAAATTTTCATTCTTCCGCAACTCTGCGATCGGGTCTGTCAACTCGTCGTTCGACATAGTTGCCATAACCAAGCTTCTAGTTGGCTAAGCGATATGATCTTAAACTGATGGGTCATTTATTCCAACAGACGTTTACTTAAAGTTTTCGTTTAAAACAGATCAATTGTTTAGTAAGGCTTTGCTTGTCGATTTTAGTCGAGACTTTGCATTTATTCCATATTTCAACATATCTAAGATTTGGTAGCAGACCATTATTAGATTTTCTTAATTCAGCTGAAACTCTTATGTGACACCTCTAAGGACAGACCCATTATCTGAAAATGACCATCAAGTTGGGCAAGCGGAAAATTAATGTGGCTATAGTAATCCCCAAGTTCACAGAGCCACTATATTCATGTCATATATTATCTGATGTCGAAATATATTCTAATCTAATGTAATGCCTTGTTAGTCAGATGTATCCAAATATGTTTCTACAGGATGTCCTTTATTGAGTGTATCGATTAAAATTACATGTACAGGATATCTTTACGATCAAGATATCAGTACTAAATAAACATATGCTGTGTTCGGATAAGAAAGGATAATAAACTCGCTGAGAATTCTCCTTTGACACTTTTGATTTGGTTTTGACTGGAGATTCAGTTGAGAGTAGATGAATCCGACAGTATTTTCCTGATATCACACGATGACCACGATAAGAGTCTGTAGGTTGAGCTAATCTGGTAAGATGTGATCATACACATGTCTAGATCGGATAGAATTGTAGTTGCAATGATTTTCAAGGTCGTGATCTAGAGTGATCACGATTTGTCGATAGCGCCGCTCGAATGGCACAGGAAATGATATTCTCTTCATGGATCTTAATTCGATTTTATATGTGTTCAGTTGCTTTTTCGTACTACACAATACGATTTGATACAATGGTCATGTCTGTAAATTTATCTAAAATATTTCTACATTAACCCTCGGGAGTACCCAGGTAATCCTCCATCCCAGAAAACGTATACATGCAAATCTACAGCTACTCACTACAAATTCGCTCGCCGTGATAAATAAATGATGAAAACGAAGAAACAATAACGATTTCTATCGTTGCGACATCTTAAGACACCCACCGCGTAGTAGTTTAATGATCACTAGTTGTGATAGATAAATGATGAAATAACGAAGTCAAAATAAGTATGTCTACTAAAATCAAGTACTACAAGAAGAGTCCACAAGAAACACAGTTCCCTTTGGAGCAAGAAATTTCCATTTTTCCAGCGTGATATTTATTTTGCTTGACAGTCAATCTATCTTTTTGTCTGGGGAGTCGCATTTATGTCTATAGGTGAAAACAGCTGTAATGAAAGTTAAAAAGGATGTAAATTGAGGTGTAAATATTAACCGACTTTTAAAATAGACAATTCCACAGGTTTCAGTAAACTATGTCTGGTTCCAGAAACAGAAATGAAACTGTTGGAAGTATGGGATGAATACATGAACGTTGTCGTTCACTTTTATTGCTAGTACTTTTACTATAGACGAATGCGTTTCACGAAAATTCCTTTGACTTTGTGGTCCACGATAAGAAGTGCTGTGGGTATGTGTGTACGAAGAAGGGCATGCTCTTGTGAAATAAGTGTGCGAGGCTGATTTTTGAAAAAGAAAATGCTTTATTTGTAGCTGGAAGAAAATCAATGATTGATGGTAAAGGAAATAATACAGAAGATAAGTTACAATCCAGAAGAAGGGCTGCTAAAATGTTGATTACGATTGTTGTTGTGTTTGCTTTATGTTATTTACCTGTGCATCTGCTCAATATGTTAAGGTTTGTTGCTAATCCCCGAGGTTTTTAGTTCTAGAAATCCAATTCAATGACATTTCAATTCTGGCACGAGTATTTTCCACGAAACGAAGCAGCAAATACATCATCTGATCATGGCCGTGACATGGAATACGTTTTGAATTTACAGTGATTCGATCGACATGATTGGACTGACTTTGAATGGATATGCAAAGATTACTTGTTTATCGACAACAGACAAGAACACGACTTTAATACACAGATGGCAATACGATTATTGAAAGATTTCGCAGCACGAATCCATAACCATAATAGGGACCACCTTTTAGTCATGATCAGAAAAAAAAAATAGAATTAAGATGCGATATTTCTTGAAGCTTAGGCACTGAAAGAGGTTACTTGGTAAGCGTAAAATGGTAGACGTCTCATAATTTTTTTATTAATGTTTTGTAGATATTTTGGGGTATTGGTGGACCTAGATGAAGAGAAAGCCACTTTACAGTCACTGGCATCACATTGGTTACCCTATTTAAACAGCTCAATCAATCCAGTCATTTATAATTTCATGAGTGGTAGGTGGTTTGTTTAGCTTTTAAATGGCTATCTATGGAGATTGTCATATCTTAGATAATGAATACTAATACTTAAATAAATGATATAGATATGAACATAGCCTGTCAATTATGAAAATATTTGGAATCGAATTGCCATTCAAGTGGACAACGCCATCTTAAAGGAGATGCTAGTTATGGATTCCAATTGTGCTCTGGGTTGTACTAATGATGACAGATGTGATGTAATGTACAAAGGGGTAAATTTTGTCAGAATAGTGTTATTAGCCTGCAGAAGAATATTGCAAAGGTTGTATCAAAATATGTCCCATAAGAATTGAGGCATACATGGAGACGAAAACTTCCTTCTGAAATTGCTAATGCGTCTGTCGAGTCCCAACTTCTCTTACATTTAATGACTACCTTGACACATTATCTATTCGTAGAATAATATAACAATATAACGTGTTATTTTTATGTTACATGTATACAAATAAACCGTAGTTATACGTCTTTGAATCAGTATTTTATTGACCAGAGAAAATCATGTAGTGCATGTCAAGAACCTGTAATTAACGTGCAAGTCATCCCGTGTGAGACGGTAGTCTCATCAAGAGAAAGTAATTTCCTTCCAATTCTCACCGATCAAACGAAAAGCATTTCACTTCCCTCCGCTGATTCCATAGAAAGGAAATTGTGTGAATTAACTATACGCCCACACGAAAACAGGCTACATATCTTTATTTGAATATACATTGCCAAATGCTATAGCAGAATGTATATATTTTGATCTAAGTTGATCATGTTCAAATTTGGGAGCTTTCCTTACAACAAATCCTAGATAATAGCACCTTCAATTTTCTAAAAAAGAAATTCCCTCGAGCTGGTGATGACCAGAAAAATGTCGATCAAATGGGAAAGTTCCTTGTTCTATGACCCGCAGTCGAAGTGAGCGTATTTGACGTGATGTATCATTTTTAGTAGAAACTTTTTTGTGAAAGGATAAGGTTGACACTTATTGATTTATGTGATAATCAGTAATTAAATTGTCTTTTTCAGTTAAATTTCGAAAAGAGTTCAAAACAGTTTGTTATTGTTTTACCAGCGTCTACAAGAAACCTTTTCGTCGTCCCCGAGCCGAGACCTACACAATGACATTTTCTCAAAGTAACTACAGTAATTGTCATACAGAAGAACTTACCATGTCCAGTTTTAAAGACTGAATAAGTCCAGAATAATTTGCTTTTAGAGGGTTAATGCTTCAATAGAGACTGAGACACGATTCATGCGTCATCGATGTCGCAGATTTTAGACAGAAATATTCTCTTGGATTTTGTTTTTGTTATGCTCAACGCTTTTTGTATAGGGGCCAGTAAATATGTTTAAGTACATAATATCAAAACGTTTTTTTTTTTTGTTCAGAGACGAAATATCATGAACAAAAAATGTAGAAAATCCTATTAGGTTTATGTCATAAAAGGAAAATGAACCTTTTACGAATCTGCTAATATTAACCATGAGAAATGCCTGCTCCTAAGCATATTATGTAATTCAGATCCTTTACCTACTTAAGTTTAGGAAAACAAATTGATATTTACGTAAGTTTTGGCGAAGGAAAACTTGACCTCACTTTTTTCATGAACAGCATCATTACAGAAGAGGACCGGGTTACAAAGTCCGGAGATACCTTTTAGCATTTGTTAGATCTCTAGCTTTCCGTTAACGTTCAAGTCGCTGAGCTATTCCGGATGATACGATCCAATGTGCCATCGGTCAATTAGAACTTTTGAAAATATTGTAACATACCTTTTGAATAATAATTGTGGCGATCTTCAAAAGCATCATTTTTATGTATATATTTCGGAATAGATCGCAATCGTATGAAATTAAACGTAGACGTAGCATGAACATGTAACAGATTGTTAATATTGTATATTGTATGATAAAAAGTAATAATGTATTAAAAGATAAATTTCAAAGTGGATAATCATCATATCTTTAGAATGTACCAATGTAACGGAGAAACATTTTTGCCTTCTTTGCGCAATACCCGTCATTGTTACCTTGAACGACATAACCGAGGTAAGATGAAGTTGACATATACCTACAAGAGAGGTTAATGGCCAAAGATACCATAAGAAAATAACAAATTCAGCATTCCCGCCCAACAGGTACTCTAATCGTTGTAAAAAGATTAATCTTGATACAAATCCACACATCAGGTAGAAGAAATGATCTGCCATATATTTAAGACTGTAGCACTGGCTAAAGCAAACGTGACAAATGCATTTTCTGACAAGTTCCTGATACTAGCAGTGCCGCTTTCCTATAAAAGGGAAATAACCATTTTCATGAACATGTATACAGCACTCAGACCACTAATTCAATTATCATTTTCGCGTTATTAATATGAGGAAAATCAACCTTAAAAAGGTTTTCGCATGAAGTGTGTACACGCTTTCCCAAATGCTTCACTGCCATTTATTTGGCAGTTATCGATATTGGTGTACACACATCACTGGAAATAAGAATAACATTTTTCTTTTACATTACATTCTCATCGATCGTCAATCAAGTTTGGCAGTCAAATTGATTTTCTTGCGTTAACTAAATTGCTATTAAATGTGTTGTTCATAGAAGCAGTTTCTTTGAAAATTGTTTCATACAACAATGCTTTCGCTTGATTATTTAGTTGGTTTTCTGCATCTGATAAGTACAGATTATTTGGGGCTTCCTTAAAAAGAAACGCATTGTTTTAATGTTATTCTTAATTTTTTTTGGAAATGTGAGGAGTCATATTTTGTGGTCTCCTGATTCCAAAACAGATTAGAATGAACCGAAACTTTATTTTAATCGGAAATCCCAATATCACATTCTCCGGACTCAAAAACAGATTAGAATGAACCGAAACCTTGTTTTAATAGGACATCCCAATATCACATTCTCCTGACTCAAAAACAGATTAGAATGAACCGAAACCTTGTTTTAATAGGACATCCCAATATCACATTCTCCGGACTCAAAAACAGATTAGAATGAACCGAAACCTTATTTTAATAGGACATCCCAATATCACATTCTCCTGACTCAAAAACAGATTAAAATGAACCGAAACCTTATTTTAATAGGACATCCCAATATCACATTCTCAAAAGGAGCCTTACAAAAAGAATGAACAGTGAAAGCACTATCATCTTTCTCTTTAGCCCTTACGTTCCAACCCTATCGTTGATGCAGCCACAACTGACTATATTTATCAACATTCCAGAGTTGACACTGGGCCCTGCATTGCCTCAGTCGTGATGTCTTTTCAGTGCCCTATTTGCTACTGACCAGAAAGGACCTATATCACGTGACCAAGCATGCATATTGAACATCTGTTACACTAAATATAGAGATGATGAAATACATCAAAGGCACAAACTGTTATTAGGGTTTTGACAACAGGAAGAACTGAACGATAATAACCATCTGTATCACATATGAATAAGCATGCATATTGAACACCTGTTACACTAAATAAAGAGATGACGAAATACATCAAAGAGACAGACTGTTGCTATGTTTTTACAACAGGAAGAACTAAGCGATATTAACCACCAATATAATATTAAGGACGATATGTCCGTCCATCCCACTACATATAATCTTTCCTCTAAAACATGCCACTCTATGAGGGTTTGTATAACAAATGTATCCACACATTCTCTTTCTTCTAAGAAAGAAACACGCTTCATAGTGTTTATTCTATAATTTATTTTGTCCAAAAACAGTTTTAGTACATAATAAACTTATTGCATAGTAACCACAGGGATCAATGATTGTCAATCATTGAAGAAAATCAACACATGAACACAAAATAAGAAATAAGAAAATTTACTTCCAATGGGTAGTAACTCGTGAGTGATTCCCCAATCAAGAACGCAAATAACTGAACGAATAAAGAAAATCAACACATGAACAAAAAATAATTAACCTAACGTACATAGTAAAATTAGATCGAATTCATCTATAGTAGCTCTGTGAAAAATGATGCTTTAGGATCTATTACCTTCCTTGAAGGTGAGCTACTGACATGACTCTTATATGTACACCTTTTGTAACACATGGAACCAACGTTAGAATAGTGTTGGCGAATACGACCTTTGGAGATGACAAAAGGTTAGTGTACGAAAGATGTCATCGACGCTGCGCATTGACACCTTCGCGGAAAAAGCAGTCGTCTTGGTAAATTATCGGAAAGATATTAGAATGCTGAGATATTGTCTTCAAGTAAGTCAAAATTCTTCTTCATGGGTTTCTGTAGCTGTTAAGCACAGTTGGAGTTACAAACTACGTCAACTTCTTGCAAGGTCTGCAATGTTATTGAACTTGACTAATGAATACAAGTGTAAAGGGATCGTGAATCTAAACGCACTAAACTTATTGTCTGATGATTATAGATGATCTGCGTATACGAACGAGAAACCGCTTGATAAAATCAGTTAAATTAGTGCCCAAGATCGATAACTTTCACTCTAAAACGTGTTAATTGTATTTCACTAGACCGTTCTTTATTTAGTGTAAACAATATACGTTTCAATTCCCTGCTCATCAGATAGCTTGAAAACATATCCTCCTGATATCGGTACAACAGTGTCTCAAATGAATACCAAGCTGAATAAGATTTCATAGATAAAAGAATACAACAAATTACTTTAAATAAGATTAATTAGCCATCAGAAGCTTCTGTAAATCCATATTTATCATGTTAAAATGAAGATAAATGAGAGTACATATGTATTCGATCTCAAGTGAAACGAGCCTATAATCAAATCATATTGTACTAATATATCCGAATTATATGTACATGTATTTAATTTTAGGCCACGGGAGACAATCGCATCCCACAGAATTAATTTGTTATGTAATGGAGTACTTTTTTTTCCTTCTTCAATAACGTTTAATATAATAAATGAACTTTTATCATTACATTTTACTTTAAATTGAACTGTTGCGTACTCGCAAAGACTAAATTTATCATACTTTCAATTTTAATGGAAGAATATAAATTATATACAATAAGATATAAATCTGATTTCGAGGAAAGGATGGTTTGATTATCCCCATCAGACGGAATAATAGAACAAATACTTTACTAAGAAAAATGGAATAAGCGGTCTGGAACTGCTGGGTATTTTTCATCTGTTCTGAAGAGGGCAAGGGGTTACTTTGTTGTATACTCATTGGCTTTAGTTTGCTATGAACATGGTTGAAATTAAAGAACTGTTTTGTTTGACAATCATTTTTTGTTTATAGACATTGGAGAATTTCTCCTGTTGGCTCTCTCACAATGGGCATTGGGCTATCTTATTTGCTCTATTGCTAGTGGTATTGAACGGGACACCAAAAAGCTGCTTTACCTGCATGATGATGAATGTTCAGTACTATCGGTTTTGCTGTATTTAGTGTCTCATTCCAAAGGGCTTTTTTGGTTTCTTTATCAACATGGCATTCCACAGAGAAAATATCATTCATTTAATTAAAAAAGATTAGATACATCAATGAACCTTTCATTGCTTTTTAAGATCTAATTTTTTAGGTAATTTTGAAACAGTGGCCAAATAAGTTATATAACATGTTTGAGCTCAAGTACAAGTACATGTGGATGTTGCTAAAATGTCCCACCTTTCAGAACATATTAAACCATTTTGCAACCACGACTGTGATTTCGGCATCACTTTGAAGCATTCATAACGTTTTGGACAGTTTCATGTGCCGGAATCGTTAAATGAAAAATAGAGCAATAAGTATACCAAAAATTCCTTATGGGTGATCAAAAAAATGAGTTAAACAAGGTTACGTTTACCTTAAGTAAAACCAACTATTTAATGTATGATAAGTTTATCTGTTTAGTCAATAGAAATGCTAAATAGTTTTGAACAAGTTACTTCACAGTTGGAATTTATTGCCATTCAACGTGGTCGTCGTAAATAAAAATGAAATTACAATTCAAAAGGCAACTACTTTCTGGTAAGAGAATATAGATCTTGAGAATATTACGTATTATCTGTTATAATGATATACCACCAACGCTCCCTTATCTCATTTATTATACGTTTCTTTAACTTTGAGAGCAAATTATTACACAGATAATTTTCGTAGGGTTTGAATTTTGCTGATGTGTGGTATAATTATTGTTTTAGTGATTTTTATTTCGTCCAGCCTCAGAACGTTAACTAAGCATATTCCAAATGTGAAATTCTTTGTTTCCTGGGTCAAAATCCTATGCCAACTCTCTCAAGGGGTCTCGCGTTGAGTAAATCATGTACACCACTGATATGTAATTATACCTAAAGATGTTAAGAAAATTTATCGACTCGACTAGAATTTGTGTCATGATTGAACACTTCTTTACTTTGAAATATGAAGTCTATGAACACATTTTGGATGACACATTGATTGAACTTAAAGTATTTAAACGTATACACGATTGTTTAGATGCCGTAAATTTAATAGTTTTTGACATTGATTCAAACGAAATTTTTTAATTGCATGATTAATTCAAGTATTCTGAGACCAACAAACATTCCGGATTGAAAAATTGATTTTTAAGACGCCATTGAACTCAAAGTAACACTCCTATAAGTCAATTGTGGGTTTGTAATGTCAACCTCGTATTTTAAAACGTAATTTAATTTTTCTTGAACTTCCATTTTCTTGAATGTCATTCTCTTTCCGAAATACAGCAAAATATCAGTTTTACGAGACAAACCATGTATTTGGCTTAACGTTAAAAATGGAGAAAAAAACATTTCAGAATCTCCTTTAAGAAATTTCACACTACTTGAGTTTATTTTCTATTATAAAAGATTACATCAAATGTAATAACACTTCCTGTTAGTTTTCAGTCACCCCTGTCGAACTGGCGTACAGATGGGGTACTATACATGATATAGATATATCTGTCATGAAAAAAAACTGTTAAACAGCTTACTTACCATTCAATGATTAGTATATAATTATGTTGACCTATAATCATATTCTGCGCATCACTGCATACTTTAATGAACATGTAGTGAGTACTCATAGGTAAATGCCAAACACATTCCTGTATTTTTATAGTTGTTAAGCCTTGTTTGTTTCCCGTCAATGAACTAATAATTGGATTCTTTGATTCCTTACCGATATTATTAACATTCTTACATGGCTTAATAACAACTCAAATTTCCAGACTACAATAATTTATTAATTTAAAAAATAAAGTGTACCAGACCGTCGTATATTGGTAGATATATGCTATGATACATATCGAACAATTTATGTTGAATCTGAAGGAGAACATTTATTGTTAAAAATATTGCCACGGATATAGGATGACAAGATTGCAATTACCTTGAGACAAAAATCTGAAAAATCCTTAACATCGATCAACAATACACTTCATAACACAACCATGATTTTCGTCACCAAGGTTATATATAACTATGATAGTCGTCATCAATGGTATTATATAACTATGATTGTCTGCATCAATGGTATAATATAACTATGATTGTCTGCATCAATGGTATTATATAACTTTGTCTTCAACAATGGTATAATATAACTTTGTCTTCATCAATGGTATTATATGACTGATTGTTTTCAACAATGGTATAATATAACTATGATTGCCTTCATCAAGGATATCGTATAACTATGATTTACTTCATCAATAGTATTATATAACTATGATTTTCTTCATCAATGATATTATGTAACTATTATAGTCATCATCAATGGTATATGATGTAACTATGATTGTCCTCATCAACGGTATAATATAATAAAACTTGTCTTCATCAATGGTTCTATATAACTATGATTGTCTCCAACACAGGTATTGCATATCTATGATATATAGATAATTATATATATTAAAAAAAAAAAACATAACAAAATCAAACATCTATGAAAATTATAATTACCCGAAGTTAGCATAGCCAGATATTTCTGTTTTATTTCATCATGATTACTTATTTTTTATGATTTCCCCCTGGGACAAGTGTTTCTTAGATAATCCAAGTACAAGTTAATGTAGGCCAAGAGAAGTTCAACGCGGGTATGTGTAAATGTTTTTTTTATAGGAAAATTACGAAGAGTACAATCTAAGTTATCAAGATATATAAAGTTATGTTAAAAAACTTTGTTGTGATCATATAATCTGAAGATGGAATCTTAGATAGAATTAGATGTTGGGATTCTATCAACTTCGACCTACAGTGTCATTAATTAGAGGCGTTTACGGACAAAATAACACCACTTTATTAGTCTAATATTTACCAATAAGCTATAGAATGTTCATTGGTATTCCACCTATTTAAGTTCTTAGCTTAATCACTTTCACGTAGTCGTGATTGGGCTCTTTCTGAAGACAGTAAGATGGAATTCACGAGAAGCGTGGGTACTTTAAATCCACGAGAGGAGACGAATGGTAGTATAGTAATGTGATTAAACTATTTATGCTTGGAAGTTGATATGTGATGTCAAGCTGGAAACATCGAATATTATAGTTTGTCCATGGTTGAATGCTTAACTTTCTAATGGTTTTCTACCTTTACCATTAACAACGTTTTTCCATTGAAATCGGACGTTATAATTCTGTTTTAACAATGATAACCGAGAGGACGGACGGACAACAATAAATCTCAGGAGATGTTTTAGTATATTTTTAATTATCAGATTATTATACTTCAGAGACTCATCGGAAGAGATAAACATTACCATCATGAATGTCACCGTCAAAATGGAGACGTTAAACGATTCAAACGTATCATGTTGGATTTTACCCCCTGAACCAAAATACTGTGGTACCCGAGAGGGAATGATAGAGGTTATCAAAAGTTATATACAACTTAATTCCATAGAAATATTACTTTTAACATTAAACGTAGCGGTATTTGTGATCGGAATCATTGGTAACTTTTTAGTATGTTATGTAGTATATAAATGTAAAGCCTTACATTCTGTGACGAACTTCTTTATTGTTAATTTGGCTGTTGCGGATTTTGTGGTATTGTTGATATGTTTGCCTCCAACTATTGTACAGACTATGTTTGAAACCTGGTTTTTTGGAGAGTTTATGTGTAAAATTATACATGGATTACAGGTAAGAATTAAGAAGACACCCTTTAAGTTTACTGCAACGTGGCATATGATCGACTAATACTGTAAACTTTGTTAAATTGTCGCAAATTTAACCTTTATGCTTATAGGTATAAAATATAATCGTAAATCACTCGGTCGATTTTTACATCTACTTTGCCATTGGCCTGTACTTCTAACAATTTTCTTATCATGTCTCATCTTCATGCTACCAAGTATGACAAGTAATGTCAGTTATCTGGGAAATATGTCGTATACCGTTTCAGACAGTGGTGTCATTTGTTTTTATATTAAATTCGAACGTTTATGTCCGTGGAAATCTGATAAGTTCGGGTACATTCAGAAATTATTTTTGAAAAGTGTCCCCGACTTTATTATGGTTTTACTTCTGAACATAAAGTGATCGATTTACGATCTTTATAAGAGTTCTAGTAGTAACGCTGAATTTCATCCAAATCTGAATAGAAGATTTATGAACAACCATTATAGTTTCCTCTCGATATTGGTAAAAGGCGAATGATTTTGACTGAGTTACGAGATTTTGAATTCTAACGGCTTCAGTTTTAAGAGTGATTTATTGATGGTGTGTTATTAAAAGAAATCGTAATATTTTCAAACAATGTCTTATGAAGGTGTTCAGACACATTCATAGGATAATTTGCAGTCTAGACACATCTCTGGTAGTATTATAAGACCGTTGTGAACATGAGTACATAGGATTATTTTATCTATGAAAGGGAGTTAAAACCGGCTCGCTTCTTAGCATTTTGTGTACAATTTACATCATATCGTCGCAACTGGATGATCGCAAATCACAATCTCTCAGCGACTGAGGTCGAACTATGAGATTCAATAAACAGCATAAAAAGAGCACATCGGCGACAACTCCCATAATCGACAGTGGCCACCAGTGTCTCAATTGATCTCAAATTCTACAGGCCCCAAGTCCCCTAAAAACATTAAATTGTTGAATATACTTAAACAATCGTACACTATATATCATAAGGACGGATGGTTTCGTTGTAGATTGCTGTCCAGTGATTTTGTTTACTTTGCTCATGTGCTTTAAATTGGAAAGTTAAGTTCTAAAACTAGCTCTCTAATGTGTTGTCAAATTTTAAACTCTAATTGGAACTTTCAATTCATCTTAATTTGGGAAAATCGTTTTCTGAAGACGCCACAAATGATACAGACAGAATAATTCTCAAAGCTGGAAATTGTTTGGTATTCTTTTGCTATTACCACCAGGTCAGGGCGACGTCGACCAGATGTCATTGTAGTTTTCCAACGTTACCACGTTAATTTTGGCTAATTTATTGAAAATGTATCCCAGGGTTATATTGTATCAGACAGAGCAAATCGGATCTCCTTTAATATCCCCGTATTTATGTATTTACGTAGCTCAAATCCTAGACAATTGTCTCGAAGGTGTGGAATATGCATTCAATTTCATCGCCAGACATCATACGATCTAAACCGTGTAATTTTCTAAACGATATAATAAGCAAAATGTCATTTCTAATATTTTAGCAAAACCACAAAAGTGAAATGGAAAAAGTTGTTTATGCTTTTCCCAGTACAATTAAGTGCTATCTAATACACTTTTCTAAATGAAAATTTTTGGTTTGTACGCGGAAAATGACGACAGTGCACGATTCTGGCCAGTATTATCATTCTCACAAACAGTTGTTGCTGATGACGTTATCATTTTGAGCTCTGTCAGATGGGAACGTAAACGGGAAATCTACTATAAATATAATAAGGCTTGGCATTAGCTGGCAACCAGTGGTTTTTTGTACTTTTGTAGGTTGATGCTATTTTTATAATTACTATAATTGCTCATTAAATAGTCGTCTATGTTAATTCAGAACAGACTAATAGTTAGCATCGTTTATTTAAGTCAATCATAGTTTACAGGGTGATATAAGTATGTTCCAGACCTGGTTTATTTTTTGTAATACAGAAAGGTTGATATCAGATCATGTAATTGTATTGATCATGTACCCCTTGTTTTCGTACTTCCACCTGTATTTTGTTTGCAATAGAAAATCAGCACCAGAACATTTCTGATAGTCTTGGAATGATGAAGAACTGTTTGTATTCTGTATTTTCATCTATATTTTGTTTGAAATAGAATATCAGTGTTAAAGCAGTTCTGATAAACTTAAAATGAGGATGGACTGTTTGTTTGAAATTGAACATCAGCATCAAAACTGTTCTGATAGTCTAAGAATGAGGATGGCGTCAAAACATTTCTGATAAACTTAAACTTAAAATGAGGATGGACTGTTTGCTTTAAATAGAACATCAGCATCAAAACTGTTCTGATAGTCTAAGAATGAGGATGGCGTCAAAACATTTCTGATAAACTTAAACTTAAAATGAGGATGGACTGTTTGTTTTCGTCCTTTCACCTGTATTTTTGATTGAGATAGAATATCAGTATCCAAACTGTTCTGATAGTAGAAGAATGAGGATGGCGTCAAAACAGTTCTGATAGTCTTAAAATGAGGATGGACTGTTCGTTTTAAATAGAACATCAGCGTCAAAAACAGTTCTCATAGTCTAAGACTGATAGTTTAAGAATGAGGATGGACTGTTTGTTTGAAATTGAATATCAGCATCAAAAACAGTTCTCATAGTCTAAGACTGATAGTTTAAGAATGAGGATGGACTGTTTGAAATTGAATATCAGTGTCAAAACAGTTCTCATAGTCTAAGACTGATAGTTTAAGAATGAGGATGGACTGTTTGTTTGAAATTGAATATCAGTGTCAAAACAGATCTGATAAACTTAAAATGAGGATGGACTCTTTGTTTGAAATTGAAAATCAGCATCAAAAACTGTTCAAATAGTCTAAGAATGAGGATGGACTGTTTGTTTTCGTCCTTTCACTTGTATTTTTGATTGAGATAGAATATCATTATCCTAACAGTTCTGATAGTAGAAGAATGAGGATGGCGTCAAAACAGTTTTGATAGTCTTAAAATGAGGATGGACTGTTCGTTTGTTTCCTTTCTAACATGACATTTGATATAAAGACATCCCTCAGCAAGATACAAATGTTTTTTTTTTAATTAACCCATAATTTCACTATGAACACTACTAGCTAAAATAGTTAAAAGCAACAGGAAAGTATGAAGACAGACACCAATGTTAATTAACTATCTTTGTGTCGTGTTGTGTCCTTATTATTAAAAATTATGAAAAGATGGTAAAGCAAAGAACTATAAGAACACATAATAACCCCATATTTAACACAATAGGAAGACTAGTTTGGGCGGTTTTCTTAATTAACCTAAATATTTAAAATCTTGTCTGAAATCTCAATTATGATTATAGCTAATCATGACAAAATAGAATGTAGCGTCTGTATGAAAGCTTTGTTAAATGAAATATCATCGTCTGTATAGGACGGAATTAAAAATAATATAAGTCCTACTAGTCTGTTCCAGATTGTACAAAAATAGACAACACTATTCATTGTGCAATGGAGGAAATTATCAGCCTTCGATAACCAATGGTTTGATCTATACGACTATACACTGTACTTGTTAATCCTTCCGATCTACGAAACCGAAAAGTACCTATTGCCACAACAAATTATGGTTGAGATTGTCTTTGAAGTTTTCTTACTAACGTTGTCAGTATGTGTGTATAAATAAACAAGAGTATTAATAAGATAATTATAGTTCATTAACTAATAGAGGTAATGTAATTAAACGAAGGCAGACTAAGATATCTAGTCTCGTATCTACCATAATTTTCTTTTTATATCGCGTAATAAAATGTTCCGTAATTTATACTCTAAGGAATACTATTGAATGCATGCTAATTTAGAGCTAATTTTGGTTTATTTCGATTGTCTGATTATGTCTTCGAATCTTTGAAAGATAGGCGTTATTCAACATGAAATGAAGTTTTACGTCATCATTTTCTTCTCTAAGCCGGGCCAATAGGATATCAAGAATGTGAGTAGACAGTATACATCATGCGAGAGGTAGTGACCGAGTCTGGACAAGACAGAATGTGAGTATACAATATACATCATGCGAGAGGTAGTGACTGAGTCTGGACAAGACAGAATGTGAGTATACAGTATACATCATGTGAGAGGTAGTGACTGAGTCTGTACAAGACAGAATGTGAGTATACAATATACATCATGCGAGAGGTAGTGACCGAGTCTGGACAAGACAGAATGTGAGTATACATCATGCGAGAGGTAGTGACCGAGTCTGGACAAGACAGAATGTGAGTATACAATATACATCATGCGAGAGGTAGTGACCGAGTCTGGACAAGACAGAATGTGAGTATACAGTATACATCATGCGAGAGGTAGTGACTGAGTCTGGACACGACAGAATGTGAGTATACAATATACATCATGCGAGAGGTAGTGACTGAGTCTGGACAAGACAGAATGTGAGCATACATCATGCGAGAGGTAGTGACTGAGTCTGTACAAGACAGAATGTGAGTATACAGTATACATCGTGCGAGAGGTAGTGACTGAGTCTGGACAAGACAGAATGTGAATATACATCATGCGAGAGGTAGTGACTGAGTCTGGACCAGACAGTTCATTCTTATGTATCACAATGACACATAGTCGGCACCTGTAGTCCCAAAGCGTCATCAGGTTTAACCTACCGACAATCACCTATTTTTCTGAATATATTTTTATAAAAATTTTGCTCTGAATTTCTTGAAGCTTTTAGGCCGGATGAAGCTTGCGGTGACAATCATTTTCAGCAATAAACTAAATGGCGAAATGATAAATTTTAGCTCTACTGCAAGAAGTATTCTATCGGATGTTGCAAGCGAATCAAAATATGCTCACGTATGCTGTTAACAGCCTTTCGCAGAATTTAAGAGTTTATCATTTAATTTTTGTTTATTTGGCATAGTTATTATCCATACACTAACTAAATTTTCATAGATAGAACCAGAATCCATTTATTAATGAGAGCGAACTGAAAAAATGATTCCAACTGTGTTGTGGACGTGTGTTACTTCATTCAAACACTTCCATCCTAATAAGCGTTACAATTATGGTAATTGCGTCTGCTTCTGATAATCATAGCCAAAACTCCATTTCAGGTTTCTGCAAAATTACTTTAATGCGAGTTGATTTCTAATTGCACAATGATAGCAGTATCAGTATCGAAACATGACGATGCTAATGCAATTTTCATCTGATTAAAGAAAAGCTAACGGATACACCTGATCTTCAAAGCACATTAATAATCGCGAAGATTTAGATTAGAAACCACTTTTCTTATCGTGTGATTGGAACAATTTCCACGAGAAAGTCAACGAATCATTATCAATTTTCTAATTATTTTTGGTTGAACACATTTTGATTGTGTATAACTTCATCTGCTAAAATGAAAGTATTGTCATTAGAAATCGTCCCAGGAATACATCGGGACAAATGTAATTTTACAGAATCCCGAGAGTACATGCTGTTACACAAGTTCTCCCACAGTCTGTAATTATTTCTTTAAGTGTCTGTAACATGAGTTAAGATAAACCAGATAACTCGTTCATGATCGATATCAGTCAAATGAACGTTACTAAAATTAAATCATCAAAAATACTGAAAAAAAACTCTCTTTATATAAGTAAATATTTCATGATTATCATCTCATGGGTTAATGTAATTCTCAGAAAATTCTCTCATAAAATTCCCAACGCGTCTGGAATATTTTACATTTAATGTGTTTGATTGTGTTGATATTAAAATGTTAAATCAAATATTTTGTAATATACAGTTTCTATATAATAATAAGTATTTATGAAATGAATTTGTGCGAAGCTACCAGCGCATTAGATTTTTTACGTTCGTTTTGGTTGGTTTTTATTAAAGCTGTTGTACTCTATAGAGAAAGGCAATGAAACCAATGATAAAAGAAAAACAGAAAGTATCAGAACGCTTCGAAGAAATGTAAAACTTGAAAGATGGCTCAATACATAGCAAACCATGTCATTATTAATTACTTTTCTCATACGCCTAAAGCTTTATCTTGGAAGGTTTAGTTTCCAAAACTAGCTGTGCTGATGAATATTAGTTTTGAAAAGAAATGCCGGCAGAATGCGATGAGCTCTAGGCATACTAGAAAGACAGTGTTACATAACGCGTTCAGTATGAATATTTAAATAACAGTGTTATATATTCTACACTACTTCTTGATAAACACTTCTCTGCTTGCGCTAAGGGAATGTGAAGTCTCGGCTAACAGTAAATTCTATACTATGACGCCATTCCAAATTAAGATTATATTACGTTGGTAATTAGATTACTAAACAGTACAATATTGTTTTTGTCAATATATAATGCATCTCATACTATTCTGTCATTTATCTCAAGGTTAAATGTACTTCAAGGCACATCGTTATTCCTTCTATAGACAACAATATTCAGACAGGAGAGAAATACATAAATAGGAAGTGAAATTTCTAGTGGCGGTATATTTTTTTCTTTCAGTTTTGAAGACTATTGACTTATAGACAATTTCTATATCACTCTACAGTTGATGTATTGAGCACTATTTTAACAGTGAAATAATTAATTGTATTGTGACTATTGACTTACATTCAAGCCTCCCAAAAATCAGAAAATGCCAATTTTTCAACTTTGGAACCACGAATGTTTGCTTTCATTTTAAATTAATTAATTGACGTATATCTTACATTTCTTTCTTTTTTGATGTTTTTTAGATTATTTCGTCACAATATATTTCTATAGAAGAGTTTATGGCCTGTTTTAGAAATTTATGAAGTAGATTGATTACAAATTTGAGCTTGATACCCGTTGGATCCGTCTTCATCCATCATTTTGACTTCACAATTATGGTTTTGTTTCTTATTTTGATTTGTGCTTTGAATTGTAATATGTCTGTATGTGTTGCCACTGACTGAATTCTGTCAAATCGAATAAAGACGATTCGTCTATTTGTCATTGGTCTTTTTTTATCAATATAATATTTCATTTCATTTGAAAGTTGTCCTAAGAAATGTACATCTGCCATTTACCATATGATCCAATTATTTCTCAAATTTGATCCGAATTATCACAAAAATTCACCCAGAACAAGTTTAGATTTACTGACACCATAAGTATTTGAAATATAATGAAATATGATCTCGTCACATTAACTACTACACGCAACTACTACCATCTGATCCAGTTGCAAAGTTTTCAGAACATTGACAAACGGAGAAAAATATTGGTTTACAATGTGTAATAAGAAAAAGAGTGTGTGTTTTGTGAAACAACCGGAGGCGACTTAGACGAGATACAATAAAGAAGGTATAAGTCTTACATTTTAATGATAACCAAATACCAATATTTCTTTATCAAACGTCTCGTGGTAGTCTTTACGATAAACTTTGCTACTTAAGCTTGTCACGAAAGTTGAAAGACAGACATCCGCCAAGATAAAGACCGAAAAAGGAGCTAAATTGCGAATATTGTTCATTCAATATATTGCTTTTGCGTAGTCTTTCATCTCACTGAAAAATACAACAGACAAGTAGCGGAGATTCTATGCTGGAGATTAAAGTTGATAACCCTGTTAAACACCACGAAACATTTTATGTCCGCTGACCAACCTTTCGTTTATAAGGTAGTCATCTTCCTCTTAAGTGATTGTGCTTAGTCAGTGCCATAGATAGCGCTGTACACAAGAAACGATCAGATTTGTATCGGATGATATATGTTTTCGGTTCGACCGTCAGACCACACAGGGATTACAAGCATTGTACCATTATGTGATACAATAATACGATTATGAATCTGTAAAAATATGTTGTCCAGGGTGTTAATACACAATTCATTTTATTTGGGGGAAAAATAAATATTAATGTTGATCTACTTGAAAATGGAAAATATGGACTTCTTGTTTTCGTGCTTGGAATCGTCTTGTTTGACTAGATGCAAAATTAGATGTCAAATTAAGACTTATAATTCCGTTCAATAAATAGCACGATGAAAAATCACCTTCGCACTCGTTCATCGTGCTTGAGGCAAAACTCTTGACATATTTAGACAGGAGATTTCCGACGTTATCAATCTCAACCATCGGTTTTATATTCAAATCAAATTATTGTAATAGATAAAAATATTTCTATTCTAGTCAGTTGAATATTTTATATACCTGAAAGGCCTAGGGATATATTGATAATATGATACTCCAGAATGTTGTTAACAAAACCTTGGGGTTATTCACGTCTAGGGAAGGGCACAGAAACGTTATGATGTAAATAGGGCGATAACATTGTTTTATACATAATGCAAGGTGACATGTTTAATATTATACCGACTAAATGCTGGTCCAGGGCCCATTCCCGGCATGATTAAACTATGAGTGCACCATCACCTATCCTTACCCTATCGCTGATGCAGACAGAAAATCTAACCTATCCCCGAGTTGCCATCTCCCGACAGGATATCCGGCCCTGAGAACACAACCATGTTGTCTCTCCAGTGCCCTGTCTGCAACTGACTATGGCTAAGTTAAATCACGTATTTTATCCTAAACAGAACTCAGTAGTTATTACAATAAATAGATCTGATGCAATACATCAAAGACAGCGACAGGATGTTGTTACAACAATGTAAAAATAATTTTAAAAGACAGTAAGGGGTTACACATTCAACCCTTCGACACTTATTTGTTGGCTAAAACAAAAAAAATGGAGTTGTATGCGCCAATCTTCGGAACAGTGAAGCAAATTTGCTAGGACTATGACATTTAAATGTCGAGAGATCGTAAACATGCACGTTTCATCAACAGAAGCGCTTTACATGTTGGTCCTAAGTCTAGATATTAAGTCTTGTCAATTTCCTTACCGTCTTTCTAAATGATGAATTTTATATCAGATACACGTTAGTCAATATAGAATGGCGTCATATCCAGGTGGTTTTAAAAACTAAGTTATATGTCTAGTGTTATCAAGGAAATGGAAAGAGTATTTTCTTTTTTACCTTCGGGTCGTCCAATTTCCGTCCTCATGTCTATGAAAATACAAAAAATCGGTATTGAGTAGCAATAGAATCCAAAGAGCTTCAAAAACATTATTGTTGGCAAGTCGAATTTTACCGATCATTTTTATGTCGACTACGGCGACTAGCATTACATAAACAAAAAATATTGAGCAAGATAAGCTCTTATTAATTAAACAAACATTGCGTTAAAAATAAATAGTTTTGTAGATATGCTTGTCAACAACAGAATAGTTTCAAATGAGCTCTTGTCATTAGATGCTCTTTGCTCTGATGATTTCAAAAAGCTCCAGATATGTATTTTTACTATCTTATTACTTGTGTCAGTAAATCAGATCTTATCGATAATTCTCACGTACACTAGCAGATCTATATAAAAAAAAGACAGTAAGAACATGTTCATGTTTAAAATCAATTCAGAAACTATTCCCTGTTAAGAGACATGTCCAAATATTCACATTTCATCAACTTATAGTCATTTTCAGACCGACACTAAGTCGAATCAAAATAATCGATGAAATCAGAATTGCCGAAAGAGTCAAAGAAGTGTAAACTTGATATTCCCTTTACGCAATAGTTCACAATGGTGCCTTTTCTTGCAATAACAATTACAACTGAGATATATGTATAACAAGAAGATATTGTTTATTTTCGTGATGTATTATTTTCTTCTCGATGTATTAACAAAAGATTGTTTAAAACTTTTTCTTGTATTTATAACATATTTTCTTTACTTCTTTCAACATAATTTACCACGCTCTTTCACTCGAGATAAATTGGTGTTAACTTATCTCGACGTCAGATCTTCTAGTCCACTTAAACATGTATGGAAGATTTGGAATTCTCGTAAGATGAAACACATATTTATGTCGTGTGTTCACAGTAGATAGCATCTGAGACGGGTCAGATCTCAACGATGAGACACATTGGGAATATCGACCCCCTGAACTGCATTACTGACATGAAGAACTGGGTTGAAAAAGCCAGCGATTAGGATCCCCAGCAATTTCATTGACTTGAAGTTATTTGACTATTAAGCGTGTTAATTTATGCTGTTGAGAACATTTCGAGCGATTTCTTTACAGAGATATGGCGTCAATTCAATGTAAGGGATTTTTTTTCATCTAGATTTATTTTTCACAAATGAAAGTGTTTTTTTTAACAGTAAACAGTTTCGAACCAAGAAAATCATTATTCCTCAAAATCCTATTAGATGATTTGATCACAATCTTCTATGAACGAATATTTATTATTTCTATAAATTAAGTACGAAAATTTAATTCGTGGATAGATATATAGATAGTTTATTCTCTTATACGACTCCCCTTTTCAGAGGTAAATGAGAAATACAACCATGATTAACAATTATCAATTAGATGGCGACAGTAAATGTTGTACCGAAGTCCGCACTTGATTTTGGACTCAGATAAAAGAAAAAGAGGTATATATCCAGTGTACTGATATCAAAGTTAAGTTTTAGTAAGTCCACAGTTTTATGAACATTATGAAAAGAATGGTATTTTCCTACTATACCTTGGAATTATTTCTTTGTATTTGTCACTATTTTTTAAACCGATTTAATTGTTTAAATAAAAGATTAACATAATAGTGAGCTTTTGAATAAAGCATTAGAAAATTCACGTCTTAAAGATTTGGTAAATTTAAAAGGATTCACGAGTGATTTCCTTTCCAGTAGTTTTTTTGTTGCCATATCTTAATAAGATCACGGGCTTGGAGATGAAAGGAACGTAAATAACCCATCTTATTCACAATAATCAGTAGTTTATGGAAGTAAAATTAAGCTTTTTTAATTCCTTAAAAAGGTTAGATACGACAACAATATCCTTCTATTTATATGTCCATCGATTTCGTGTTTAACATTAGTGCAAATAAGTTATCAGTCAATCAGTTTGACAGTTTACGAGATTGGTATGTATAGGAATTGGTGTGAAATACCATCACTATCTTGTCACCCATCAAGACCTGGAGCAACGAATAAATTCCCATGGACCTTTAGAAGAACCCAGTTCAACTGCCTATTCACAACATCTTAACCGATATGATATCTAGCCTTACGTACAATACAGATAGACTAAGCGACTAAAAGATCTGTATGGGAATTGGTTAAACATGACAACACTATCTTGTCACCCTTCAAGACCTGGAGCAACGAATAAATTCCTTTACAAGAACGCAGTTCAACTGCTTATTCACTACATCTCAACGGATAGGATATCGAGCCTTACGTACAATATAGATAGATTAATCGACTAATTGATCTGCATGGGAATTGGTGTGAAATACCACCACTATCTTGTCACCCATCAAGACCTGGAGCAACGAATAAATTCACATGGACCTTTAGAAGAACCCAGTTCAACTGCCTATTCACAACATCTTAACGGATGGGATATCGAGCCTTACGTACAATATAGATAGATAAACCAACAAAAAGATCTGTATAGGAAGTGGTAAGAAATGCTACCACTATCTTGTCACCCATCAAGAACCTGAACAACAAACGATTCCCATTGACCTTTAGAGGAACTGGTCACAGCATCTCATGAGCTTTTATTTAATATAGATAACTTAACTGACTTCTTTCAAATGTCATCAACTAAAAGGATGTAGATTCCCTTCACGGAAATCGAGGATAATTTTTCTAGAAGTAGAATATGAGCAATCGCTCAAGGCCTTTTCTAACTTCAACGATTGGACACATGTTCTAAGATGCCAAAATTCGGCTGCTCTTAGAATCTGGCAGCCGTAAGGTGTTTTCGTTTTTATTGTCCACTATCTACATAATATTCCACGCTTCGTAAAGTCTATTTGTGCTATGTACAGAACTAACCCTTGGAATTCTTCCACAGATATTTGAGATAACTATATATTATACTATCACAGTTAGTAAAATATCACTTTGTATCAACAAATATGCAAATATTTTTAGAAGAGAATCGCTGTAAAAGTTTTCTGGTTGTGCCTTTAGGCTATTAGCATTTATATAGAGTTCAAATAAATGAGGTTATGGAAGACGTCTTGGGAAGTAAAGGACAGTTATATGATGCGCTCCTGAACAGCATCCAGTTGTCTACTTATTTACATTTTAACCTGATAGAATTTAAATTTAGTCCTGGCAATTCTCAGAATTAAAATCGACGTTCAGTTCTCCTTCTAATAATATAGTACTTTGACCATATCGCTTTCAGCACAATGGATTTGGCAACGGTATTTATTGGCGTTTTTGCACTGCAATACTTTACTTAGAATGTTAAGTTTCATAAGTGATACGTGAATGTAAACTCTAGCAATTGGTAATGCAAATATGAAGGCAAAATATTTTTGCTTAAAAGACGACAGCAGCTATCTTTTGTGTATGTTAATTCAGTGGTCAGAGTAAAATTGACAATGCTGATTGATTGGTCATCACACTGATATTATAGGAAGTTTTATGTCCTACACTCAGTTTCAAATAAGGCTAATGAAGAAACGTTTTGTAGTATGCGATGATGAAAATGTTGCCATGGCAGTGACATTAGATCAGTGATCGCTGATTTGACATTCACTGCAAAAGGGAACACTTTTGTTACACAATAAATTACAATTGACGATAAAAGACTGCACATGGCATACCTGAACAACAAGATCGAGTAAAGTTAAGTCAATCCTTAGATACTTACTAATGCATTGAGTGTCTTTCCAATGCCGATTTCAGCCGATTTAAAAGGGTACATTTTTATTACTGAACTAATTACACTAGACGATAAAAGACTGCATATCGTCATACCTGAACAACACGATCGATTAAAGTCAAGTCAATCCTTAGATACCAACTGATGTAATCAATGGGTGTCTTTCTAATTCACGTTTAGGATTTAAAAAACAAAACATTATCAAGAAGTCACAAAAGGGATCAAATAGATATAAGAAGATTCCAATTATATACTTAATTATATCTCCCCTTTCATGTTAGCAACGTGATATTTCAACATTTAACTTAAGGTATCGGATAAAGAATGAATAGAAAGATCAAACAGGAAGCTGGTGCTTTTAAAAGAAATAAAGCTTTAAGAACAACCAGTGACAATAGCGTGATGTTGGATCATTAGTTCGGTTGGTCAATATCGGTATGCTCTGATGTTCTATGACATCAGTGTACTGGTGATAAATTCACAGAGTGCGGTCTGGAAATGAGGAACTTCCTCAATATAATTTTTGTTGAAACAAGAAATCGGACGTGGGAATTGCAGTTACATGGTTTACTGAAATAGGTCTCTATCAGATAGTTTATATTTTCAGACTACTTTATCCATTTAAAATTCTACAACCTACCATATGTTTATATTAAATTTTTATTGTCATTTACTTTTTACGTGAACATAATTATTATATTCCCAGGTAATTTGAACGAAATCTCGATTTGATCTTCGAATACGCGAAGTGAATTACCAATCTATTCACATGTTTTCTCACAATGAACCACTCAAATATTCTATTGGGTAAAAGCATGTTTCTGTTATTCGTACTTATGTCGATGGTAAACAACTTATTTCCATGGTTTTTAACGTAAATATAGTGGAAATTAGTAGTTAGTCTTGAGTGGATTGAGCACTCAATGGAATGGTTGGTCGGGCTTCCTCTTATAAAAATTATGAGTATTTGAACAATGTACTTATATTGGTGATTTACTTGTACTTGATTCTTAATTAAAAATTACTTGAGATTATTGTCAGTAATTAGACCAAAACATGCTGGCATTCCAGAACTTCTATAATCAAAACACGTTTATGCAAATATTGCTTTACATATTAGACATAGCTTTCGTGTTTCCTAGATATGAGTCTTAATCTTGCTGACTGTTCCCGTCAATGTTAGAAACGAACTATTGTTCACTAAGGTTCAAGGTTATGTTTCGACAAATTTGAAAGTCTGTATTTAGTTTTATGGCCGACATCACGATATTATTGACAAAGTATACAATAAATCAATAATTCATTAATTTAAGACTTTCGTCAACAACAGATATTGTAAAGTTATTTACCTTGAACAGGTTCCTTTGTGTCGTCCGTCAATCTTAATCGATGCTCGATTCGAACTGAACATGTGAGTTGCGTTCGAAAGTATTGTTAATGGTGATTGCTGTTTAAATGTACTTAAACACTGATACCGAGAGTTGTAGTTAATCAGATTGTCATTAAGCTGTAGCTCATGAACCCAAATTATCTCAAGACATTTTTTGTCCGATTTGTTTAACACAATACCTGTTACATATATTTTCTAAAATATAATCTGACACGATTTCCTTCCCCTGTCTTTACAATTATTAATAGGAACTGTAATAAGTTTGGTTTATGTCAAACATAATTTCAGTTAAGAGTGCAATATCTGTTTCTAGAATGTGCTTCGACGTATTTTATCATTGTAGCATATACGCTCAAATTATATTTAATGAGACCCCCTTCCTCATTTCATTCTACTACCAATATCCGCCTTAATAGTTGGTCTATTAAGTCGTCAATTATTTTTATTTGACGTCATTGACGTTGGTAATAATCAAGTAAGGGAAATAACAGTGTTTATCAAATAAAGCAAAAGGTTACATTTTGACGGGCTTCTCAAGAAATTTGTGGTGACAGGTGCCATCTCGTCTAAATTTAATAGTAGTTTTCCTGAGACAGAATTCGGATTCATCTTGCCGATGAAGCTTCCATAAACAATATCGGCTGATTTCAACAACCAAACAGATCGACAGCCTGTTTTTAAAATCACCTTAATTATTACTGTGTGACATGAGTTCTTTCTGTAACCACCTGGTTTTGTTATTCCTTTTCATTTTGATGGTCTTGAATTAAAGTCGTGTCCGTTTCATTGATTTTGTCGGCTTATTGATTCCAGTTTCAAATATAGCTGTCTTACTTAACGCATCTAAAATATACTTCATTTGCCCGTATTTGTTATATTTGCAATAGAACTCGTCTTAGCTGTGAGTTGTAGAAGGTAGTAAGTTTACATGTAACATGGATGTTGATACTTACAGTATATTTGTATTGTGGCATACATAAGAACATTGTTTGAATGTTTGTATTCACCATCTGGAATAGAACACAACAGAATAAAATTTCTAAATTCAGAACAATGTTTTCAAAACAAACATACAAAACAAAGGTATGCTAATTAATGATGATTATTAAAACACCTTGACGGTTAATGAGGCACAGAATGATACCGTTCCGCCTAAGAAATTGATAACAATAGTTTTTCTCGAGCAAAATGAACTAGGGGTGCCTTGAAAGTTTTAAGTTGAATGTAGAAGATGGATATGCCGGTATTTCCTAACGTTTCTACCAATAAACTGACATTAAATACACAAATTTGGATAGAACGTGTCACGGGTTCGAAACTGCAATGATTTAATTATTTAGATATATAGATTTTGCTTTATCAATATTTTTTTAGGACTCTAGCCCCTGTTCTTCCAACGATCAGATATTGTCTCAATCAGAATGAAATTTGTTTCTGGTTGCTCTGCTTGTGAGGTTGATCACATTTTGAAAACGTATTGAGTAGTTACTTCCGCCCCTTAAAGCAGTAATTTAAGTTTTAATTATATGTTGAAGATGAACCAAACGTCGTTTTCTTTTATTCTGAATGTGATACGAGTAGCTAATATTTATTTCGATCAACCAAAAAAGTTATTATCCCTTTAGGAAACTATTCTGCCAATCGTCAGTAAATAATCACCAGAAATATAGTCATATAAATTATCATAAATTAATCTATTACGAGACAAGTTATTAGAGAGGAAATAAACAAGTGATTCCCTGCTGTGTACGATTGTTATAAGGTTAATAACTTTCTACACGAATTTTGTAAACATGTGATTGTTATCAAACTTTGTGATCGGCCATTTACTTAGGCATCTGTCTTTGACAATCTATATATCAGGAATGATCCGAAATAAATTAAGAGCAACTAACTAGAAGCTATTTCGGTCACAGTGTAATAATCACAAGAAACGAACCTTTACTAATACAAATCGCATTAGTTCATAACCGGACATTCAATTCGGTACACATGAGTCAAATAACCATCCTAGATCATAAATCATAAAGCCATACATAGCTACTGGCCCCACTTACCATAATAACATCTTGTTAAATGAGGCTTTCATTTCCATAATCAGTAAGACCTATATTTTCAATTGCTTTGTTTTCCTAACGTATATTTGAACTGAGCCGACCTTTATTTTTTTTAATCAGGTCGAAGGACGAAGGTTAAATGCAAGTTTAACATGTCTAAGGGAAATTTCTATTACATAATGTGTTTTCCACGTAGCGAAAAAATTGATAAAAATATGATTTATCTCTGTAGCAAATATTTCATAAACTTAAAAATAAATTAATTTCCCTCCTTAGAGAGAAAAATGAATCGCATGAAGAAATTATATTAAACATAATAGTAAATCAATACAACCAGTCTGCGAGTGTTAAAGCGATCAAGTTGTCTCTCTGAATTATGTCTAGTCCGGTGTTTTCCAAATCTGACTTATAACTTGGCCCTTGTAACCTTCAGTGGTGGAAATACATTAAATTCTCTTTAACCAAATATGTTAAATGGAAAGCTCCAAACATAAAAAAATCGTTATTGAAAGTAAGAATTTATCTTTCCTGTCCAATGAAATTAGACAAACGTGTAACAAGAGTCTTTGAAGGAGACCTTTCTAGAAATCGAACAAAATTCAAGCAAATTTATAATACCGGTTCATTGGTGTCCCCTGATGGTCAATATTTCTTAATCTGATTAAGATAGTATTTCTAGATCAAAACTCATTGGAAGCTATGAAATATTACGAACACCCTTTGTAAAAAACACCATTCTTACGTTATATACGAGCACTACCAGTAAGATGTTATTTTTCTCAATGAGCTCAAGAATATAGCAAACAAATTCAGCTTCTGGTAACCAACCGGCTGATTAAACGCATTCAGCAGCTCAATATTGATATACCGTATTGGTATTCTGATATATTAAGAATTATGTGTCCCGTTTTCGGTCTGATTTGATAGGACAAACCGTTTCCAGCAACTCGATTTGACGACCTGATGGTTTTCTGTATTCAGCAACTCCGAAGTTGAAGAAGCTATACGGAATGGTAATCTGGCCCCGGCATCTGTGTGTTGACCATTGGTATACCATATTCAGCAACAAAGGGCTGTGTACTGGGTGGTATACTCTATTCAGCAGCTCAAGGTTGCGTTTTAGGTGGTAAATTATGTTTATGAAATGTCTGAAGAGTACCCACCCATCCGGTTTGTAGGATAATTATCCAATTTCTTGGCATTCTGCTAAGCCTCCAGGACAAACAGACTGTTTACACAAGGATTAATGACATATCTTCAGGCAACTGTCTGTGGCTTACATAACGTATTGTTATATCTGCCTTTGGTACCAATCACAGCTATTGAAATGTAGAAAGGCATGGAATTATTATTGACTGTCTACACGATGCAACGTGTATTCTTTTGGACAGAGACATTTAGGTATGACTCTTTAAAGATGACTTTCTGTATGGTTGATTAGTAAAATTTATCTTAATTCTCTTTGAACGGACGTATTTTCCAATTAACTAGACGAACCAGCCTTTTATGTCATAAAGAACAATGGAAAGGAAAGGCTTGAGTTATGGTGATTACCGGCTGCGGTGCCTCAAGATTTATGTTACCTTCTCTGGGGCTATTGCAAGTTAAACGTGTGTTTATTCCCTATAGAGCTATAGTCTAACATTGATAATAGGATAAGCGGCTATCATTTCATCTATAAAAGCCATTAAAATAGATTTGTCACAGTAATATAACAATCCTAATGTTAGAATTATTCTAAAATGTCTTGTACTTGGTGATTGACGTAGGTTGACTCCTACATAAATCGTAGCATGAGGATTCGGTTTGATTGGATGGAATTCTTGTAATGGGTCTCTTCTTGACTAGACAAATTTGAAAAGAAGTTGAATGGTTATGTTATAGATTAAGAGAATTAATGAGTAACGGGAATCTTTACATCTTTTGTCAAACTTTCTTCATGTGTACCTAAAAGAGATGGTCTGATTGTAAAATATTTTAATGGTAATAAAACAGATTGTATTTTTGGGTCACAATTAATGAACTGAGTACTATTTTAACAGCGAAAATAATTTGTTATCGTAGGTCTTCTTTATTTAAGTGACCAAAATAACTGTTATTCTTTGCCAATCCTCTTTTAATATATCGTTTATCTTCGTCGTATTATTCGACCTAAAACTAAATCGACTTTTATATTGCCTTACATCGAACAACGTGGATTTTGATCCAAAATGAATACCATTATATAAAAACATTTTTAAAATGTTGTCAGTGGTCAAAAGCGTCTGTTCAGTGGACAACTTTATTGCGTAAGAAGGTTTCTTAATGAACCAATAAAATATATACAGTTCCTCGGGAAATGGTAAAGCTGTTTTGTTAAATATCCACGACCAATACATGATTTATTTACATCTTGACATTTACAAAAACTTAAAGAGAAACTAATTGCCTTCTTATGACCACTAATCGAGTTATACATGGAACGTGCAGATGTTTCCGTTGTAGACAAAACACATTAATTGGTATTAGGAACATGATCTTTGGGCCCACGCGTGATATTCTACAGGTCTTGTCATGAAATATTGCACCTGAAAAAGGTCGTAATGGCATGCAAATGACAAGAGTTTGAATTGATCAGTATATTTTGGTTGAATTGTAGTAAAACCTGAAGTAAAATCTAATTAAAAAATAGTGACATGAATAGCTGCAATTAAACTCAATCAGTTTGAAAATTATGATTTTTATACGCCTACACAAATATGACCAGTTTTACAGCAAACGATATTGCATAGTGTCCCAACTTAACACACTGCAGTGCAAACCCCAAACAGGGTTCGTGTAAGAATTTATTCCGAGTTGACCATTCCTCCATCGTTATATTTGTTGCTATCATCTGCAATACTTAATTACTTGCCAAACATTAAACACACATTCTTTAAAGGAATAGTAAGCTTTGTAAATTGGTGATAAACTTGAATGAAATAAGCGTATTGTAAACGTTTTTGTTGTTATTTCATTTTATCTAATATCTCAAATTAAAATCACTAAATTCAAATACCTGGGGGCCGCCATCCTTGTTAGGAAAGTCACGTGACATTTACGAAATTTTAGTATATCAAAGGACTTTTCTTTTATGAATAGTTTGCGATATCAGCATCCACTTGAAGCGAACGTTAACTTGTCATCTACCTACCTACCTCCCTTATGAATACAATTTGTGTTGAGACGTTGACATTTATTGTGAACAGATGAAATATTTAAAACTGTAACCGTTAAGTTGAATGACACCAGAAGCTTTGGGCAGTTACAGACATCAGTAAATAAGTTGAAGCATGACATGGGTTCACTTAGTGATCTTTCTTTTGTGGCCATTTTCGGCGGGAAATAATTCTTTACGTTATCTTGATGAAGATCCATTGACCGTTTGAAATTTATGTAACCTTTCTCGCTGTCTTATGCATTTTATTAGATAGGTGACATAGGAAGGAAGTCATCTTAATTATAAAGTAAGAAAATAGACAAATACTGAATACATTCGGAAGTCAGCGACGTCTTCAATTCAGCTCAGTCTATTCAGTTCGTCGTTAGACATAACAATTTAAAATGGGGATTCTCAAATTGTTTGTCACGCTTGTTACATAATTAAGTTCATTCCATTAAAATTAAAAGCTGGTAGGAAATGGTGTTAAACTATTTTAGCCGTGACATGGAACGATATATACATTATTAATCAAAACTCGAATACCAATTAATTGATTTGAATCAGTATATTAGAAGAAATGATCATAGTAACGACACGTTGAATATCACAATCACACCAATCCTATAAGTAGACTAACTTGTACATTGATCTTGATTAGCATGGTAATGGTGAGAATGAAGCAAGAGATACATAAATCATTTTAGAAAGATAATATTGTTTCTCTTGTCATGTATCATGTTCTTACAGAAAACATTACCGGGGATTGACATCTACATGTTGTTTTTGAATTTATCTGTTAACTTTACAATGAAGTGAAAATGGATAAGTATGTTGAAAGGTTATTTGCACTAGTATATGTTAAAGAAGCGTAATTACGTTCATAAGCTGTATACATCGAAAGCTTTTCGATCAAAACCGACAAGTGTACTGCAATACCTGACACTCTGCGTCTAGTTTTGTCTACTTCATTTCAGAGAGCCCACATAGCTAACGATGTTAATTTGCCACGGCATGTCCATGGGCTGATGACACTGCTGGAGAACAATTTTTTATTGAGGCCAACAGCGTATAAAGAAATTAGATTAACTACTAAAGAGTGTCGCCACTATGTACATGGGTCTTTCAAATTGGTAGTCAATTCAGAGAGACCATATGACCAGAGAAAGTATTTTGGTTTTACTGCGCACCAAAGGGCAGATTATACTGCTAGAGGACCTGCATTGGGTATTGTTACACAGGTTATGATCTCATGGAGTAGTGTGGTATCTTTCCACGTAACTACTTTATTGTATTATTTCTGGTATGTCATAACATGATTGTGTGTTCACGTTCTTAATTCTAACAGTATGTTTTTAGCATGAACTATTTTAAAAAAAAGCGAATGATTTTGAAACCTGACAATTTTTTATTTTCTCATAACTCGGAGAATCTGAGAATTTTGCAATGCGATTGTAAGTTCGTGCTTAAGTGCTTTAATGTGAGTTTTCAGATAATTAAAATTGTAACATTATAAGTGCGAATGATTTCCTTATTTATACCGCTTTTATAAATGATGTTTTGTTGAAGTCATGCATAATCAATGCACTACTAATAATTAACGCCCAAGGCTCCGGAAATCCATGGAAATGCAATCATTAAAGATGACATTTAACAATGTTGATGAAAATATACTGATGAAAGATATATTCATTGTATTTTTATAAACATTATCCCATTCATTACAACTTTAGCCCACGTAGATACGTTGTAACGTTTTCAGATAAAAATACATTGATTTTTCGGTAATAGTGTATATATTCTTTACAAGTTTACATTGAATACAAATAAATTTCCCTTTCAAATATTTCAGTCAAAAATGTCCAAAGTCATTCCAGATTTTGTAGTAATAATACTGTGGAGAACCATGACATACTAACCGATTTTTGACATCGTATCATGAGACAGATAAAATATTCCCACTTTGTGCACCGGACGTCAACAAAAGACAAGATATAAAAAATATAAATTATCAAATTCCTCACAATTTATGACAATCATTATATTTTCCGTCCAAATATTCCGACGTTTTGAAATGAACTTTCGTATAACATGACAAGACCACCCTGAAAATAATTTACAATGAATATAACGACGTCAATTTTGAATGAAATCAAATTGTGTCTATGACGTGTTGAAAGGTTTTCTATTTTATCTTCTGTCACTATTTAATTTCCCTTACTCCCAATTACCTCTCTTATATCTTTGTTATAACATATTAAAATGATTCTAGTCAACTAATGGGTCATTTTTATGAGCCATCGGAGGGAGCGATCTGTCAGCTGATAAAAGTTGCTGAACTTGCATTAGTTTTCTATAGCTCCTGGCACTGGTAGATATAGATCAACGAGTACATTAGTTGTAGATGGTCATGTTGGGGACCTTCCGCTTGCTCATACCAGGATATTTAATGGTAGCCTTGTTTGCCGTGACTTTTGCCAGTTTGCCACGTGATCTTGGAAATTCAAACATAAATTTATTAAGCGTTTATAATGATAACTGTGATGGTTGTATACATTAAAGAAAAATCGTTGGTTGGCATCCATGAAGATTTCATTAGAACAAATGGTAGATGGAACAGAAGACTTATTAATGAACTTAATTTCACCGAAATATTTTGAATTGCGTATTAGGAATACGAATAACCGATACTTATGAACCATGGTTCATTGATCTGCTAATATAAGAAAATCATTGACCGAATGACCCTGTGATAAAAAGTTGTAAAGAAGACCGGTATCACAAGATTGACCAACTTCAAGTTTGATTGATAAGCATGAATCTCACGGGAAATTACCGAAAGGAAGAATATTTGTTAAAACGGATGTCCGCCTTTGTGTCATGTTCCTATAATAGAACAACCAACATGGTTTACAGGCCAATAATTTGTTATCTCGATGGCTTATAGATGTGGCTATTTCTCATGTATCAGAAAATCTAAAATAATAAAGCGTTATCTGAAAAACGGTTATTGCGTCTGTTATCTTCGACTCCCTAAAGAGCCATTTTACCAGCGATAAACATGACTTCTGAATCCAGTACAGCTGGTTTATTCTGTAGTCACATCAACTTGATCCTAATATATTGTGTCTGATCATTCGCTAACAGCAATTTGTTGAATAAAAAAGGACCATTCCCAATCTACTAATATACCCCAGACAATGACGTCGATGAATTATGACTTGAGAATCCGCCAAGCGTGTTACAATTGGTAGACTTTTTTCTTATGTTAAGCTTTTTTATCCATGGTCAGATATGGCAAATTTTTTAACTTGTTTCCCCTTGTAGATTGTATTTGAATAACAGAAAAGGATGAGCCACTCGGGTTCTTAAGTCTACTTTGTCGACTCTGACCGAAGAATAAGCTTAAAAGGGGACACTGATAGCATCAAATTTTCAATCAGACGTCTGTGGTTCCTACAATTCAACTTAAGTTCAATGGATTTTTTAAACGTCATTATCGCAGACAGCCTTATACATTAAGCAGATAATGCGAGAGTTACGTTATCCGTTTAACATTTGTAAGGCGTCGACCAAGGTAACAGGGTTGGCAGATTTTCAAGTAATTATTCATTGTATAGATGCACTGAGATAAATCACATGCAATCGCATGAACCAATTATATTTTCTACACGTAAATTGAAAATTTCACCACAAGTTTTACTTAATTGTCACGTCCACATAATTGCCAAAAAAGTCATAATTGTTAAAAGTCATAGTTCACCATTTTCGAAGGTTGATTTGTCCTTGAAAATATGTAAACAGTCTTCTAAGATTATGTAAAAAGTCCTTGAAATGTACAAAAAATCACATCAATTCGATGGTCGTAGATTTCTACTGCTCACAAGACTGCAAGATACAAAATTTAATAGAACATGTAGACCATGGACAATTGGTGGCAACTGTGATTTTTTTCCATTCGTCGCTGCCTGATGCTAACACCCATTGAAAAAGATGATTATTTCAGATCTTTCAGTGATGCAGGTTGGATGGGCTGCCACTTAGTGCTTTGAAAAAAAACCTCGATAGTTGATTTAACGTAGACTACACCCTTGTCCTGGATTGTCTATATTCAATAACCTGAACAGTTCAGAAAAACGTATTTCATTTTATCTATTTAATGATGTGGGGTTTTTTTCTATTTCAGACCATATCATTCTGTACATCAGTTCTGACATTATGTGCTATCAGCATAGAAAGATATTTTGGAATATGCCGACCAATGACACCAAAGATGTCCAAAAGAAAGTTTATATTGATTTTAGCCGTTATATGGATCGTTGCTGTATTGGTAGCGTTACCCAGCTTGATTGTGATGCGTTTAAAGATTCATTTTCCTGATATACCTGAATATTTGAGTGTTTGTTACAGAAGTTGGAGCATGGACACAGACATAGTCTATAACACCACTTTATTATTCAGCCTCTATTTCTTACCAATATGTATACTTGGTATTTGTTATACAGTCATATCTATAAATCTTTGGAAATCGCGGATTCCTGGAACAGGTGAGGCATTGTCAAATTCAAAATCTGGTTACCTCTGGTTGTCTCTCTTCATATCTTACCATCTAAACATTTTTCTTTGGAACATCATAGCACAGATTGGGAATCTATCTAGGGCTACCTTGTTAGCATCACTAAGATTCACCAAATCAGAATTATCGCCGACATTGTAATAATATGAATTTAGATTTCACCAAGAGATAGCATCTGTTGTTGTTTTGGTGCGATGATTGCTTAAATTTCTGTTTAATAATATCCATGGGTACTGTTATAATTTTTCTATAACACTGACATTAGTCTTGATATTTTAAGTGTATCAAAACAGTAATGCTCCGTCCGCTGATGTATCTTATTCAACCATTCAGTCAATTTTACCAGAAGCAACAAAGTTTGGCTTGAACTAATGATTTATCAATATCTATAATCAGTTTATTATTAGACCTTTCAAGAGAAAGTCGTTCTTATACTAGTATTAGATATCTGCGCCCGGAAGTTCGTTAACTCGGTTATCATTAATCTAATCAAGTAGCCGTCTTGACCTTCATACGCCCAAAATAGCGTTCGGTTAGTTGTTCCAGGTTTTTGAATAATATCTCTTTGTTGTTTTAAATTTTTAAATAATATACTTGCACAATATAGACTCAAGTTTGATGACCATCAGTTCAATTTCAATTGAAGTAAAGTGTCGACTTTAGTTTTTCAAATATCCATGCATCGGAAAAATACTACTATACCGATGCTGTTAAAGGAATGACGGAAATGATCCGAAACCAGACATATCGTTGGTTGCACCTTGTATATTTCATATAGTTAAATTTGCGCTCTGAAAATTGGTCGTCGTTGCAGTCTGTTGTGTATCACAATCACACGATTTCAAAATAGTTGTTCTCAGGCACCTCACGTTAAAGGCGGTGTTGGTGATGTGTGCTGCCTGTCTCATAGTGCTTGTTAATGTCTTTATAGGTACCTGTGATGTTGCCGGAAATCAACTTCAGTCCAGAAAGAATGTAGCGAAGATGCTAATGGCGATAGTGATATTGTTCATAATTTGTTATTTACCATTTAATCTGTTGCATGGTTTGATGTAAGTATAAACGTTATTAACTGACTAAAACCCAGTCTAATAATAATATTGCTTTAATCGCTACACTGCGGATATTTTGCTTGATTGTAAATTGAGAAAAATTGCCATTATATGCCTCTTATCTCTATAAGTATTCACTGCGCAGTCTTCAGCACTCTGTGTTATTGTGCCTTTTCCCAGTGATACGCTGACAGAAGAATGTTAATGAATGAGTATACAGTAAATGCATGGAATTCGACTTCTTTCTTTCTTTCAAAGTAGTTAAAATGTTTTAAATGCAATTTTAAGTTTACTTTGTTAAGTATATAATATTTTGGCGCCATTCCTTGTGAATCGATGGTTGTGTTTATGTTCGTACAAGTGAAATGTAAATATTTTAGGCTCTTGGATATGTTGGATAACCAAAGTTATATAAGAGTTATATGGTTGATAGCTCAATGGTTATGTTATTTTAATAGTGCTATGAATCCAGTTATATATAACTTTATGAGCGGTAATTATCATTACTTCCCTTTTGATAATAATTATGATTTGACCATTTTCTAAATGGTAACAGCAGTAAAATGAGGTTCAAGATTATTGATACTGACAATTCTTTTTCAGCAATCCTCGATTATTGTACAATAACATACACTCACACAGGGCGTGTTATGTCATATTGGTATGTCGCACCGACAACCCTTTGTTATACTTTCTGGTAAAAATTTGACCTGTATATCAGACATGGAATCTGCAGCTATCAAATTAATTTCAATTTATCGATATAAGCGTAAGGCTGTGATGCCTACCCATCTTGAGTTTTATTCTAGACTTGAAGCCAAATTGGCATCTACGTATATTATTTTCTGTCTAATGAGTTAATAGTATTCATGTTTTCCTCTTACGAAAATGGCACAGCTATTGACAATTTTATTGGTTAAAAATATGACAACTGACAATAAAAAGAGGAACTCTTATACACTGAAATGTGAGCAATGTGCATGTTTATTTTTCAATATAGAAATACCATCCAAGCTATTAACATTTTCTGTTTACTCAATAATTAACGTAACCGCATTTCAATGCCCATTTTTTAAATTTTATTATTTCAGCACGATTCAGAAGAGAATTCCAAATTGCCTGTTGCTGTTTGAAAGAAGACGAGTCTATTTACGATAGAAATCGACACACACGTACTTTTCGAACCGAAATGTGAACAAAAAATGAACTCAATAGATGTTTTCAAGTTAATAAAAACTGTGGCCTGTCTACATTACTGAATATTGTTTATATGTACTGTTTATTTTGGGAGGATAAATTTGGCGTTTATCTGTCAACACAATATTATTAATTGTATACTAAATTACTATTATTGTAATGTTATTTATGCGGTTTTAAAACAATGTGAATTCATGCTTGAGTTGTACTTGTAATACTAGGCATGAGAGAAAAACGCTTCAAACAAAGGAAGACCATAACATACTGATATGCTTTCACAAGAGTACGCATGCCTTTATAAAAAGCAACTTGCAAAGCTTTAACTGTCAGACAATTTTACCAATGATTCATGACATCTAAATGTTCCCAACTTCACGATTTCTCAGCAATTCATTCCCAACATCACGATATCTCTGCAATTCATCCCCATCAGCACGATATATCTGCACTTCATTCGCAACATCGCGATTTCCATTCCCAACATCACGATATCTCTGCAATTCATCCCCATCATCACGATTTCTCAGCAATTCATCCCCATCATCACGATATATCTGCAATTCATTCCCAACATCACGATTTCTCAGCTATTCAATCCCAACATCACGATTTCTCAGCTATTCAATCCCAACATCACGATTTCTCAGCTATTCAATCCCAACATCACGATTTCTCAGCTATTCAATCCCAACATCACGATTTCTCAGTAATTCATTCCCCGTGGCAGTTGGATATGGACTGTTCATACCTATTACTTGATTCCCCCGTTATAAGTAAATCCATTTTAAAACTGAAAAACGTATTGCTTGTATCTACATCGACTGAACTTAAATTATTATTACATCTGATGAAGACGTCTGACGAACCGGAAATTGAACTTCGTTTCGAACAACTTTTATTGACCCTATCAAATGTATAAAGAAAATATCTGGATGACTATATTCATGGCAGCACGGTTCCGGAAATTAATGGTTCTTTGATGACTTTATGTATCATAACTAATTAGAAATCCTATACGCTTCCTATATATATTTCATTACACCGCTCCTTCAGCACATCCGTGTTTCAATGTAGCAGGTAAACCTCATACGAATTGCGTTAATGTCTAAGGAGACGCATAGATAAATTCTGCCATCATTTGTAGATATTGTGCCGTTCAGTGATCAGAGCAATTGTTTGATGAGGTGGAGAAACTAGAGAGTTTGTTTGAAGTTCACATTCAGCAAAAGTTAAAAATGGATTATGGTACAAAATAACACTTGATCAATAACAGTTGGTGTCTTGTAATCCAGAGACCTCACTATATGAATTGCAAATAAACGACTGGATATTTATTTTGCAACAAATCGTATTGTTATCGTACAACCTCTTTGTTAGCGATTAGTTCGCATTGTCCCAGCCAATTCATTTCATTGACTTATGTAGAAAAAATGATAATTCGGATAATTTTCTCGACCTAAATCCACAAATAGAAAGATGGATTCTATGTGAAACACAAGAAGCTCATTAGCATCCACTCAACTGCTCGTCACGAATTTCGCGAACAACTGGCACATGAAGAATTGTCCTTCAAACGTCGAACTGAAGGACCAAAAGAGTAGTAATAATAATATTATAGTATTTTTTAAATGCTATATATTTTCAAAACACTTTACATTTATCGTTTTTCATTCAGTTATATTCGACAATTCAAAACTAATGTCTATTTTCATTAGCCCATACCAAATCTGGAGCACACAAGAATAACGCTTAATTTATTTCATTTTATTTTAAAGAATTTGTAACAGGATACATGTACAGTATCACAGATAAATAATAAATGAGAGCTTCAAATGACTATAATGGAAACACGTGCTTGTGTTACAAACTAAAGCCTATAAGCCTTTTATCCTTTGATGTAGCACATTTATTAGACACTTGTCCGACAGATCTAAATTTGCATTTTACATTCGCAAATTCTGTCTACAGAGCGTCAAGTCAACCATGAAACTGCCATGAATTTCAACTGAAACTGGCGGCTTGTAAACGAAACCGATGCTAATTTGTTGGCATAAAAATTACCTGAGCAACACAGCTGCTCCTCTCAGAGTCAACATTTTAACTATGTGGTGGGAAGGAAGGCTTGTTCATAAAAAAAATCCCAACTGTAACTTAGTGTAGTTTTATGAACATCTTTTTCCTTAAAAGTGTCAATTAAAGCAATATAGATTCGATTAGCCTAGTTCGATTCATTTTATTGTTCAACATTAGGTACCTTGTTGAAGTTATCAAGTACGGACATTGATAGGCTACAAAAAACTTTAGTTCAAGAAAAAGCAACAAAGTAATATGAACCAACAGAATCTTAACGTCAATACGGTTCATTATTGGAAATCTTCACTGTTACCATCCTATTAACCTTCATGTACCAGAAAATTCAATTTGTCTGTAATAACAAGAAGCTTGTTGCTTTGGGTTGATATATTTATTTGTTATTTAATTGTTTGAATACCATCTGATATTAAATCTTCCTGTTTGGTATCAAAACACTCTCCTTGAAAAGTTTGAAGCGGAAATTCTGAATTGAGCTTTCTGAACTTAAAACTTGTTCACGAAAACTTGTGTCTAGTTTATCAAACAACGACAAGAGGAACGACCATTCTTTACAAAGTTAACTAGGGCTCAGAATGATCCTGTCTACCAGCTGATCCTTACTCACACGTTTTGACAATGACCATCCCAAATTTTGCATAACCACTGACAACTTGGTTAAGGACAAACTAATAAAATACAGAATTTACGTTTTTTTTTTCTACACGTTACTACAGTGGCAAAATTGGTCTCGTAATACTAGTCAAAGGTTAATACTAAATATTCAAGTGAGTCTTTAATGAACAAAGCATGGGGTTGGAAGGATATTACATGAACAATGAGACCTATGATAACTTCGCTTGCAGAAAAAAAATAACCGAAATGTAGCATCTAGATCTGCAGTCTAAGCAGATTTGGTCGAAACTAATTAACTCTTTCTTGACGTAAATTGCAACTATAATTGAAATTTTGCCTTTTTAATCATTAATCTGCAAAATATAGGTCAAGTCTATTACGCTGGGACTTAAATAAAAAATAAGCTAAATTAATGACTTTTGTACAATCTGTTGTTAATTACCACATCCGTAAAAAATTCAAATCGGATTAAAAATGATTGAAAACCGACGTGAGGATTAAGATTATAGAATCAGTAATATATGAGATGTTCTAATAGGTATCTAAAAAATCAGGAATCTGCATTTAAGGGAACCACACAGCCTATGTGTGTGTTCTTTTAGCCATGTGACGGATTGGTAAAGTTGGGTTCTGTACTACTGAGGCGACCGACTACTAGAAACTACCATCCATTGATTGATCTTCATATGTAGCCCGTTTCCAGAAGCCGACAGTCGCATTTGAAATTTTACCCATACCTTCGGTCGTAGCCATTTGTGCTATTTACAGTAGAAATAAATAGTTTAAACCACGTGTTCCCAATTTTGTAAAATTTCCACAACATAATCCCCTGCACAACTTACTGCACAACCAAACTAGACTGCCTTTTTAAATAAAGCTGTCAGCTACTTACAAGACTCTTAGCTGGTACACTGATAAACACAGAACCCGTTCTTCTAATTATAGACCATGAATTGTCAGAAATTGTTGTACCGTAAAGTAAAAGGAAGGTGGAGAATAAGCATCACAGAAAATGGGTTTCCTTCTAAGAATACAGAATAAGACAAATTATTAATTTACATGTCAACTTGTTTAAAACTGGTGGTCTGTTCCAAGTAATGTGTCACAAGTTTGTCAAACGAAAATGTTTTTAATCTTGATAAAAAAAAAATTTACAGGCATAGATGTCTCGTGAAAATAGTGAAGTGAAGAATTCCATTTTGCTAAACCTATTCCTCAGTCTGACCCTGCTTGAGCTGACCAAAATCTGCTCTTAGAAGTAAAAAAAATTTTGATGGGATTAACCTGGTCGTTGGCTCCTCGATCTGTAGACGTGGGTGATTGTGAGATTTGTACAAACGGGGTGAATCCCTGTTGACATTTCTGTAGTCTCGACTGATATAAGTATTAAGTAGGTCACAAGGAACAAATCATTCAGTAAAGCAAATCCGTTGTAAGTTCAAGGGAGGTAACTAATCCATGTAAAAATAAAATAAAGTTTTAGTAAAAACAATATTTATTTTCAACTCTTCAATAATGAAAAGCTCTAACAGTTCTGTGGTCTCACTCCTCGCAGAAGAAAATCGGACAGATTCATAGAAAAGCTACTACTGAGTGACATTTCATGCGAAAATAAAAAGATTCATGCATATACGAATATGGCGATTTACTAAACGATAACAGAATGATATTGAGGGTATTTCGGCTTGATAGTTTAATATCTCGGTTGTCAATACGAGGTTATCATTTGCAGCGAAACAAGATAATAATTGTGTCGCAGTTTTGGACGATACTGAAATATGTATTAATTAGGTTACTACATAGTAAGATTCACTATGAATCCATCAGTAAAGCAAATCCATTGGAAATTCAAGGGAGGTAACTCGACTGAAATAATATGTATTAATTAGGTCACAGCAAACAAATCCATCAGTAAAGTAACTCCGTTGCAAGTTCGAGGGAGGTAACTAGTCCATGTAAAAATAAAGTATGACATTAAAAGAAATATTTTTTTTTTATAGTATACACAATATTTATTTTCAACTCTTCAATAATGAAAAACTCTAACTGTTCTGTGGTCTCACCTTCGCAAAAAAAAAAATCGGAAGGATTCATAGAAAAGCTCTTAATGAGTGACATTTCATGCGAAAATATAAACATTCATATTATGGGAACATGGCGATTTACTAAACGATAACAGAATGATATTGAGGGTACTTCGTCTTGGTAATTTAAATACGAGGTTATTAACATTACTACATAGTTAGGTTCACAATGAATCAATAAAGCAAATCCATCGTAAGTTCAAGGGAGGTAACTCTGCTGAAATATGTATTTATTAGGTCACAGCGAAGAAATCAATCAGTAAAGAAAAACCGTTGTAAGTTCAAGGGAGGTAACTGATCCATGTAAAAACACAGTATGACATTTAGTGAAATATCTTTTCAGTAGAAACATGTTTTATTTTCGACTCTTCATTCATGACCACCCCTAACAGTTCTGTAGCCTCCCCCTCCCAAAAAAATCATAAGGATTCAGAAAGGCTACTACTGAGTGACATTTCATGCAAAAATATAAAAAATTCATACAAATAGGAAGATAGGAGATAACCCTGCACATCGTTGTTAACATATTTGTCGATGTTTTTTATAACTATTATAATTACTTTTTAATATATCATCAACTTGGTTGAAATTTCATTGAGTTGCATTTGAAATTTTACCCAAACCTTCGGTCAAAGCCATTTGTGCTATTTACAGTAGAAATAAATAGTTTAAACAACGTGTTCCCAATTTTGTAAAATGTCAACTATAAAATCCCCTGCACAACTTACTGTACAACCGAACTGGACTGCCTTTTAAAATAAAGCTGTCAGCCACTTACAAGACTCTTAGCTGGTACACTGATAAACACAGAACCCGTTCTTCTAATTATGGACCATGAATTGTCAGAAATTGCTGTACCGTAAAGTAAAAGGAAGGTGGAGAATAAGCATCACAGAAAATGGGTTTCCTTCTGAGAATACAGAATAAGACAAATAATTAAACTACATGTCAACTTGTTTGAAACTGGTAGTCTTTTCTAACTAATGTGTCACAAGTTTGCATGTCAGGGTATTTACGAAAACTTGGGATAAACGTTACTTAAATATGCCATGTATCTTTTTGAAATACACTGGCAACCACGTCTGGAAAGATCGATTGGTGCATTATTTTATGAAGGTATGTATTTTATTAGGAAGAGCCCAGTATATATTTGGCGTGGAAAAAAATCGGAAAGATTCATAGAAAAACTCTTGCTGAGTGACATTTCATGCAAAAATATAAACATTCATACTTATGGGAATATGGCGATTTACTAAACGATAACAGAATGATATTCAGGGTACTTCGGCTTGGTAATTTAAATACGAGGTTATCATCTGCAAGGAAATATGGTAATAAATGTGTAGCAGTTCTGGGCGATACTGAAATATGTATTAATATTACTACATAGTACGGTTCACAATGAATCAATAAAGCCAATCCATTGCAAGTTCAAGGTTAGGGTTAGGAACTCTGTTGTGGCTCGACTGAAATATGTATTAATTAGGTCACAGCGAACAAAACCATCAGTAAAGAAAAACCGTTGTAAGTTCAAGGGAGGTAACTGATCCATGTAAAAACACAGTATGACATTTAGTAAATTAACTTTGAAGTAGAAACATGTTTTAATTTCAACTCTCCAATAATGACAACCCCTACAGTGTCTTCTTCCCTCCAAAAAAAAAAAATCATAAAGATTCAGAAAGGCTACTACTGAGTGATATTTCATAAAAATTTATATCATTAGGAATATGGGAGATAACCCTGCACATCATTGTAAATAAATGTGTCGATGGTTTTACTAAACGATAAAAGAGTGATATTGAGGGTATTTCGGCTTGGCTATTTAATATAATAAAATAAAATATTTAATAAATACGAGGTTATCAGCTACAGCGAAATATGGTAATAATCGTGTCGCAGTTTCGGACGATACTGAAAGATGTATTATTAACTAGGTCACCACAAATCCGTTTCAAGTTCAAGGGAGGTAACTAATCCATGTGGAAATGAAATTTAATAAAGTATCTTTTTAGTGTAAACAACGTTAAATATGAAATTTATTATCCTGATCAAACGTTCAATACACACGCAGATTACTTAAAATGTAACCTTTTCACAGGATGTTTATTATCTAATAACTATTATAATTACTTTTTGAATATATTATCAACTTGGCTGAAATTTCATTGACAACCACTTTCGCCTAATACATACCAATTAATATTTAAAACCATAGCGAAGATATGACAAGCTTTGCCTTACTACCGACTGCTACAATACATATATATATCTGGATGTCATGGTCATATAGGTTAGGAAATGATCTCGGGACCATCTCAAATAGAGTGATCGAACAATATTGGACGATGTGATAATATCAGATTCTCCTAATTCTGCATATGACCATCGTAGTGATCTGAGGTTTTGTTCATCTACTCGATTCTATTTTGTATGAAAATTGTTCACGGCTTGGATTCATAGAAAATAATGTATAGATCGTCTTTTATCCATTAAAAAAAATTAAAAGGGGACTATACAGTCGATCTAGACCACCTCTTCCAATTTCTAAATGAGGTATAATATGTTCCTCTCCCTTCCCAAAATTTAACTACCGGTCGATACAGAGTTATCAATGTTGACTTACATTTTGACTTTTCAAGGAGTGAACATGACTCTGCTTATTAGCCTCTGTGACCCGATAGCGACAACTGTCGTGATAAAACAGATAATTTACAGAATGAAAATATTATATACACACCCTTCCTTACTTATATGTCTACTGACTGAATTACATCTGTGCTGATGCTTTTCAGAGCTCAATAAAAAAAAATTTCTAACGATTTCCATCTGAAACCGGATTATGATACCGTAGCTCACGACAACAAGTTGTAATTATGATCTGTCTGTGACAAATATAAGCTGAAAATAAATGATGTATTAATATCTAACAAGAGCAGGTGGTAATACCAATGGTAATTTGTAAGATACTGTTAGACAAGTCCTTAGATTAACTTGTAAACCACGACAACACCGTATGACATTACTAGTCAACTCAAATCTGACACGATAATAGTCCATACTTAATTTTCCATCGATATTCTCCTAACATCTTGTACTAATCAGTGCCGATCACGTGCTTTACTTCAAAATAACCAGTTAACTCAAGTTGACAATACATCATTATTAGCTTGGACTGAGGCTAGACTGGCTTGAATCGGAACAATACATTTCTCTGTCGAGATCGCGAAACAGTAAGTGATAATGTGATAATGGTGTATTTATTTATCTTGGGAATATATATATATCATTTATCACTCTTAGAATATTATCCATATTATGTGGAGTAGCTGACACAGTCCTCTTTATCCATAAATCATCATTAAAATCAATTGAAAACCGTAGAACGGATACAAGAAGGAAGTTAGTTTTATTTATGAGGTGATTTTATTTCATATGAAAATAGAAATTATTAACATGATATCTAATAAATTTATGATTTGACATCGTGCCATTAACTGCTACAACAAGTCATAAATCCAACTCGGTGCTCTATGAAGTTTTGAAAAAATTTACAATAGCTTTATACAGTAATGTGTGGTACATAAATGGATATTTAATAATAAACTGGGTATCATTTCGAGTTGAATCATATGAAAAAATACAAATGATGAACCTTAGGATAACGTTGTAAGTGATAGTGAGGAAAATGATACACATATTGAAGTTTTTATAGGAAATTAATTATAGGTATTAATGAACTTGGAAACAGTTTTCATGTGAAATTGATCGCAACTAAAGTGGAAAGAAAAAACGATATCATCATTATATATAATTATGGTAAGTTGATAAATCCTTGTGAATTATTAGCAACCATTTTTTTTTATCACTGTACGATTTTGAAAGTGGATCTGTGGTCTTTGATTATGTATTTTCATGCTGATGTGGAAAAGTTTCAAAGGTTCCGTTATACACAAATGTCAGTCAAAATTTTTCTTTCCGTGCCAACTAGTCGTTACACATCGGGGAAGGGAAAGTTTACTTGTCCTAAGAAATTGAAAGAGGTGGTCTTGATCAACTGAATAGTTTTTTTTTCTGTCGATCATTGTTATTTCATTGAAACTGGAATGCAATAATAAAACAAATAGTGGCGAAAATTTTAAATTTCAGTTTCTAGCAATTGTATAGGAATTGAATGTTGGCTATATAATAAAATGAAAGTTCAATAACCACATTGTACAACAGCCAATGACGTGTTCACGTTTTTTTTCTTTTGTTAGTGTTTATTCAGTTTGTTGTCAGTGATTTGATCAAAACATAATATAAAAACTTCTACCCATTCACTAACAACTGTCTTTTGTCTTGAAACCACGACGTTTCAAGTATTCCAGATGCTGTTATTTGTTATTTTAATATTTCTGAACGATTTATGGCTTACAGTTTAATTATTTGATGCCGTATCTATCTATTTACATCATTTATTTCTTATATTGAATCATCAGCGCCCAATATATATGCATCGATTTCATTGCGTCAACAACGAATAATGGTGAACTAATCATCGGTGTCGACATAACCACAGAACCCATTCATCATCAATGTTATCAAGCACCAAATCTGTGATAAATGCATCACCAATGTCATAAACAGCGGAACTCTTACATATTCATCATCAATATCCTCAACAACTAGTCCTTTGATAAATTTATCATCAAAGTCAACAGCTACATCCTTTAAAAATATCAATGTTATAAACTACTTAACCCCTGATAAATATATGATGAATATCATCAACTACGAGATCCTTACTCAATTTATAATCCATGTCATTAACAACTGAACTCATCACCGATATCATCAACAACTAAAACATAAACAAATTCATCATCAACCACTAAACCCCTGATCAATATATGATGAATATTATCAACTTCTAGATCCTTCCTCAATTTATCATCAATGTCATCAACTAGTTAACTCTTGGCAAATCGATCATCAATAACTAAACCATAGACAAATTCATCATCAACCAATAAACCCCTAATAAATACATCATGAATTTCATCAACTTCTAGACCTTTGATCAATCAGCAAATCCATCATGAATGTCATAAACAACTAAATCCTTTTATTATCAATATCATCAACCAATAAACCCTTGATAAATTTATCATCAATGTCATCAACTGTTAAATCCTTCCTCAATTTCATCAGTTCAACTACTGAACTTTAAACATCTCTACAAATTCATCATTATGTCATGAACAACTAAATTCTATATAAATTTATCATCAATGTCATCAACTACTAAATCTTTGATCAATTCAGCATCAATTGACTTTAGGGATTCTAATTTCTATCTTTAAGCCACAACCTTACCGATTATATTTCTATTTGGTATTACCTCCATTCACACCCAGTATTACGTTATTGTTGGAGAAAATTAATCTTGGTTGAATTCTATAAAACTACAAGGTTGATATCTGTTATACAATTTACTTCAAATACAATAATGTGCTAACACGCAAACACACATCCACCATTGTCTGGATACTTTAATGTAGAAGTTCGTTATTAATTTCCCTGAGTGAGATTTGCATTAAAGCTGAACGTTTGAAGGTTCGCGACAGAATATGGACAAATTCACGCTAATGTTGTCTCATGAGACTAGATTAGATGTAAATTCTGAAAGTCTTTAGTAAATGAAAACTAGCTGTCGTTATATTCTTCTAGTTTATTAATTGATATATTATCTATACACGTTTTGTTCATTATGACAATAATAGTATGGGCTAAATAGAAAGAAAGCCTCATATATGACATTGTTCTTTATTTAGAATTTAATGGCAATGTTTATAGTTAAAATCATGTTGTACTATTCATTATAACATTCAATGTGGGTGGCTTTTATATGAAATGATTGACTAGTGCTTTTGATATGATTACCGTAAACGGAGTTCAAACGTGCATAGCCGCTATTGAATTTTGTGTGGGAATTGATGATTTTACATGTGCAAACAAAGACATACCCTAATTAAAGAACTGGAAAGTAATGAAAGGATTCCTAAACTAATGTTCATTGAAACGGTAGTCTTCTGGGAATTGCAACCTGAATCAAGAATACTGGTTAGTAGGAATACTTCAAAAAGTTTGAACAAAAAGTACATATGGAAGGTTACTCATTCCAGATGCACATCTCGATGTAAGGACAGGGCCATGGATCGAGGCAAAACCTAGTGTCTTCAGTTTTCTCTTCATCACAACGCTTTCGTTAGACTTTAAACGGTAAGCATCTTTACCGACTACATCAAGTTAAATATGTATTTAGCGGGTATTATATTCATATTTTTAATTTCTTAAACAAAATTTCGTTTTAGCTAAATTTGCCGTGGTGTAGTTATGGCCCTGAAGGATCCAATCTCTAAAAGGAAATACGTTACCAAAAAATGAAGTAAAGAACTTTTAAATTACATGTTCTATTAAGTGCAAATTGTAGACGTAAAAACGGTATAGTCTCAACCCAAGAGCTGGAAGCTATTTTAACTTAAATTTGAATTTTTAGAAAAAGGATGTAACAACTTTTCCACACTAAACCACTTGAGCAGAAAGTTGATCGAAGAAGTGCAACAGAAATAACATACTACAAACTTGAGTGATATACTTGAAATTTAGAAAAACAGAAATTGTCATATTAGTGTTGTAGAGGATAGAGTTAAATGATACGAATTTTTACGGATTTTTTTACTTAGGAGATGCTTATGGGTAAGTTGATAGTATATAGAAGTACATCATTCAAAAAGTCATGTCGTAAGGGTATTAAATCGTTTTCACAAATTTGGCACTAAATATACTACTGCATTTCACGACTTAACGGAATGAGTTTTCCTATTTGAGATTTGGATGACCTTCTGTGAAAAGTATAATTCACGCCGTCGTAATTTAGGCAAAAACATTGAAGATATGGTCACCCTGAAGGTCAATACATTAATTCCAAAAATACTTCGTATTAGTCAGTAGGGCATATTTAGCTTTAGTAAAGTCAACAAATTTCAACCTTAACCGTTACATCTGCGACATGGCTTCTAAAGCTTTGACGCGAAGTGTAGCCACATGTGTATGTAAACGGTTCCAAGTGGTTTGTTAGCTTCATAATTAAAGTTCTACTTTTCGTCTCGAAAGCAGGTTCAGAAGTCCTTTGTCCATCTACACCAATATTCTGATGTCTATGAAGTCAGGAGTCGAGGCTAGCTTCTGATCAGACTTAACAAAAAAAAATCAACAAATCAGTTTATTGGCATGCTACAAGCTTCAGCTTTCATACATTTTCGTATGTTTTTCTTGAATTGTTTCCTGTTGAATTTTTTCCTAACTGCTGTCGTGGACGTATGTTGTTTTGCCTGGCAAGCCATCGAGTTTCTAATGATGTTCATACAAGTTTACTCCCTCTTCAGGCATACAAAATAATCCATAATTTGTTGAACGCTAGGAGGCAACAGTTAATCACAAATCCTATTCGAATCAATTGTACACAACTTCTTTAAAAGCACATTCAGATATTTTAAGTTGCAAGGTTAAGTGTAAATCACTGCACGTTATGTCGTTTCCAATCGAATGTTAACACTAGACATATTAGATGAAAAATTATCTCGCTGGTAATGTAGGATAATGTTATAGTAACATATGAAAGAGTGCTCCGTTCCGCTATTCCATCTCAGCTGGTTAAAAACGGCGGTGTTAGTTTTAGATGGCTACCTGCAATGCAGATTGCAACAAAATACATTTTTCTTACACGAAGGATTAATCGTGTTTATTCAATTCTCTTGATTTATTTTCTAAAGGCTTGACGTAATACAAATTTATATGGACAAAAACGCTTAAAAATATTTTTAAATTTTTCTTAACACGAGAGATCTGAGATTCTTAATCAAATGGAGTTTGTTTTAACTGTTTCTTTTAACGCGTATTTGTCATTGTTATTGTAGTGACTAACAGTCCCGGTGATTTGATGACATTATGAAACTACTTTTCCTACTTTTGAAAGCTCGAAACATGCCAACTTGACATAAAATCGAATAATTGGCATAACCTTTTAATTGATTCTCATGGGTCTAATTTTAACATAAAGGTAAGATATTTATATGCATTAATAGTTTAACTATTTTCGTATAAATCAATAAATATTTTAACTCTATAATTGCTTATTTGCGTTTTATACGAGAGTATCTTGTGCAACACATACGAAGCTAATTGTTTGAAGTTTTTGTTTTTACATAGTTCATACACTATATTGATGAGTTAACGAGGAAAGGAAATTGATGGGGACGAAGGATGTTTCGTCAGATCGAAAAGGAGAAATTACTAAATTAATTACATGCCAGGAGTCGAAATGTCCAAGAATATCAAGCTTTGGTCAATTGCTCACAAGCAAATCCGTCACTGACCAATCGGTCACAAGGTGAAAATATCTAATTGATTTGATCTCATGGAACACCGTGAAAATTTATATTGCATTTGTATGGAAGACCAAATTATATAAGAACCTTAAAAAACACACTGTGATGGTTATCAACTAAGAGAATCTGATATCGAAATGGCAATTCAATCCAGTATTTCTTGGTGTTAGTAATCTCTCTGATTGAATTCTTAAACTTTATTTACGTTAACAACTTCCTATTTAATTCCACTTCCTAATCTACCAAACTAATGCTGTTATTCGATGTGACTCTTATTACTTGACACGATTGTTATAGATAATTCATGCTATTCAAATTGGATCACCTAAGGTCACTCTTTGACTAGGTTGTCATGGGTTGCCATCTCAGCTTCTGAGCTTCACTACAATAATTCATTAGCAGAACAGGCCATATCAATCTTTCTAAAAAAAAACCTAAAGCAATTTGTTGACCGGATGATCATGGATTAAAATCTCGGTCTCTTTCGGACATTGTACATAGTTATTGCTAATTCATATAAACCTTCTCTGCAATCAGGAACAATCAATAAAAGAGAAATCTGCTTTGGAAGGAATACCCACCACTAATGATAAGCTGGTATTGGAAATTGATCATAGAACATATAACTCGACGATAATTGTAAATGGATGATGACACTTTATGTGCAAGTAGCCTAATTAACCAGCGCACTCGTGTGGAATAAAAAGTAAAAAAAAACATCTTTGGTTTCTCTCGAGATAGCAGATATTGCAGTCAAAGGAAAGTTTTAATTTTTGCTGATTTAAAACCAACTTTATTCACGTCAAAAGGGAATTAATTTGAATGATCATTACAAAATTGTTGTCAAAATACATGTTTCAATGAATCTAGTTAGTGGAAAATTGAAACCTATATTACTGACTTTGAATGATTGGCCTATTATCTCCAATGTCGATATACTACTGATAAAACTTAACAGACACTGTCAGTTACATGCTTTGTGGTCAAGAATTTCAATTGAGTTCTTCTGCTTCTTAAGTTACAGATACTGAATTTCTCATATATCTAAAGATCTTGAAAATAATTATCTATATATGGCGTTTCTTTTGACTTTCAGTAAAATTATCACAATCTATTGAAACTTGAGAAATGAAGGTTAAAAAAAAATCAAAGGTAAACGCTGCTTCCAGTTAATCTTCGGGCATTCTAGAAAGTCGATGATGAACTTTCTTGCCTCTCCGAGTCTGTATTGAAAGAGGAAGCAAGTATATATATAATATGTAAAATTGCTTTCAGGAGTTTCAGGTTATCATATTCTAGTTCCTAAATGGCTTTAGGGATATTTATGCCAATATATTAATGTATCTTTTTAGATATTTCTTAATATGAAATGATTTCATTGTGGCCTCAGAGGACACTGAATTCATTATTTGAGACAGCAATTTATGAGAATTAGTCTTCACATACAAGTTCAAATTGATTATTACAAATTAGATGAATGTCCATGTAGTGCTTTAAATTTCTTTACAATTAACCTCGGTTTAACCCAAAACGATTTTTCAATATCCCCTTATATGTGTATAAAAACTGCTGGAATTTCCAATTAGAAAGCTTTTATCCTTATCAAGGCTAATGGTGTTGAAGTAATGAGTATTGTTTATTACGAGTTTCGGTATATTGAAAGAGGATTAACAAGCTAATTTGAAAGCTTGTGTGACGATAATGACAGATAGGAATGACACCAATCTATTCCTGAGACAAATACTGCAACGAGTAGAAGTATAATGCTTTTTTATGTAGTGTGGCCTCCCGAGTTTGGTGGTACCAACAGGAGACAGACTTACTCAATGAAGGGGAGGGGGCAACACCTTCGAAGCTGAATTCAATATGCGGCAACTCTGTGGAAGGCGTCATAGTTGCAAGTACATGTAACTCATAGTGCATCTGAGAGGGTTCTACCAAAAATATTTTGAAAAGTTGATTTGATTTGATGCATTTTGGGTCAAAACCTCCACTGGTACTGCAACTGTTTATGTTTAAACCTTAAAATATTAAAACAGAACCTAAAACATATGTTGTTACTCAGAGTTTCACTCAATGCGATCCTCAGACAACTATAAACTATATTTCAGTCTGCATCCCTACGTGAATTAACGATTATGAACGCACTTTGACACACTATCCTGCCCATTGAAAGTCTTTTATTGGAACTGTTTGTTTTTTATGTCGCTTAAGGCATACCAGAAGAGGGAGCGGTCAAAATGGAGTAACTAAGGTCGCGTTAAAAGCTAATGATATGGATGGTGGCCATTTTTTACGAATCTGAACAGGCTAAACAACTAGCGTCATATCATCTCATTACAGTAGAGGACAATTTAATATTATGCAAAAAGTACGAGATCGTCAGCTTATGATTAATCTCTGTATGGATTTTTGATATGTAACACGAGGTTTCCACAAGTTTACAAACATAAGTAGCATTAACCATAAACCCACGATTTCTCTTAACAAAACGTTTCCAGTTATTTTACGGATTAGGAAGCATCGTAATTGGACTGAAAAAAGACAGATTTAGAAAGAATGATACAAGTTAAAAGAAACACGTAACGGGGAAAGAGCAGACTAAGTGAACATAAAACCAGAAACCTAATTGGATTTCAGTGATCAAGGTTCTAAGAAGACGAGTTTGTGCAGTGGCATGACCAACACGCGATAAGATGATTTCTCAAAATGCCAATTCCGGTTTGACAAAATACCCTTTATACAGTAACTAATGTTAATAAGCGGTATCATTTGATATGCATATTATTTTACTTTCACAATGTCAATGGTCAATAAAGTTTATATTTAATGACAGACATACTTTCATCAATGAAAATTTAATCCCCAAAATGAAAAATTACGCACAAGATTTCAGTCACTTTATCACCGGAGTTTGTAATGTGGATAAATAGACTAGCCCTCACTGACTAATTTATCAGGATGATCCCACTACGTTGAATGACTGCAACTTTACAGGACTGATAATGCAATTATCACCATTGACAGAGTTATTGTCTCAATTGACTTCTGTTAATAGAATTGATCACTTTGTGACGAAACCTGATATCTTTATATAAATAGATGATTTCCGGTATGAATTCGTATTATCACCAAGCCATCTATTCTTGTACATGGCTATTTTTGTTGGACACATTGGATCGTAATTGTACCATTACCATCATCACCGGGCATCCATCTCATCATCTGAACCACCAGTAATTATTTACCCTTTGGTAAGCAATTGACTTCTGTAAATAGTGTTGAGATTTCCGGTATGAGTTTCGTATTATTACCAAGTAATCTATTCTTGTTGGACATTTGGATCGTAATTGTACCATTACCATCATCACCGGGCATCCATCTCATGATCTGTACCACAAGTATCTATTTATCCTTCGGTGTGATTTTCAATTTAATGCCATGATTGACAGAGTCTTTAGGACTATATTTATTTTAAATATCAGAGAATTCCATTAACGGAATGTAGTTCCTTCATGGATTTTTTGCAATGCTTCGCTAAGCTTCTTACAATTGTCACGAGACTAAAAAATATTATAATGACATGAAACTAAACCATCTACTAGATTGGAACTATATTTTTTCCTAATACCGTAATCTACTTAATCAGGACATCATTTGCGAATGAAAATGGAAATTTTCTATTACAAAATCCTGGTGTAATGATAATGTAGAGATTAAAGATATATGCACTTAACAGGCTAACATTAAGTTTCCCTATACCCACGCACCACCTTTTTTGTAGTCAATATTGTAACAGAAATTATGTAGCTGATAGGATGGGGAGGATGTTGGTCAGATCATGAATTGGTCACAAAGTAAATAAGCCATATGATAATTTGGTCACAAAAACTGCTCGCTTAGTCAATTTGTCACACGATAAAATGGTCAAAGCAAATTGGTCACAAAGTAAATTAGCCACAGAATAAATTGGTCACAATGCAAATTCCTCACACTAAGGGTTATCGCACCCCTTGAAAAACAGGATTAAAATCACCAGCTGGACAGCCAGCACTGGTGATGCAACTGGGCTATTCAGCATGGCTGGAAACTATGCTTTAGGATAAAATACTCTTATTTGTTGTAACTGGTACCCGATAAAATCCACTCCATAGGAACACGGATTAAGGCGTATGTTTTTTAGTGGTATAATAACATGTAATTATTCCAATTAGCGTAAAAAGTTTTGATATGCCACTTATCACGCATTATCCCAAAACCGTCAAGTACTTAAGTACATGTTTTGCCAATATGTTGTTTTGAATTTCGGGTTTTGTTTTGTGGTTCGGATCGTTAGTACTAGGTTTATTTAGGCTTTCACATTTGCTGTAGATCAATACAATTTCTAATTATAACATATATAATATACATTTATAAATGAACCACTTTTAATCCATTTTCGAGAGAACAAGTTATTTAATCCATATTCAATTCATAAAAACCATAATCAGGGTTATGGGATAATTGATTAGTGCATAACAATATAATATAATTACATAACAATTTGTTGTGCTGATTCCAGATCAGCAATATACTCTCGTAGATTGCAGGGAATGAATGAATGGAATATCCATGTTGAGGTAGTCTTGGTAAATTTCGGCCTTTTCTTTTGATTCTATCATCTTAAAAAATGCCATTTTTTCTACTGTTGATGAGTCGTCTCCATTCCCTTTGATGGTCGACTTTGACTTATTGACAATTCTTTGTGGATTGTTAATTTGGGGTGTTGTGGGTTTCGTGATGTTGCTAGTAATTTTTACTAGATCGCTGGAATATCGTTGAAAGCTTCTTTAATGTTGTTATCCTGTATTGCATCCAGCTCCGTAATAATTTTCTCTTGGTTTGTTTTGATAGATTCTAGTTGTCCCGACCCGGTTTGTTCCATCTGTTCTGTCTACCGGCCTTGGATCCTTCCTGGGAGTATATATATATCTATATTTGTCTATCTGACAAAGTTAATTATCTAATTTCTCAATCCGAACGTACTAGACTATAAAACATTAATGGTGCAATACGTTATACTATATCTGATGATCTGCATATCAAGATCTGTAAGGTTAATAAACCTGTCTCCATCTCATCAATTATTTTTTATTAGATAGTAACATTAGAACCCATATTGTTAAATCGTTGTCTAGGCGGTTGCTCGTTCATCTATGGGTAAAGTGTACAATACCGGTGTAGGTATAAAAAACAATTTCAGCTAATTCATCCAACCAGATTCTCAAACATCTAGCTCGAACTACCTCGATTACTACATACTCTACTATAACAGCTTCTGCTGGTAGCGGGCGTTAACTTGTTATCTACCATCCAAATAATCTTGTTTACCCTGGCAGCAGTGTTTGTCAAAAGGGTTGGTATTACGCATCAGGAGACCGAAGCTCCATGTACGTAGAACGACTTTAGGTCAATCAGTTGCATAACTAGAATGTTAAAAGTTCCTAGACGTTGTATGTTCTAAACGACTGCTCGATATATTAAGTTATATGGACGGGAATTCTGAATGGAGCGTGGCCGATACACATGCTATTTCTAGAATTTCCAATTGTGAACCCTTTTGACAGTGCTAATGATTATTTGATGGTAAACAGCTAAAGTATCGAATGTAATTGCAAATAATTGGGTATCATCTTCATCGTGACAGATCTTCTTGAGTATGTATAATCTACCATTGATCTCCGTCGTGGTGTCTCTGTCAAGTCAAAACTATTTTAGATTTTTCCATAATTTGTCATGATGTGACCTGCAAGATAAGCAACCATTATTATTTTTTTCTATCATTTGGTCTTCTCGTGCTTGTTTCTTAATCCCAATTGCAAGCATCTCAAACCTTTGAGATCCCAGCACTACCGTGTTGTATCTTTACATCATTTATTTGTGGTTTTTTAAGACAAGAAGGTATTTATTTTAAATTTTAAATAGATTAGTCATTGTTTGGTTTTAATATTTTGTTTGTTTTTAATACCACCATGTGGTGGATTAACTGTGATATTAAGTTAGTGCTTTTTGTGGTCATTAACTGACTTTCCTGTTATATGGTTTTATCGTCTTCTTTTCTTCTTTGATAATGTTTTTTTGTTATATATTGTTTACTGTTTTAGTTTTGTTTTCATGACATGATGTTTAAACCGGGTTCTGGAGCTATATAGCCCGTTTGGTGGTGATGCTCCTAAATGCATCTCATTTCATTTTCATTCAATCCCTATTGCAGAATGGTCGTCTAAATCTCAAATTATTTAATCACCACTGACCATACCTAGTCACAATTGGTTTTGTCCAGTCATCGTTAAATGATTTGAAAGATGCTTTACGTTTTGCTAATCGGGCTAATGAAGCATGCAACATGTTAGATTTTTTAGGACAGTTTTAAATCTATGCATATAAAAAGCTCAAGAGGTTGACGTAATATTTTGAAAGACTGCTCGATATATTTTGTAATATGGGCGGAAGGGAATTGTGGCCGATATATTTAGAAGCCGATTTTTAATCCTTCAGATCTTTGACAGCTCTCATGATTAATGTTCGTGAAAAGCTAATTTTATTGCACTTAATAGTGTATCGTCTTAGCGTGATAGGTCTTCGTGATTACCTATAATCTGCCATTGATATTCGTCATGGCATCTCTGTCAAGTCAATCTATTTTAGATTTCTCCATAATCTGACCTGCAAAATAAGCAACCATTGTTATTTTTTGCTCTTCCCTGTGCTTTCATTACTTTTACAATGGTATACTTTTTCTTGATCTCTGTTGTAGCATGGTCGTCTAAATCTTATAATCTGCAAGCACCATTGACCACAACCTCTCAATTCGTTTTGTCCAGTCCACTTGAAATGAAATGCAAAGCAGCATTGTGTGCCACTTATATGCTCCTAGTCGGACTAAAGAAGCTGGCGACATAAGAGATTTTACGACATTTATTTTCCGGCTTCACATGTGTCATGTTTATTCTGAATGGTACAGATGATTTTTCTCAGCTGTTCTAGAACAATGGCATCATAATCTGAAATTTGTCTTAATTTAGTTAACATAATAGGCGGACCTCTTCCTTTTCCCTTGCTTGTTATTAATCCTTGCGAAGTGTCGTCAACTATACCAGGGTAAAAAAAGCCAAATCAAGTACACCCTGTGAATATCTTCCACGCAAAAATTGTGGAGACGAAATGAAAGTTCTTGGGTACCAGTTAAGATTAAGACTGGCGTTACATATAAAGATATGCATGTGCTACTGCAATCATTTTTTAGGGTATTTCAGCGAAGTAGGACTGATTGGTTTTTGTTTGGTACAACTGTATTATGTAATAATAAATTTACATTCATGTTTACTGTACACCTATTGATATTATAAATATAATATAATATTTACACCATTTCGTCAATATCAAAACCGATTTCACGAATGACTCTATTTTATGTGATATATTTAATACTTTCTACGTGTTGGACAATTAAAAAAATGTATTTACTCAGCACGAATTTCGTTTACTTTGAAATGCTTGGTTTGAATCATGTTCTTGTTTGCTATGTACAGTGTGATAATGGGATAACAATCGTTGGATAAACACTGATTAACAACATGTTTTTTTTTGGTTCTGTTTTAATATTTCTAAACATGATATAAGGTGTCAAAAATCAAGATTTTATCAAATCATGTGAAATTTTTACTTTTGATATCCATTAGGTGAAAAAACAGATTTTTTATTGGATTTAAGAATTTTCACATGCTCGAACCTCAAAAAGAAAATCTCGATCTCCTTTACTAAGAATTTGTACAGTCTAGTACCAGAGGAAAAGAATTAAATCTAAATATCAATTTTTCCAGTGGATACAATTCAGCTCTCGGCCACTTTTCAGATTGAAATCTGACATCCAGTTTCAACTTTTATACAAGAAAAACGTACTGCAACGCTTTAGTTAGTCGACACTTCCTCGACATGAGTTGTTATTTCAACATTAACTGTGATAGGGAATTTAAACCAACAACAGGGATTATTCACGAAAGCATCAACCTTGGTCTTTGTAATACTGTGGTAATCGCCAAACAAAATGCAAACAACCGTGTCATCTCGATGCCATTATGTGAAACAATTTAGGATGAATGGAAAATTCAATAACATTCTACATATTATACTTCGTTTACATTGTCTTTTTTGAAAAGCAATTTCAATTTTTGATTCACACAATTTCTCAATTTTGTTTCCGTTTTGTTTTCAATCCGAACTGACTTAAAATGGGTTTACGACAATGATCCCATCTCTGCTGGTTTTCTGAACACGATTGATATATTGATGTTGACCAAAATTGCAAAAGTAATAACACTGTGTAAATGTCAATCAAAAGTGTTGCTTTTCAGCAATATGTGGTTAGCTATGACATACTTGTAGTGACAGGGCTTAAATCAATGGTGAACATTTCTTTCCTCTATATATTTATCAATGATCAGTGATTAGTTTCGTGCTAATTAATACAATAGAAATGACACTGATGTTAACAAGGGTCAGCGTATGGTGTTATAAACTGTGTCTACACGTTTAACAGTTTAGACATTGAAACTTTCCGGTACTGTGGTTTAAACCACATTTCTTTCATTTGCCTTAGTGATAACCGCACTATTGTTGTGTCTCCGAGGTTTCATTGTTAAAACTTTGAATTCTCAGCTTTGATTTTTCTATCGATTTTCTAGTGTTTATAGTTAGATTATAGGAACTTATTTTGTTTAAAGTTGAGATTTATGTACAAGGTAAGCGATACATTTCTGAACTTCTGTATTTTCATTTAATTCGATTCTGTAGTAACAGTTACAAGAATTTTAAGACTCGTTATTTTCTTTACATAGCAATGATAACCTTTAATACTGGGCCTCATCTTTCAACACATGTTTCTTCCATTTCTTCACCCGTTTAACCAATGAACATACATTCGTCCCATAGATATCACGGTCAAGGTGAAGTGCTCTTGGGCCTAGTGGACCTCTTACCTAAATGCTCGTATACTCTTAAGTTGATTAGCCAAAGTCTTCCATTCATTTCACTTAGAAGGATATAATAATTGAAAACGGGTCAAGTTTTTGCTAAGAAATGGGCTAATCTCTTATCACAATGTATATCTAAACACTATTATTAATATGAAAATATAATCTTAAAGATTTTCCGTCACAGATTTAATATGAATCGATGACTACTATTTTTTTTATATGTAAAACATTATGCTTAGCACATGTTCTCACATTTTTTTGTCTACTTTACAAAGTCATTATTATTATAAAAACGTGTTTATATCACACTTAAGAAAATGTTTATTGAATTGACGTTTCGATTTTAGACGGGAGGTTATGTGATTAAAGCCAACTGTTTTACTCTTTATTTGATTTCTATTTTTTGTCCCTTGCGTCAGTCACATATACATCCAACGATATACTGATCGTCAAATTCGATCGATCGAATCATTGAAATCGGGATTCTGGCTGGGGATTTTTAGGCTTACAATGCTTTTGCAAAGCAGCACCCTGCATCAATTTGTTCCCGATTGTGGTAATAGTTTATGGTTTACATGGCCTCCTCCTATGACTGTCCTGTACTGTAGAGACTAGGTTTTGTGGTCTCATTCTTGTTATATGTAAAGATAGTATTGTTGGAGTTTTCATCCCCGTTCCCCCTGTTGTAGGGGATGGCATGAAAGAAGCATCTAGTCGTGTGGATGGGCATTCAATAAACAATGGTTTTTTTATCGAAATAGAGAAGTAAATGTGGCAGTCTTGGAAAACTTTCCATTAATGCTTGACATTGCCTGTCTCCTTTATCTCAATCAGATGCAAAAAAGTAGAACGTAAAATTTATGTCATGTCAATTCATCCACTTTGGAATATGAACAATTTCCCATTTTTTCATTATTAGTGCTGGGTATCGCCAATCATGCCATCATAGATACGTATCGCGATTCAAGGTTCACGATACGATACATATTGCGTTATTGGGTAATGGGATAGAAATTAATATTTTATCTTCAAAGTTTCTATATATTTCATTTCAGAACTTTATGATATAACTGTGATTTTTGGTAACATAGTGGTTAGCGTCCACTGAGTTATAAAAAGCTTCAGTGAAAAAAAAAAAATGTTATATCATAAACCAACTTAAAAAAAATCACCACATATTTATGGAATAAAAAGTATCTCCAAGTAACGATACGATACATGTATCGTGGCATGTCGTATCACGATACATCGATTCACCGATATATCGTGCCAGGACTTGTTATTATCACTCGAATACATGAACATTTTTCCCGCTTTATCACTCTTTCAGCTTGTTGTATTGCTGAGTACTTTCAGTTGACATGGGCGTACAAAACAAGACTATTCTGATCTTAATAGACTTTGTAGAAACAAACAAAATAGAAACTATAACTTCATATTGAGAAGAAAAACTAAGACAGATACAATGCTCCTGTGTAAGAAAATGACTGTATAATCTATAGAAAAGTCCACCCGCCTTTAGAAAATTTTATCAAATCCAGACTGCGTGGAATTAAAATTGATTATATTTTTTAATATTTATTTTTAAATGATATCTACGTTCTAGATCGAACGTGATTAATTTTGTAGTCTACAATAGGTACGGAACGAGGTCGGTAATATTCTTTTTCAAGAGAAATTAAAATATAAGCTCTATACATACAAAGGGTTAAATCTGCCTGGGAATAATTTAAATGCCGATCTGGAAACTAGAATCTCTTTTCATAATTACCTTGTACAGAAACTGGACGTTGGAATTTATCCTGAAATCTGGTTTGGGTATATGAAATTTAGTTTTACCACTGGTTGAAGGGGGAGAATGCACCAGCTTCACATAATTTAATCTGTTTCCCTTTGTACACAGGGGATGTCTTTGCAATGTCTTGGTAGAATTATTTTAGTTTTCCATAAAATAAAAGTAGTGGTCCTTGTTTTATGAACTGAGCTAAAAAAAAAACATAGCTTTTGAAGAATTCTCCAGAATTTTTCACCATACGATATTTAACCATGCTTTAAGACTATTATAAAAATTTGGAAATATACTTGGTAAAGTAATTTTGAAAATACGTATAAGTCGTACATGTTGGTGACTGTGTAATTCAACCTTTGTATTTTTTTTTTATTTTTATAAATTTCAGATATGACATCAAGATGTGGTATTATCTTGGTTAGGTGAAGGAGAATGTCTTCCATTTTCAAACATGGCGTCGTTAATGAAGAGGGTAAGTCTTGTCCCTTTGAAATTTTTTCTTTTGGAAAATTTTAAAATCAAATGCATAGATTTGAATAAGGACAGTGATCACTGAACGGATGGCAATAGGTTGTCATATATCTTATTTTTGTTACTGATATAGGTGATAGGAAGTATAAAAGGAAGACCATCTCCAAGTAAACCAGTGAAACCAACGCCAACCCCAACACCGGAAGTACCATGTAAAGACACCAAAGGACCACCTTCTCCTGATCTCTCATCTTTACGCCCTGACGAACTTCAGATTCTAAACGAAGTTTTCAGACGACAAACTGAATTCGAACAAAATGAAATTAAAAGAATCGAGTAAGTATGTTATAAAGATGATGGTTTATTTTGTAGTGTAGTTGATTTGAGTTGAAAACAGCAGTCTCGTATGTCCCAATAAGCTTTTCTGACGATGGATCATATATCCGTAACATGTGTCGACCACATCATCAATGGTTCTAAAAAGTGATTGCTTATTTTTATGCTTCTTTTTAGAACCTATTTGTCCTTTCGACCACGTAAAAACTAGCAAATCCGGTAAATTCCAATTGACATCATATTGTAAAGATAAAAATGTCTCCAAAGAACATAGGCCAATTTGTAAACTAACTTTGAAAGCACTAAAAAAGAAACAAAAATAAATATCGTTAAAATATGACAGTTTAAAGGAACCTCAAGAGATTTTGCCTTAAAAGAAGGAAATATGTTAAAAACTGAAGTTCCTGTTTTATTTTAAAACTCAACACAATGACAGGGAGTTGAAATAATGGAAGAATACGAAGAGAAAATAATCAATATTATATATGAAATATTATGACGTACATTGAAAACATCTGTTTCTTCTCAAACTTGATAATTATTTGACTGATTTAAACATATAATTTATTGTGAGTTTAAAATTAATGGTGTATGTTTTTTCTCAATGGATAGATTTTCTTCTACACTCTGTCCCCTCTGTCAAAGTCTTCTGCAGCTCGTTTGTAGCATTGATTTTTGATTTGTATAAGTCAATGTTCATAATGTGCCCATCGCAAAAGAAAAAAAAACTCACTGACATGCCCATAATAATCTCAGTCGACATCTTCAAGCCACTTTCATTGACAGTTTTATAACACCCACTATCACGATGAGCATGTGTTCCACATCATTTTTCAACATAATCTACATATTCTCTAGAGCTCTTTGTTTTATTGACAGTTGACATTTTACTAACGTATACGTGTATCAGATTTGGACAAATCTGGAAATCCCAAGGTATATAATGAAACGACTGGAGTTAACTTATGAACTTACAGTCTATTAGTGGTGTAATATTGTTGTATTAATTATTTATGTACTCATTACTTAAAAGTAATTTCCTTTGACCAATTCCAGTTGAAAAATTCTATTGACTTGACTATATTGACAAGAAATTGGTTTTATTTTAACAAAAACAAAAACAGACTGATTTGACAAAGATTTATATGATATACGTAAAGATTAGGTTAAAATTGTATGATTTAGGTAAAGATTTTTATGTTTATACAAAGATCGACATGATTTCGGTTATGATAGTTTGAACAAAGATTGGTATGATTTAGACCAAGATCGGTATGATTTTGATCAAATTGTTATAATGTACGCAAAGATCGGTATGATTTTGACCAAGATTGTTATGATGTACATAAAGAATGGTATCATTTAGACAAGATCAAGAAATTGGTTTTATTTTAACAAAAACTTAAGGCATTTTTTGACTGATTTGACAAAGATTGATATGATTTACGTAAAGAATGGTTTGATTTAGACCAAGATTGTTATGATGTACATAAAGAATGATATGATTTAGACAAGATCATTATGATTTGGATTAAGATTATTTTTAACAAAGATTTGTGTATTTTGACAAGATCGTCATGATTTGGATTAAGATGTTTTTTAATTAAGATTGATATAGACATAAATTGATATATTTGGACAAAGATGAGTATGATTGAGACAAAGATCAGTATGATTTAGACAAAGATCAGTATGATTGAGACAAAGATCAGTATGATTGAGACAGTATGATTGATCAGTATGATTTAGACAAAGATCGGTATAATTTTGAACCAGATTGGTACAATTTGACATTGAATGGTATGTTTAGACAAAGATCGATATGATTTTAACAAAAATGGTATGATTTAGATCAAGATCTGTATGATTTTATATTTATTCACCAATCACCTTCATTACAGAAGAATCAGAGTAGAACTTGAAAAGTATGAAGATATGATTCGCAATCAATCGGAGATGAAAAAGAAAGTCAAACATGTAGATTTACGGCTATGTAGATTATGTTATAAAACTAAATTTGCTGATGGTATAGGTCGAATTTGTTATGATTGCCATAAGCGAGTTTGTGGTCGATGTGGTTCCTTTACAAGACCACGATGGAACACGAAGAAAAATAAGGTAGGCTTTAGTGGTATGACTTTCCATTTATTACGGAAACGTTCTGAACAGCAACATTGACCACATCCTTTGGTCATATTGGCCATATTCTGATTTTCATTTGACCACATTAGCAACAAGGATTCGGGGATTCCAGAACAAAAATTGTCCAGGTATAGAATCTGAGACAGTTCAATCAAAACTGCGAAATTTCTAAACCGTAAGTTTTGAAATTAGTTTTAAGTGAACGTTTTGTTTCAGAACAAAAAATAGTTAAGTGTAGAATCTGAGACAATTCAATGGAAACTTAATGAGAAATTTCTAAACTCAGCTACTGAACGATATTTGAAATTATTTCAGAGTGTACGGGGCAAATGGAGATGTAATATGTGTCAATTGAAAAGAGAAACATTGTGTAAAACTGGACAATGGTATGGAGGTGCCCATACACCAACTGGACAAGTCATGATGAAGAAAATCAGTTTTTACGGAACAGAAACGGAATCTGATGTTAGTGTAAGTCGGTTGTTGTTCCTATCCTGCATGTCAACCATTACTAACGAATTAACCTCTGAGAATTTTTCCAAATAACCTCTGTTTGCATTTTTGTTGGATTGTGAATGCTTGGCATAATGAAATTCATCGTTTTACGTCCAGGGCGAAGAGTGGCATGATACAAAATTTAAGTTGAGGATTTTGACACGTTTTGACCTCTATTACCATTTTCACCATTGAAATGAAATACTTTCCGAGATTCCTAAAATCTTTTATTCCTCGAGTTATTGTAAATGTCGTTTAAGTGCCTTGGTGGTAATCAGATCACAAATTGTACTACAATTGGCCAATAATGTATCTACTTTAAAGACAATGTAAGCCATCAACATATTCCCAATAGTTCCAATAAAACTTAATCACTTTCTTCGCACGCAAACGGCTAGAGGGGAAATACGAGGTGATTGTATTTATAGTAAATAGCCACATATAACAAAATTTCACCTCTGTGAGACATTTAAAATTGAAGGGTTAGGGAAAAGGTTATGAATATATCAAGGCAAAACTGGCATATTCTTTGATAAGTCTACATCGTTCACATTAATACATATTGGCCATAACTTTGGTTTAAATTTCATCTTCAAAATGACCCAGGATGACTATTAGACTTAACATTGATTTTGACTTGTGATTAAATGTCAGGGTTTTGTCATGTAATGATATAGAATAATAGTCTACAGTGTCACGAATCGGGTATTTGTCACATAGTTTATGGTTATAGAATCGAACTTCTGCTACATGAATATTACCTGTTTTGGCCAAAAAAACAAACCTATTATGTAAAATTGCCAGTACAACGTAAAAATGCTAGCGTAAGTACACCAATGTCGTCTTTTGCAATTGCTTTTTGTTATTAAGTTAAAGTATCAAGATTCGTGACTGTTATTCGACCATTAACTTTCTAATTCGTCTTACTTGCATGTTGAAATTGGTTTAAAGGCGACGTAATTTTAGTGATATTATATGACGCCGACTATATCATTTCAAGTCCATCTTATAATCTACCATTTCAACTAGTCTTTATCTGTCTTTTGGCCCCAGGACACTGGATTAATCAGAAATTTTGAGATAGAATAAAGAAATTAAACCTAGGATAAAAATAAACCTAATCTATATTATCAAGGAGCTGTTCTGAACAGACAATTATTTTATGTCTTTGAAATCTAAATTTAGATATTTTGAGGATAGCTTGTTCCAAATTTGGAAAATGTAAATGACATGTAGCTCATTATAGAACATCTATTGATGGAGTTTTTACTTAATATAAAGCAATTTATTTCATCGTACTCGGTGTGTTCTTTGTGAAGACCTTACAAATGCTGGAATGATCAATTCTCAAAGGCGTAGAGATAAATAGATGTAAGATATATATTGTCAAAATATTAGCCACTTGTATCCCCCCCTCTCCCACCTCAACTACCCCCATCCTCATTTTTCATCAAACTGCCCACCGATGCCAAATATACGACCCCATATGATACAAATAGCAATAATTGGTATAGGGATTCATTGTCCTTTTCAGAAGTAAATTCTAACTCGCGTTTCTTTCCATCAGATATGGAGAAGAATATGAACTCAAATTTTCACAAATTTCTGTCTAGAGCCAAATATGAACGACTGTAACATTTTGTGATATTAATAATGATTTTTGAATTATGAAAAGATTACATGTTAAATATCACGTTATGGCTAGACTATCATAATTGTCATTTACACCTCACATCGTTAATCTTGTCTTTATTTATTAACAGAGTTACAAGCTAGCATCACTGGAAAATGACAATGATAGAATCCCACTAGGCAATCTCACTGATTCGGAATTAATCCGCAGTATGGATAGTTCTCGAAATGCCAATCAGTTGTCTCCTAAAAGAGCACGTCGTTGTAGTCTTCCGGTGTCGTCCACATTGCCGGATGAAGATGAAGATGAGTTTGAAGACAATGAAGTTGAACTTCAAAGAGAAAGGCTATTATTCCGTCAAAAAAGACAACAACGAAAATGGCGGCGACGGTATTTACCGGACGTCTGTCAAAGTGAAGAAAGTACTGTCGAAATGACCTCCGACACAATGTTCTCTTCCGGTTTAAGCTCTGAAGATCGGAAGAGACCGAAATTAAAAAGTCGCTATAGATCATTACCTAAATTACAACTGACAACCAAACAACATTCTAAGTCGAAAGTGTCTTCAGATTCAATGACAGACGACAGCAGTGCCTTGTCATTTGTAGGAAAAGACAGTAGTCTATCTGATTGTGCTAATTCACCGTCGCTGTATTCTAAAATGAAGAGACAAGATGCTGTGTATTGTAGTAGTTCATCAAGTCTAGCAGATGTAAACGGAAATACTTCAAGTCCACTTCCACCCCGCCATTCTGAATCCAAGATGGCCGCCTTTAGAGCTGTTCAAAGTTGTTGTTATAATCTAGCATGTAAAGAAGAATTATTATCCAGACGTGTAACTCTTTCTCAATGTGAAAATATAGAAATATGTCAAAATAGTGCTTTCTCAGGTAGCCTTTAACATTAGTTTTTACTATCACTTTGTCTGTCGCCATAGGCTCTTATCTGTAAATAGATATTTCAGATTGTGTTCTTACTTAATCGTATAGTTACACTGATTTTATAGTAAGGCTGATTACTGTTTCGTGTCACACTGGTTCGCATAGTCGTCTGTTACTTATTGTCTGAACAAAGCAAATTTTTTTTTGAATTTTTTCTATATCTTTTAAGAGAATTGGAATGTCAGACTCAAAATTGTTTTCTGTAAAAAAACAAAAGACATCATTGTGTGCTCATGTTTATATTTTCATCAACGCTAAGACATTCAGTACAGTACTATTTTGAGGCTGCAATTCCGATTCTCATATAAATAATGAACAAAATTCACAAAACTTTTCTTTGCTTAGACAATAGTTAATGGAATTTTCATTAAGATATAGAATCTACGTGATTTATCAGTCAATAAGAACTTTGAAAAAATTCATGACATCCTTCGTCAATTTCAGTGCAGGCAACAACCAAGACATTATGATTGTCCATAATTATTCCCAGTTCTAAATTACGCAGAAATTTAACAATGCCACATACTCACGAAGAAGCACATATATACACACATGTGGATATGCAGGCCTAGTCAGTAACAATGGATCTCTTATCTTCCAGGCGTTGTTTCAACTGCTGCTGGCAATCCCCATGAAGTTATTCTACATAAAGATACCTCAGATCCTAGTCGTAGAAGTAAGTTCTTCTTCCTACATCTAGTGCGAGATTAAGGGAAAATTTTCAAAACGGCTGTTCATTTTAATGTGATTATAAAGTTGAATTCCTGAAGGCTATGAATAACATAGAACATACATGATATGTATTAATGATCAATTGTCTTTGGTATCTTCGACCTTAAATATATCGGCTTCAAACTCTAAAAGTCGGTGTGCGATTGTGTTGTCAACTTAACACCTCTTTGGCATGGTCACGTAGTAGAATTGATTTTGGTACTCTTGTCATCTTATTACTAAATTACTGAAATTGATTTTATTATCCAATCAGATTACTGTATTCCTAAACTTCGGGGATTTTTCAGCGAAAGGTCTGGGAATGAGAATAGTCGGTGGACAAGAAAGTGAGAATGGTGAAATGGGAGCCTATGTTACAATGGTTATTAAAGGTGGACCAGCCGATGTTCAAGGAGGAATCAAAGAAGGTAAACAAATAACCTGATATCAAGATGGGCAAAGCATTTCGGAATCTCATCGGATTCGCAGCTGTATGAACCTCAAGCAGATTGAAAAATATCAAGAGTTTGAATGAGGTCAGCTAAAACATATCCAGCTATTGATCAGTGTCTCCAAGAGGTCGCCATATCCTTACAGTCGTTGACAATCCAGTTGCTGTCAGATTCTGGTAGTCGCAAGGTGCAGCTGATCGCCCTATTGTATCAGGGGTATCGCATCCACTTTGACCTATACAAGTTTGTAAAGATTTTGTTTTTTATGCAATATCATATAATCACACTATTTTGAAATAGTGTATTTCTATTAACTTGATTTTGTCTCTGATATCCGACCTATAACCAGTATCATATTAGTAGTAGGTTAGTTTGAGTAGGGGTTTTTTTGGAATAACACAAACGATGAAAATATCTTTTATTCTTTGTATAACAATTAATATACGGTATCTTGAATTACTTCTTAACAATTGTCGCTATTTCTGCTTGCTTCAGAATACAAATTATCTTTGAAAGAAATAGTTCACAAAAAAGTTATGAATTGGAAAAGAAAAATATTACAAATCTCAACAGAGTCATTCAAAGACAAATGTCTTGCCAATCACGATATTAAATTATGTTCTGAGACACGCATCTAGCCGGGAGCAACATGTGTATCGTTTTCTAATTCCATTCAAATTATGCCTCTAAGATACACGCTTTCATATATTTTGATTATTTTAGGTGATCAGATTTTAGAAGTCGATGGCCAGTCTTTGGTCGGCGTCACCTTTGAAGAGGCACGAGCCATAACTGATAAAACAGGCAATGTTGTGCAACTAGTTGTTATTCATCAAGTTCCAAGGTATACACTAGATTGTATTTTTTAGATATTCATAATGTTTCATATATTTTGGTTGAAGAAGTATCCAATGAAGTCGATTATACTCAGTCCTCTTTGGGGTGATGGCCGTTCGTCGATTCTATTCTTGGAATCCTTACAGCAAGATGCTACCTCTGTAAGCAGAAGGATTTTTTCACTTGTCGTCCTTTATCTGCATTATTGAGTTATATGAGGTGGCATCAGTGTTTGTTCTTCTGTGCCTATATGAACAACAATGGTATGCCTAAAGAAGTCAATATTGAAAAGGGCTAGATATATAATATTGAACTGCGACAATTGTCAATTATATTTTGGTCATTTAAAATCATTTTCTATTGTATAGTATAAACGCAGAAGCTGAACAGACCAGAGTGTTGAAAACAGGTAATTACACATAATCTTCTTACGTTAAGCCTGTTCTTACAGGCACTAATCTGTCCATAAATCAAAGAGTAATCAGTGATCTTTTGATAGCAGATTTCTCAGTACAATTTAACCACAAAGACTGAAAGAAACAGTAATTGTGGATCTCAGCCTTATAATCAAAGACTCTGACAAGGCTAACGATTCTCATTTTTACCCACATAAGAAAGTCATATTATTCTGATCAAGATTCAAGCTAAAAGAAAACCGGTAATTAAAATTAGTATATCAATGGACCAATTAGGCTTTATTAATTCCACAGTTCCAGTGTCTTAAATCTGCTGAGAACTATGGGAAAACACTGAATATAAGATTAAAGAATCAAGCTCGGACTTTTCTTGGTGATCATTAAAAGGCTCCAATTGAATCAATGTAGATTTTTCCACGAAGCTAAACCTAGAAGTGAAATATAAGTTGTGTGATGTTTACATCATTGATACCAAATGTTTTATTTGCGGGATTTGTTGCTATATGATACCGTACAAAATAACACTAGTATTAAAATACGGAACTATCTTATTGCAAAATGACATGATTATAACCTGAAACCGACCTTGCTTGCTTGCTTGCTTGCTACGATAGTACTTTAATATAGTACACATTATTGACTTCTTTTATTCTTGGTTTCCGTGACAACATAAAGGTCCGTTTGATTTATTTCTTTCTCAATTTGTGAAAACAATTCTCATATCATCATCAACTTAGATCATAAAATAACACCGCAAATGTCATTGAAATCTTGTTTAAGTACTCTTTATGTAGTTGGATTCGAAATTTTTGCTCCTAGAAATGTAAATGTCAGATCATTAATATAATGTCTCGTTATTACCAACGGAATTGTTATTTCCTTTCCTAAAAATGAATTTTTATTAATAACGCAAAATGAATCGTTGTTACCAATGTAAATATGAATTGTTATTACCAATGCATGAATCGTTCCTAGCAACGTAAAAATGAATGGTTAATGCTACCGTATTGTTATTTCCTGTGTAAAAATGAATTGTTTTTGCCAACGTAAAGGTAACAACGTTATTGCCACCGTATCGTTATTTCTTACGTAAAAATGAATTGTTATTTCCAACGTAAAGGTAACAACGTTATTGCCACTGTATCATTATTTTCTACGTATATATGAATTGTTATTGCCATCGTCAAAATGAATTGTTATTTATGATTATTGTGAAAAAAGATTATCATATGAATCAAAATTGGTTGCGTTTATTAGATCGTGAACTTGTTAAACTGTCAATATAAAGACTTCCAGAATCTTTACATTAACAATTATGTTTTGTAGGCAATTGTCAGGTATGCCACCCCATCCCGGTGATTATCAACTCCGCATCAATTGAAGTAAAAGTCGAAATGTTTTATGTTTCTGTTTCAGGCGTATCGTTTGCTCTTCCCAACCTTCCTGTCAGCAAACCCAGAAGACGAATGTTACCACCGACACCCGTAAGTCGATATTTCTTTGTTACGTTAAATAATTATGGGATTATTTTCTTTTAGAAACGGAAAACTAGTATTAATCTTGCCAAAAAAGTATTATTATTGTACTTTTCGGAAATTGAATGATAGATATATCATGTCAACTTAAATAAAACACTGTACTTTATATGGCGAGATAAAGTACAATGATTCATATAACTTGACAAAATGATTATTATTGCACTTTAAAGAAATGATCATAAAGTACAACAAATCAATAAATATCGGAAAATCTAATAGCTTTAAGCCACAATTTCTTATAACCTATCGACATATAAAGACAAGCAGGTGCTAATTCTGCTTAGGCTCGTCATTTTATGAAATATAAGAAACAAAATGCTAAGAGGAGATTGCACAGAAGCTGCTTTATACTTGAACTGTGAAAACACAATAATAATCAATGGACATTGTTAAACCAATTTTCACGAGACGAATACGAAGAACTATTGTCTGCCGGTTGACGTTACCTATTCGTGCGAATAGATAACCATAATTATGGTGACGATAAAGCCAAGCTTAAAATGTGGTAAATGATCGGCTAACTTGAAGACAGTTTTAAGTCCTGATTTTCTGTACCTGATTTAGCTACTGAAAGCCTTCCATAAACATACAGGAAAGGGGATAACTGCCAGCAATCGAGAATTTTAATAAGATTCCTGCACATTTTAGAAAGTTTTTTGATTCAGCCCCTTTGAGATAAATTGAATAGATGGGATTAATAAACTAAGGTGAAAGGCATAATAAAGGTTTTACCAAGCATGAAAAGATAAAAAAGATGAGTGATTAATTTTCTATATGATAAAGGATTGAAAATTAAATCTTTCAAAAATCAATAAACTCATTTCCTTCATTAGGTACCAACTGCCTTGCGGGCATTCTATTATCTTAATCACAGTGGCTCTTAATACTATGTCATTTTACAAAGGTCCTTTCGCTTAGAAAATTAGTAAGTGAATTAGATGTGTTGGAAGTTAAAGAACACAATTAAAAAGGTCAGAGAGTCAAAGACAATAATCCGAAACTTGTTATTGGCTTTGATACCACTTCATGACACGTTGGGGATATTCGCACGAATTGGTGTTCATGTTTTCTGCCCCTGGTTAGGCTATTGAAGAATAACGCCAGATTACGTACATTTTGCAATACCTTAATAGTAGTCTAAACTCAAGAAGGACTTGGACAAAAAAATGACGTATCTGTATACTAAAGACTTTTTAACAATTCGTGTTACTTTGAAGCTGATGTATATATCTTCTTTAAAGGTTACAAATTAGTAAAAGATTAAATCTAATGCGCTACTTCAAATTACCTAATCTGAAAACGACTGTTTTTCTGTAATCCCCGAGTCATTCAAGGTTTCAAATTCGTGCTCCATAATATGATAAATGCATTTCCAGCCGCTGGTAGATAACAGACTTCGGGATTCAAACTAGAAACAATATGGTTCGGACTACAATGTAACTTAAGAATTGAAACATGTAAAAAGCTACATCGTTATTTTCCATGCTATTTAAAGAGTTCTTCTATGACAAACAATTATTAGCCATTATCAAACCTTTTTAATCCAAAGAAATACGTTGTGATTTTAAGGTGATCTTAACCTATTAATCTGCAAAACATGGTCGGTATATTTGTATTCAGAAAATCATATCGACACATATACAAGACTAATTGATCTAAAAAAAAAAAAGGTTAATGGCCTTGTTAGTGTTAATGTTATTCAAATTTTAACAGTCCAGTCGTTACTAAGAAACGATGTGAAACTGCGTTTACTTCAAGACAAACTGTTGTTCGAGAACAGTAGCCTACATCTAGGAATATGTCTCCCTATCTATTTATTGAAAATTTGTTTATTCGGCCATATTCAATAATTCACTAGACGATTATGTTGCACCAAGTGGTCAAAGAAGGTTCGTGTGTTAAGATCACGTCTATAAACATTACTAAAACAAATTATTCTTTCTGTTAAATTCAACAGATGCTCAAAACATCACTTGTAGTGCGATATAGAAATATTTAAAACATAAACATTATACAGCTTTATAAACATTACACAGCTTTATAAACATTACACAGTTTTATAAACATTACACAGCTTTATAAACATTACACAGCTTTATAAACATTACACAGTTTTATAAACATTACACAGCTTTATAAACATTACACAGCTTTATAAACATTACACAGTTTTATAAACATTACACAGCTTTATAAACATTACACAGTTTAATAAACACTACACAGTTTTATAAACATTACACAGCTTTATAAACATTACACAGCTTTATAAACATTACACAGCTGTATAAACATTACACAGCTTTATAAACATTACACAGTTTTATAAACATTACACAGCTTTATAAACATTACACAGCTTTATAAACATTACACAGTTTTATAAACATTACACAGCTTTATAAACATTACACAGTTTTATAAACATTACACAGTTTTATAAACATTACACAGCTTTATAAACATTACACAGCTGTATAAACATTACACAGCATTATAAACATTACACAGCTTTATAAACATTACACAGCTTTATAAACATTACACAACTGTATAAAAAGAATATAAATATCAAATATGTCTCGTTCGATTGAAATGAAACATTATCAACAATATATTTTGTAACTGTTTTTTAACTATTTTTGTTTTATAATATGTGATGATTTTTTCAATTGAACGAGACAGATTTGATGCAGATATATAATAAAATGTTGTTTTGCACTCAGCAAAAAATCGATTTTAAAATTACCTCTTGGGGTTTAACAAGATAAGACCGCTATATAGGTTTGATGCCTGGGGATTTATAGAATATATAATATTCTTATATTTCATCATTAAATAAGATCCTATTTGTCTAGTTCGCTATATGTGTATGATCTCAGCATAGCAGTATTAATCTGGAAAATATCATATTCCGTTATCTAATAGAATTTAACCAGAAAGGATTATATATGCCATTCGCAAATCGTCGGCGGCGGTTTAAAGTTGAAGCTGTCGAGCGTTAGATTAGCTTCCATGATAGACCAGTTAAACGATTTGATAATGCTCTTTTGTGTTCTAGTCCCGTTCATAAGTCAGGACGGTAGCCTTTTCATGAACTGGTATTTGAAATTCATTGAACATTTATGGTCCGTCAAAGAACGAAAAAAACACTTTTGTCTCAGTATGGGACGACTTCGAACTGCCTTATGCTACGCCCGTGTCGTAGCACTTTTGGTATTCATTTGCCGGAGGTTAGATTCGAAACTAAAATTCTTCGGTGAGACCAAACATGGCGCTTTGTCATTTGAATTCTGACTGCTTTGTCATCTGAACATGACTGCAGGGTTCAAATGATGAGATATTTGTAAATTGAATTTGAGGACGGAAATTTTTTTTTTTTCAAAGCACACGACAGACTACGAAAGGTTGAAAAACATGCTTGATTGTTAGGTAAATGTCAGATTGCGATTGCTAAATTTGTTAATGGATTATTACTAAGATTACAATCATAGCAAACACAACATACTTTTTTTTTTTATTTTAGATCGAAATCAAGAAGATCATACGTAAAGTAAGTGGTAGAATACAGATTCAGATTAACTATTCAGGCAGTGAACAGTTTTTATCTGTAACTTTATTAAAAGGTGAAGATATTGGTTTACCAGAAGGATCCAAACGACAACCAACTCCTTTTGCCATGGTCCACATCCTTCCACAAAGAACGTAAGTTGTGTTGTCATACATGTCAATGGTAATGGTCATTTGGTAAGCTATGGTCGTTTTGGTTTTAACAAGTGACGGAAGGTGAACTACTGTGGTTCGTTTCTAAACATTTGCAAGCCATTAATGTTAAATACATTTAAAATGAATTTAGAAAAGAGTGAACTTTTATGGCTTCTTGTTTCACAAAACGTATAGGAGCTTTCCAATGAAATACCAAATAATACAAAATGCAAAATTTAAAGTAATTCTTGTTCAAGACAATGATCTGTCGTCTGCCATTTTAATTGAGGAAGAGAATACAAGTAATTGATAGTACAATATTGCTGTTGGTATAACATTTTTGGCGCCGTGATTTAATCCCTATGTCGTTCATTTCATTTCAATTTTTGGGCGCCATTATTGAGTTCTCATCGGATGAGAACTCCTCAATAGTCAGATTAGTGGAACAGAAAAAAATCGGACAATTCATTACAAACAAATCTGACTTTGACACATGCCAGTGAAATGGAATTATCTGGTTTTGTGTTGTAGGGAAATGAAAAGGAAACATTGTCATTATAGTATTAAAGCAGGATTTAGCCTAGACTAGACAGACATCATCCTAGACTAGTAAAATTATATATTGATTCATAACAGGCCTTGATTTTTGTCTCAGTAAAGCTTTTCTCAATAGAATTTTGTCATCTGCTGTAGATAAATGACGTCTGCACAAGATCAAATATGACAACTCTTCCACAACAAATGTTCGCCTGAAGGTCATGGTTTTCTGGAACTAATTCTTATAATCTGATTGAAATGTGGGCGAAGTGCGGTCGGCAAGTAATTGGAGATGAACAGGACGCTTTGTAATCTTAGGAATATCAGCTATTAATAATTTTTTATTTCATTGTCACTTTAGTATTAAATTTTGTTATGCCCATGGTGGTCGAATATTACTGTTGCTTAGAGCTTAAGTGGTTGTAGTGTGTGCTAATATACATTAAAAAACACCATCTTTTTAAGGCAATGTTAACTCTCTGTATAGAAATTATGGGAAAAACCAAATTGAGAAATCAGTCTGCATAGGGATAAATGTTTTTCAACAATTCTTGTTATTTTGAATCCACGCCGACCAGTTACGCTTTGATTTATATTTCGCGTCTAGTGCTATACAGACGTTACATTGATTTTATATTTTATTTTCAGTTTATTTGATTTCTTTGAAACTGAAGACAGGAAAAAAACGAGGAATCCTGAATGGAATTCAACTTTCCAATATGTTGATATAGACGAGATTGAAGTAAGAATGGTTAAGGTTTATGTGCTTACAATGATGTGTTAAGAAAATTAATGCATTAAAAATTGTACAAGATTAAAAAAAAACGATATGCTTCTTAAAATTGTTAATGACTTTTTGTCGTTTGTGGTACTTTTAGTAAGACATGTGTCTATGACATGTTCCTCAATTCTGCAATGGCATATCAATCGTTACTAAATTAAGTTTTCTGGTTCGATTATATCAATTCTCAAAGGCGATTCAGTAGCGGAGACCGATTTTGTTAACTGTCCCACTCTTTACACGATCTTTATGCGGTCAAATTTACCTGATCTTTGTAGATCTTTGTTTAACGATGATCGGATAACGACAATAAGTCCGCTCTGTATTTATTTAGGTTCGCAGATTGTCAGTCGAGGTGACTATTTGGAGTCAACAATTGAACGGTGATGTATTTGTTGGTGAAGTTCTACTGGATTTAAAGGATAGGATACCACCAGAACCTATCTGGTATGATCTTCAGGATCATGATGACAACAGTTCACCACTGCCAGACCGGAAGTCATCTATTGGTGATATATCTGAAGCTGATATATTAATTGGATCACAGGATAAAAATGAAAATCAACTGTCTGTTCATCGTTCATTGCCCTCCACACCTTCATATGAACATACCCATAATAAGATGTTTGTGAAAATGCAAACTGGTAAGTAATGGGATGGTTCTGAAAAGACCATTAAAGGTGATAAGTAGATTATTAAAGTTATTGGTTACCAAGCATCATTAACATGTTTGTGACCAACGTCCTTATTTTTGTCTTTAAATCGATTTTTTTTAGCGAACTCGAATTTATTTTGATAATAAGACAATTGAGCATGTTTTCTCTCGATACATAAATTCCAACCGAAAATGTTCTGTCTATAAAACAATTTTTCAAAATGAAGTAAAGTTAATCGATAACATCCGTTGCAGCAACTACAAGTCAATAAAATATTTAAGTTTCGAATAAAAAAAAGCATACATGTACACGTCATGAATAATGTAAAAGAAGAATATAAATAATTATTCTGATTTGCATTTTTAACAGTTGGTGGTATTGAAGATCACGAGTCACCTTGTAGCACTCCCCCACCTGGCAATCACCCAGATGCTACTTTCAATCCAGGTAATCACCAGAAGAACAATTACTGTAGACAATGAAAGTATATTAGAATATTTGACAGTGCAAATATGTCTGAAAATAAAACAAAATTACACCGTTCTGTAAAGCAAAATTACCAAAGAACAACAATGTATTCACTAACAGATATCAGATACAACTAATGATAAAAACCGGCTACGTGCCATCAGAAAACCACTAGAATGGAAACAGAAATACTCTCTGGTGACAATAACATAGCTCCTTATTATTTTCAGATAAAAGGCAAAGTTTGAGCAAGAAAATGAAACAAAGGATGTCTATAGCAGTATCTAAAGTATCTCTAACTTTATCAACCAATGATCATAAACAACGGGACACCGACAGTGATAGTGGTACCAGTAGAAAATTAAGTCGTGGTATTAGCTTAGATCAACCAGAACCTGTAGTTAGTCCCAGATCAAGAAGACTTTCAAGTGGTAAGAAGTCTTATTAAATAGGTCGAGATCAGAGCGATTAAGCGTATGCTTTATTATATATCTTTCTGGTAGGAATCTATAATAGGCTTAATGTTAGTATTATCCGCCTGGTATTAAACACCTGGTTTTGTAATTCCTTTACACAATGATACACGGTGTTTATTGAATTCAATTCATATCTACCTCATTTGTTTTATCGGCTCGTGGACAGGTATCGGATTGGTATATGTACGTTATTGGTATTTATGGTGGTAAATACGTTGGTAAAAGTCTTTCTTAGCTTACTAGAACCACAGACATCGGACGACAAAGGTTCAAATGAAATCTGTTACCCTAACCTACTGAGCAATAAGTCAAATTTATTCCTCTTTTACAAGATTTGTGTTCCCTGTGTTTAGCTTAAGAAAAATGTTTTCTCTGCTTCAGTCAATTTAGACATGTTAGCACCACCACTACCATTAAGTAGCAGAAGAAGTAGTAACTCTAGTCACAAGTCAGAAAATCCATCCGAAAACGATGATGAATATTTAAGGTCAGTGAAATTTTTGTATGATATCAAAGCTTTGATCAAATATAATAAGAACTAAAATATTGCTGGTTAATCATCAACAAGTTTGGCTGTATTGTTACCATGTATATGAATTATGACCACGAATAGCCATCTCTTGGCGGGAAGAGGTAACACCATCGAAAAAATCTTCAAATTTAGTTATGATTTAGCTACAGATGGCATTTATATACATCAGTTTTATTTACGTCGGTCATAAGAATTAAATGTCTTTTTCGATGAAAAACCAGATTGCTGCTCTTGAAATTGATCATTGTTTCATTTTGTGCTTATAATGGAAAACAATGATTTACAGAACAAGAAGAAGTATATGAACTATTATGAAGTAGGATAATACCATTCATTACCCATTAGACGGATTATTTCTCGTGGACTTAAATGTAACCCAAGGCCAAATAGTCTTACATGAATAGCTTGAGTTCTTGGGTCCAAAAGTTTATTTCTTATTCAATGCTATTCTTTCATCCTTTACAGCAATCTTCCTGAAAGTCCTGAAGATGACGAGGAGAATGGTGAAGAACAAATATCATCATCAGGTCCTGGTCAACTAACTCCAAACCAGTCTTTAGGTAACTAATATGTTGTACAGCACTTAATGTAACACTGTAATCCATTTTTTATTAGACGCAGTTCTGGCCATGTATTCTCGGAACGATCTTTGCGCTTGTACGTCCTAGTGTCTTACTTTCTAACACTGCTTTTAGGACGTCCTAGCGCTAAGATTGTTTCGAGAATACCCGGTCTGGATTTTTTGTTAATTTTTATTCTGCCGGTTACATGACGGATTCTACATTTGACAACGTGCTTATTTGTATCAAGTTTCCCGTGGTAATGTGTTAATGTCATAATCCATGATATAGCTACGATACAAAACCCGCAAATAGAATTCTACGGAATGCTACATCCCTCCAGAATACTTACTGAAAATAATATTTGATTGGTTAAATGATGAACATACTTACCTCCCAAATGTGGTAAGATGATTAATGAGAAAATCAAATCATTAAGAATATTTATGACTAAATATTTTCAACTGTATTTTGATTCGATTCATTGCCTATACCGGGCAATAGATCCTATATTTAGTTTGTAGAATACTGCCGTACGTATCATAGATTAATATGGAAATGAAGACAGTTTTGAATCCTATCAGACAGATAGACCTTGGCATATATTCCTTATATTTCATAGAAATATAGGACAATTTGTGCCTTTTATCCTTACTGGCGCCACCAGAGCCTGCAGCTTTATTTCATTTTTCAATGTTGCAGTCTTGTTTTAGCGAGAATCTGTTATCAGACTGTTCGCTATTTTGTACTCAACCATCGGCGCCAAGATAGAAAAACCTCAAGCTTTATTAAGAAAAAAAAATACCAATTAAAATTTCATTATGGTTTCTTATTCCAAATGTTTTTTAATGAAAACGTGGCGAGGGATTTATATATATTTTAGATTATATCAATTAATATGATTACTTTAAATATGTCAATGAAAACACAAGCCAATCTACATACAGTCAGAATATAGACCTTTCTGGAACGAAATTTTCAATTTTAGATCGGGCGATGAGATAATGTTTAAGACATAACAATGTATATATTTGAAAATTGCTAATGTCTCTTATCACCCAATAGTATTATAGGTTTTTAAATGCGATTATATGTGATTTATTATATGATATGTGGTTCAGTTTATGTCGTATCATTATGTAAGATAAGATTATTTTTTAAATCAGAAATATAAGCGGTTTCAGATTTATAAAGATTAGCTTTAAAGCAGAGTGTGTGCTATCTTCATAAAGACCGGAATTGTTCTTCTTCTTAATAAAAAAAAATTGTTTTTAGAAACAGATGAGGGTTTAAAAATTAGCTTCAAAAGGGAATTGTCACTTAATCTTTTCTCCCAGTGTTCAAACAATGGTTTTTTAATAGCTTTCCATTTTAAATACTCGCCAAATATGTCAAATATAAAAAAACCGGGAATACCAAGCCTAAATTTCTACCAAGATCGTCATGTATTTGACTGCAACACATAAACATAGTTAGTTTTGCTTTGAATTTTCAATAAAGTTTAAATTTCTTTTAGTCTAAAAAAAATAATTACAAGCCAAAGCATCAGTCTGGATACAAGATACAAGATATAACACATAATTTGATTTGAAAGTTTTACGGGTCGTTATGTCTGTGAAAACAAGATTTGAAATAAAGTTTAAAATTTAATGGATAGATAATCTAATATTGTATTTTCTAATTATAGAGAATGACGAACTGGGAGATGTTAAATTAGGTTTTATTATCAAGAGAGGACAGTTGGAAGTTGATATTTATTGTGCCAGAAAACTCCAGAGTTCTTCTCAAGTATCCCTTGGTAGGTAGCTTTTAATACCATTAGAAATCCGTTGCAGATTCGGTTGTTTTTTGTATCTTGTGCTTACGTTTGAACTTCATTTACATCAAATGAGAGAACCCCATAAAAATGTAGTGCAATAGAGTTTTCCGTCCTTCGGCTCTTCTCCAGACAGATAACGCAATGGCGTATTGCGGAAATTTTCACCAGGACAATGGCATAAAGCGCTTTGGATTTCCACCCGTCAAAAGATTTTATACGTGCCAAGCCTTCTGCACATAAAACCTCGGTGTACTGAACAAAGGAATATCCAAAAGCATTATTTGAACCTATGCCGGGATCAAACCCCATGTCTAGGTTAACGAGCAAGCGTCATTGATTCACATACTGAAAATGATAAGTTTTCAGAGACGTGACTGCCCAAAGGGTCTTTTGTTACTTGATAATGTGTTTCTATTATTATCGTTATTTGATTATTTAGAAACCTATGTTAAAACATACTTGGTAGAAGGTAAAAAGATCATTCAGAAAAAGAAGACGTCGTTAATCAAAGGTACCAAAGATCCTCAATATCGCAGTAAAATCAAATATTCAGCAGCTAATGTCCATGGTCGACATATGAGGGTAAGTACATTGAAATTTTAAACCAAAAGGGTTCTCCTCGAGCTGATGATTGATCCGAGCTCGTGCGTCATATGGATAACTGAAGAGGACAGGTTAAACGCTACGTAACGCTTCTGTGTATGAGAGCTTACATTATTTTACTAATTAGCAACCAATTTAATTAACAACTTAGTAATTTCAAATCTCTGTTTCCAGATAACAATATGGGAGAAATGTAAAGGATTTGAAAAGAAGATATGTATTGGTGAAGCGGTAGTGAAATTGGACAATTTAGACCTATCACAGCATAACATGGCGTGGTACAAACTTTACAGACAAAATGCTACCAATTTGGGATCAAATGATTCTTTACATTGGTGAACATCATCATGAATCGTGAAACAAAGCTATGGATGTGCCAAATACTGAAGATATTGTGTTTCGAATCATTCGATTAATGAACGGAGAACAATGGGCAGGCCCCAAAAACAAGATATTTGTTTCGTTTCGAAATGCTGTAATCCTATGCATTACTTTGGAAGGTTCCTTACATGGAGAACACAAAATCTGCAAAAACAATGAAGTGGACATGATTTGAGTCCAATAGCCATGCAAGTTCTTTAATAATAAAAGCCGGGGCTTTGAATGTGCTGCATCCATCAAGATAATATTTCAGCATTAAAGCATACGACAAAGTGGATTCAAAATAAATGTTGCACGTTGCAAGTTTTACTTACATTGTTCTTACATTAAATAAGTTAAGAATATTTGGATCTGGAAACAACATATCAAAACATGAGTAGTTGAATATCATAGTGAAATTAATTCATTTAACTTTGATAATCGCATACAATTGGGCAGTAATCGTCTTTCATATCTCCGTAGTTTGTCCAATGTTAGAAATTTTGCTCTTTAGATGGAATTATTGATGCAGAAAATTGGTTTTAGGTGTGTTTTCGATGTGTTTTCGGCAACGCTGTATAGCAAAGGACATATAGATGAATTGCAGATTAATCGTGACGGTATTATTTGATCGCCATGGGTAGTTTGAAAATGTCTCTTGTATAGATCAGTTTTACAGAATATTATGTAAGTTGATAAAAGAACGCTTGAAACCTGTTTCGAATCAGTTGCCGACAGTTCAGTTAAATATAGACATGATAATAATTTTAACTCCGCTCTCTTATGTCAAGTTGCCAGGCATAGCAATTAAAGTGAAATCCAGGATAGAAAAGTAGAGCAAGTACGTCAATATCTGACGACTGTCATTATCAGGTAGGCTTTGATGAGCTGATAATCAATATATTTCATAAGGTATTATTGGACTGGCTGCTTTTAATATCCTGTCATATAGAGTGGTATATCATTTCAACATATCTCTTCAATTTTAATTATTGAAATAAAATTATTTATCTTTTTAAGCATCTCTCATTATTCTGAGTACGAGTTTACCACAAATAGGTTCGCGATATTCTCTTATTCTGTAGAGCACAAAAATGGTTTGCATCTAAGGAAGACAACTCTGTGCTTTACGATTTTATTTCCAACAGCTTATGGGCTCAAAGTTTATATAAATTGTGGAAAGTCAAGGTTTTATTTGAGTCCAACGGAACAATCATAGTTTCATTTCTTCTTCATCATTCGTTTGATTATATTTGTCGTTTGAATGGTCCGCTCACGACATGTCCTAGCACTCTGAAATTAAAAGATTGGCATCAGGTCAAGGAAGGTAGAGCTTGTCCTAAAGTCGTAACAACAGCAGTCAAGATAATTGAGACCCCCAAAACACTCTTGCCTATAGTTTATGACAATATTTCAAACAATATATCATATAAAAGATATTAAAGCTGGTATGGCGATGTTATACTTTGACAATGAATGTTATATCCCATATAAATATCAAAGATAAAAAAAGTGAAAAATATCCTAAATTATGTTACATCAGGTCCAACCTTATATTGTATAATGAAATGCACCACAAATAAAATATCGGAATTAAGGAACAATTAACCACTAAAAATCATGATAATACATAAGAAGTATTGATGAGGAATCACAATAATAGATTAATCTTGAGATAAATATATCGATAGCGTTAAAAAATAATATTTCTTTTTAAACTTCATGCCAGCTTTAAGTTTGCTGAGTTATCATTAAAATAATGAATATCATTAACGATTGAGGTTTCCTTTTTGAGGACATAAAAATTCAAGCACTGGTTAGTGTCCTAAGTGAGTAAATTGGGTATATTCTATCTATGTGTTAGTGTACGTAAAATATTAAATTACCACTTCAAATTTGTTAAATGCGTCAACAAGCCATGTCTTGTGAACACTCTCGTGGGACAATTAGTATTTGCAGACTTACGACCTTGAAATGATAAAGATGGTCTAATTTGGTAACTATTGAAAAATAAACAAGGGCAATAAATCAAACTTAAGCAATGTTAAAATTATAAAGAGCAACTATTAGACTATCAGAATCATGTTCTAGACTAAGTACTATCTTACAAGATGGCGTGGAGTGGTTCTTCTAGCCTCTGCTGATTTGATTGTGCTCGATCCAAAGAGACACAACTTAACACGGGCTGGCCTAAAATATTTATAAGATTCAATACAGATCTCAATATTGTTTTCTCATGATAGCTTTAAGTACCTTTTTGGGCTCAAGGAGAAATCGGTCGTTATATGGAGCCTTAGATGGTTAGGTGTTTTTGAACTATGGAATAGTTTACATATTGTTAAGGACAAAATACATGTATTAATATGATAAAACATCAAAACTTGTACAGTGTTTCCCATTAATAATGACCAAAAGGAATGCCTATTAAAATATAATTTGGAAAGTCCTTTTTTTCTTCAAAATACAACGTCACCAAATCGAAAATTGTTATGTCAATTCCCCGATACCTAACTTGGGCTTGGGTGTGCCTTTGGGATCTATATGGCTTCAATTATGGTCATCTAACAGCCCCTACCATAGAGTCAACCTAGTCCAGTTGGGAACCTGGGGAGTAATATGATTAGATGAATAAAGCAGTGGCGTTTCTTGGAAAGATTAGTGGAAGGGGCCGAGCAGGGGCCAGAAAATTTTTCAGGGGGGTCCAGGCCAGTCTTACGATTGGACATTATGATTATATAAATGGAACCATTTTCATAGAAACACCGTCACTGATATGGTAGGATATGGTAGGATATGGTAGGATATGGAAGTTAGTGGGTCATTTGGATACTTACCTATCAGCAGATCCAGCTCGTGATTTGACTGTTTTTTCTATATAATATCTTGGCGTACAGACCCTATAGGTCTCAGAACCGTCCTGCAAAAAAACGTAACATGTTATATGTTTGAAACCATATTGAGATCACTAGGACCTTTGGAACTTTGACCTTTTGACCTTAGACATGAAGCAAATGGAGTTAAAAAAATGGTACTAAAACTATATTTATTTTGCACCTGTCCCATCAGCAAAACGATTTATGCCTCTCCGGTCTGATGAATTTAAATGATATTGCAAAAAAATGACGTTTCAGATCTTCATTAACCTATGCATTAGAAAATCTGTTATTTGGTTTTCTTTTCATTTCGAGACATTAAATTTTGCAAGTTTAGCCATTCAAAATATAATCTCTTCAGATGACTTTTAAGAAAATCTCAAGAATTCTAATAGAAAAGGAATCAGTCAATTCTGAAGTTAAATTGTGCACTGAATTAGTGATTAGCTTAAAGGTCAGACAGGAATGAGATGATAAAATAAATGAAGCTGGAATGAATGGGTGGATGAATGAAAGATAGATGATACCTATACCTTACCGGCAGTTGTATTATTTTGCCATTCACTTTTTTATTACTTTGCTCCCGAGCCCTCTGTAGTGGAGATCTTAAATAATGTGGTCGAAATGGTGGTGGACCGATATGCTAAAATGAGACCATTGTTATTTGATTACAATTACAACGTACAATGCAGAAAACAAGTCTTGGAAAGTGTAAAGATTCCTGCTGGTCCTCCAAAATCATGTGCCTATGGAGTGACAAAGGATTGCTACGAAGCTTATAAATGACGGAAGGACCATGCATATACTTGAAACCATATTCTTTAAACATAAGTTGTTTTTTTGTCATCACCGTGTCAGGGCGATTGCTGAAGGCAACTGTGCATAAAGTGGCAATAATGGGTTGGGGTGGATTAAACTTTACCTTATCAAGTGATCTAGAGATTGCTTCAATAGATGATATTTGTTTGTCACCACAGCCAATCTTCCCATAATATTCCTCTACACTATGTTTAGTATACCTTTCTAGCTGCTTATCTTGTATATTCTGATCCACAGCCGGTAGCAGATCTTTCATAGGGAAATATTGTCCATCAGAATCTACAGATTTAACGCTCTTATAACTTCCTACTCGGTTACGACTAGATGGTCGACCAGCGCTTCTATTAACAACGGTCCGTGTCACAAGATTAGATACGTTTAGATCCGGTGAGGTATTGTGAATTTTAGCCACAGTTTGTGGTGTTTCCACCTCATTGGAATCCTGAATACCCACTCGACTCAGAACTAAGCTGCTCGGTCGATCTCCAGTAGACAATTGAGATTTGTTTGTTTTAGGGTAGTATCGTTTGATATAGTTGGTAACAAAGGCTCGAGAACTATTTATAATATTATGACGATACACTGAAGAAGTTAATTCATTATTTTGAGCGTACGTTACTTTCACAACCTTTTTATTGACGGAATCGTCCTGTTCGCGAAGCCAACGGAAGCTTGATGACTTTCTGGCAGTTTCATTATCACCTACATTGTCGCCCACATGGTTACCTTCACGGTCAGCTGTCTTGTCTGCGAGATCAAGGAGGGGTACTGGACGAATTTCGCCACTATTTGTTTCGTCATTGCAAGATGTCTTTGATTCATAACCATCATCTTGAAGCTCTTCAGCTTCTTCGCCATCTTTAGAAGCGTTTGGTTTCACAGTATCCTGACTCTCTGTTGGTTTTTGAGGAATCTCTTCAGCGGGTTGCGTTTTAATTTCTATGGCACTTATTTCTGTTTTTTTAGACGCAATGTTCGCACCAGCACTCTTGACTATACGATGAGATTTCTTTTCAATCTTTGGAGAAATGATATGCTTCTCTTCCGCGGAATTTCTTCGGATGTTTTCGGAAATGTTCTCCGAATTGAATTGTTTAAAATGCTGCGGATTCTTCTGAAATCTATCTGCCAAGCTAGCGTATTCAAAATTACCAACATCATCTATAGAAGAACATTTATCTAGGCTTAAATTCCGATATAAATCTAGCTCTGTTGGTTTTCCTAGAAAATAGATAAAATGGATAAGGATGGTTCTTGACCTCAGGCCTGTAGAAGATTTTCATTGCGAAAGCAGTGCTGATGTGCGAGTTACTCGAACTATTTATGGTTTTACTTATATACAATACAATGAGCAATTCTATGAGTAAGGTTCAGACTAGATAAACTGTCAATGTTTTTTGGACACGATGCTTTGAGGACTGTTGTTGGAGGAGGAGTGTCGTAGTCTCGGACTTTTAACATTCTAGTAAGATTTCATGGTTTCAGCGTCAAAAAAGTCAGTAACACTCAAAAGCTATAAAACTTACTTTTGACGAAACATCGATCTCTTTGCCATTGCATCCATGTTGATATATCTGAAAGGTACAATTATAAGAATATGGCCGTTTCAAAAATGGAACAATTGACCTATGGGGTTTTCCGAGATAGAACTAGTGGAAATTTACTTTTTAGGCTGTTGTCTTCCAGCTCCAGTTTGTCACATCCCTTGGGTCTTTGTTGTCCAATCTGACAGACCAGATCCATTCTCCGTGTTACCTCTCCAAACATTCATCATTGACAATGGGAAACAATGTAGAACTGATTTACTTTCAATGTTAAAGTAGGATATTTCATATAAACCGAAGTCATAAAGAAGATCTTTGCTCAGGCAATGCGTGTCTCGTTGCTTGACTGAAATATGTTCACTTCTCACGGAATAAGGTTTTTAAATCATCTTGATGTTGACAAACTGAGCAAAGCGAAGAGTCTCGGTAAGAAATATTCCTACGTATGCATAACTTACCACAGTCATCTTCTAGTTGAATTGGATCCCAACCACATATTGGCACAATTTTTTCTGTCTTTTTCCTGAAAAATAATTCCAGCAAATCGTACAAATGGAACACAATATGTATTTATAGTAACTGTCCGAGATTAAGAAAAAGAAACAAATAAATGGTAATCCTAAGCATTGTATTGAATTTTATATAGAGTACATCATAATAAATTTTAAACCTAAGCTTTTTCAGTGTCAATATGTCAATACGTCCCATTTCTAACTTATCTAATTCTAATCTGAAAACGTCACTTAGGTCTGATACGTCATTGCCATAGATGTAAAATAACTCAATGGTCATTGATTGCCCAATTAGCACTGCGTCATGATCTAAGATTGAGCAACTTTAAAGAAGCAGTATGCACAATTTCTTAATTAATCTTTTATAATATTTTTGTATACCCGCTTATAATGATTCGAATTTCTTTTTTATCAAGTTATTCTTAAAATTAAATTTCTCGACTCTTTTGTTGAAAAGCATTTTTAATTAAGGAACTCCATGACTCTCTTCCGCATGGATATGACTTCAGCTACGAATTGAGTCTGTACATGGCCATTGCCCTCACTAAGTGTAGTGTTGTATTTCAATCACTCCATTTCTAATATAATTATATTTATCTAGGAAGTCAAGTTTATAGAAATCAATCTCGTTATCTAGGAAATCATTTTAGACTTTGTATGTCTTTATTGACAGTAGAATTAACTCTTTTTAACCGTTAACCATAGCTCTACATGACTACCATAATATTACTAGGATTCATTTACATTACTTCAAGTACAGCAAGTCGAGTAGATAACGCTTCTGTTAACGATTAAGACGAAGGGGTTGACGGAGGGTTTGAGGGGGAGAGGGGTAGGTAAATAACAGATTCCGATGTGACATGTAGTGTTGGGCTAGTTCAGATCCTAATTTCCCCATTCATTTAAATGGAATCGGAATTTGGGGTCTGTGGCGCCAGAAGTAAAGACCTTAATGCGCACAAACTCACGAAGTAATCCAATCATTGCACATTCTGTAATGATCTTTCATTGTTTGAGCTGAGTAGATTTATGAGACGTATAGGGGGTTTCATCATAGATTTTTATACCCTAGACTTTAAAAATTGTAGTTAATTTTTCAACAGCAAGACAAGTCTCGATAAATTCTTTAAAATCGTATCATAATGGTACTCCTAAAATTTTGTAAAATTAAACTTCCAGTTTCTAAACAAGTCCTTCTGTTGATAGTTGAGTTTTAGAAACACATCTCGGCAGTATCAGATGAACTCTAATTAGTAATGAACTCTTCTGAAAGCAGTCTTTTATTGAATTTTTAGTGTTATATGAGTCTTCGGACTTCCGAAATATTTTTTAATCATTCGACATTTTGCATTGCTTCAAATACACAAGCAATTGTCAAATTGTTCCATATTTCTTAAATATCTTAGAAATTACCTTGAAGGTTCTTTTTTCTCCCTTTTGCCTCCTGAAAATTGTTTCTCTCCAAATTTTGCCATGTCTTACTACAGAATTATTGTTGGCTGTTTTATTGTTCCTTTGTTGACTATACGATTTCCATAATCCACTTTATATTAAAAATCCAATAGTATACTAGTACATATATATACCTATTGTTGTCCCTTACTATACGGAATGTTATTGTTGAAAACTACTTTTCAATAGCGTAGAAATTACTGCTTAAGACTATAGCATTTGATATATGTTTGGACACAAATATCCAGATCCAAACCAATTTCCTTGCGTCACATAGAACTTTTAATAATTAGACCAGTTCTTATCAATTCAAACGTTAAAATCCAATGCAACTTCCATTTTACTACATAAAGGGTTTACCAGTCCAAAACCGTTAACTTGTTATTGTCAACACTCCATAATGACAACTTTTGAAGAATAAGAATGCATTGATCTCACATTTAGACTGTAGCATGTCAAGACCCATAAAAAGGGCATAGTAATGTTGTTAAACATTCTAAACGATTTGTATATAAGTATAATTGCTAGACCTATATACTGTATAAAGATTAATATGATTAGAGATTTGTTCTGCTCTGTTTAATATATGTATGATATATTTAATACGTATATTGTATAATATCCAATAGAACTTATTTATTATGTGATAAACAACGATTGGTGGATTAGTATACTAATCCGATGTAGGAAATTAAAGTGCAGTTTATCGGTGAACGCCCAGTCCTAAATCTAACTTTAAATGAATAGTTTATCCAGTTGTTATCTGTATTATGTAATTTCATGTGACTTATTGCTGAACAACACGAAATGGTATATTTAACCGTTATACGTATCAGATAAAGAGCCAACTCCTTCTCTCTTAAGCTCCTTCTCTCGTAACCTTCTCCTCCCACATTTTGTTGTTGATGTTTTCAGGATTTCGTTGACGATGGGGCGAGTGGCGTTGAATCTGAGCACCTCGGCCCCGGCCCCTCACCCCGTTTTGGATTTGAGAGAGTATTAGTCGCGGGGGGGTGGGGTGTTAGGGGCATAACTCTCTCTCTCTCTCTCTCTCTCTCTCTCCATTCTATTTATCTTCCAACCTCTTTTATCTCTCTTTCCCTCTCTGCCCGCCTGGCCACTTTCTCTCATCTCGCCCCTTTATCTCCCGACCAACCCCCATTTTTGCAGATGTAACAATTTCCTAAGTAAACATTATCCGACAACGGACGTCTAGGCCTAGGCCTACCTAGTGAGGTTAATAATTTTAGTAGTGATCAGGTGATTTTTTATGATTTTTTTAATCGGCTGATGATGACAATAGAGATTGCAATTATTTGCTGATTTGTTTCAATTCATAGTAATTTTCAATGGAGGTTTGTGAAATGGATATACGCATAGAAAATAATGTCCGATTTGGCACCTGTACGATTTTGATAAATATTTCGATTAATAGGTCTTTTCCAGAACTTTGGACTGGTTTTTGTCTTGACAATCGCGACTAAAGTACACAGGTCAACAACAAATATGGCTGCTCCCACTAAACCTTGGGAGCAACCTGGTGTTAATCGTCAAAATGACAGTTTACCCCCATGTTGTCAAACTGGTACTAACTTTATGTCAAGGTAATAATGTCTTGGGTATCCATTAGCGTGTTTAAGGCCAAATATCTTCTCATCACTAACGGAGTTGCCTACGACTACGACCACTGGACTGTTTCACAAAAAATAAAACTATTATAGGCCTACTGTGTGTTATTATTTTTATGTCTTCGTAACAATATTACGTTTGGTAATTTAACCATTGACATAAGCTCACTTAGATATGAAGAACTTTACAAAACTATGAATTATAATAAGCGGGCACTCGAGGTCTTTTGAAGCTGATATCTTTTTGAAAGTACCGTAGTTCACTTATTTTCCACTTATTATCCCATTCATCAATATTCATATGGGGAAGTTTGTGCTCCCTTAAGCATGGATTTTAACACTTTTATAATTTGGACAGTTAAGTAGCCCAATTTGTGATTTTGTGTCTTTATACTGTCATTTTCAGCAGTCCAGCAACTTTACCTATGATGACAGGTGGTACAGCACAACCATCAATTTCAACACAACCTCCTCCCCTACCAGTTAGACCATCAACACAGCTCAATTCCTCAATGATGAATAGATATGGTTACAGTGGAATGGGAAATGTTTATGGTGGTATGGGGTATGGTCCAGGATATGGTCTATATAATAATGGCTACAGTTCATATGGTAGCTATGGTATGAACAGATATGGTTCTGGTGCTGAACCAATGGGAACATTTGCTCGGCAAGCAGAAGAAAATTCTCGGCCAGCATTTGAATCAATACAAAGTATTGTTGGTGCCTTCACTTCAGTCAGTATGATGTTAGATTCCACATTCCAAGCAGTGTATAGTTCATTCAATGCAGTGATTGGTGTGGCTGATAATTTTTCCAGATTAAAGATACAGTTAATGCAGTTTGTTTCAGCTCTTGCCTTTATACGGACATTAAAGTATATGTATCGGAGGTTGTTAGAATTATTGGGTCTTCGAGCTCCAGGAACTGCTTCTGAGGAATGGAACAAAGCTTTTACTGCAGCGGCTCAATCGGCTTCAAATGATCCAAATGGAAAGAAATCATCCTGGCCAATCCTTATGTTTTTTGGAATAATATTGGGAGGACCTTGGTTAATTTGGAAGTTGATTTCATCCTTTACCCCTACAAGCACAGGTAAAAACCTTTGATTCTTATTAAGCTTTCAATAGAAATAGTGAAAATACACCATTTTTAGATACCAAGAAAAATTAATTCGATACCATGTTAGTTAGTCATGTACTTAATTCCTCGCTGTTTTTGATTGGTTGAATAATTCAATGACCTAGAACACTTGTTGCAAAAAATGTCCAGAGATTATAGATGTTAAGTGGAATTGATAGGAAACAAACAATTCAATTTTTTTAATATGCATTTTAATCAAAAATATGTTAGATTATTATGACAGCAATGAACCTATTTTAGAGATACCAGCTTGGGCCAGTGGTGAAGAAGATCATTTTGTAGCTGATGTTGTATATGATTTTACTGGTGAGACCAGAGAAGAAATAGCTATCAAATCAGGACAAAGGATAAATATTGCACCCAAAGGTAGGCATAGAAATTGTTTCATCTGGTTTTATAACATTAGCTTTAATTCTTTCTCTCAGTGTTCAACTAAATTATGAGTTTTTTGTCGATGTCGTAAAATTTTGTCAGTAAACGGCTAAAGTTTCATTGCTTGTAATGATTTTAGACTTTAAAAAATAAAAAATAAATCACACTCCACCTTTATTAATATCATACATGTATTATGTCTTCTTTCAGAGAAGCAACCAAAAGTGAGGGGATGGCTATTAGGCTGTAGTGAAGGTAAAATAGGACTAGTGCCCGCTAATTATGTTAAAGTAATAGGTAAGAAAAGGGGCCAGAAATCAATGGAGGTAGTTGGTGCACCTAGCCAACTGGCTGAAACCCAGGGTCAACTAAATACAACAGGGAATAGTACATTAGCAACTACTAATGAAGAAGAAATGGATGCTATATTTAATGTGCCTGATAATGTGGACAATGCTAATGTTGAAAAGGTGGATGTACAGACTGAATGTGAGACTAGCCGACCTAAACAGTGTTGCAGTAAAAAGACATAAAATTATGATTTCAAGACTCAATTTTATCTGTGATTATGAATACTATGATTTTTAATTACAATTTTCTACAGGTTTGTGATTATTCCAGTGCTTATTTCCATTAATAACAATATTCATGTGTATCTTAATCAGTGACTTTAATTTGTGAAATCATGAGAAGTTGTCAGTGGTGAAATTGTGGAATCATGCTGAATGATGAAATTTAACTAGATATTATTTGGAATCATAATAACTGAAGGATAATACAGCAATGCAGTTTTATCTGGGTGTTGTGCAGAAAAGATGCATATTGTGTTTTCAAATTTCCTTGAAACTCTTCCTTTCACAGAGAATATAGACACAAGTTGAAGAAAATATAACATGAATGTAATTATGTAAGTCTATATTACAGTCAGAGTTATTTTCATTATTTTAGCGTTATCTATTCAAATATTTAATAAGATATTTCATACTCAGTGAGTTTCTAGTGTACCCATCATGATCTAGGATATGTGTTTAGAAAGTAATACTTTCATTTACTTTTCAAGCCTCCTGTATCACTTTTCAGAATTGATATCAACCATCTCTACCTAGCTAATTCTTGTAATCAAAGTCTTTTAAATGGCGATTAAGGTATCAGTTGTGCATCTCATATGAGAAGTAATACAGGTATTTTAAGCTCTTGATCAAATGAGCAATCACAATGTTAAACCCTTCCTTCTGTGCACAAGTGACATAATTTCAACCAGCTTTTGGGGCAATCTACTCAATAGCGAAGATGAATTGGGCAATATAAATGAAAGAAAAGAGACTTGTTCTTGAATATCCCTTTATTTATTATCACGTTTAGAGCATATTTTCAGGGAATTCAAATTTAACATCCTTTCCAGTTAAAGTTTTATAAACAGCTGAAAATGTGTCCACCTGAAAAAGAAAATCAAAATATTGTACAAAGACTGTTTCATGTCACTCACTGCACATTTACTAAGTTTCAATCTTCTTGAGATGTTGCCACAAACAATAGATATCCCAGATCACTAAAGAGGATGTTAAACTAAGCCGCTTCCAAATAGTGAATAAGGAGTTTCTGAAAAGATCCAGACAAGTTCCATATAAAAACTAGAGAAAATATATCAATAAAAGCATTCAAATTGAAATTTTTAAACTTATGTTTAGGGTTACTTACTTTGTGCTCAATATTAGTTTGTTGTGTTTTATCAAGATGTACTTTAATGAGTCGAGAACCATCTAACTTTATTCTGATCCTTTTACCAACAATTTCAGCAGGGTAACATATATCATCTAATAAATCTTCATGTACCTTGGTTAAAGTTCGGCTGAAAAAAAAATATTTGGAATGAAAAATTATGACATTCTAAGTGTGCCATATGGGAAATTTTGTCTGGACAGCTTTTAATAACAATTCTCTGACCTGCATCTCTAAAAGGGTACAAATTGAAAAATCTAAAGCTATTATCTAAAAGCCATGCCTGTATCGAACCCTAGATCATCAGGTTAAAGAGCAGAATCTAGCTGAACCATCCTTCGCTTGAATAATTTTGTTAAATGTTTACTGTGGTCAAGCTGATTTTCTTGTATATATACACAGGACTGAATCAGGGATATATTTTCCTCATGACTTCTTCCTATAATGACATACTTACAGTCTGGATCTCTGTAACTTTTGTTTCTTTCCTCTGTTTTTTTGTTTACAGTTTCTTTTAGGTTGGGCTAGAATTTTTCTCTGCAAATAAACAGATGCAGAAGTCAGTCAACATAAAATACTGAACATTGTATAACTTACAGCATAAATTTTTCACAGTGACAAGCAGAAAAAAAATCTAAAATCTAGGATTAAAAAAAAGCATACCTGGGCAACAAAGACCACATGTTTACCACTGTATTTCTTTTCCAATTCTCTCACCAATCTGGTTTGAATTTTCTGGAAATTCCTTAGGAGGATATATGGTACAAAGATCACTATGGCTTTCTTACCAGCAATTTCTACTTCCTAAAAAGAAATTTTGTGAATAAATCATACATGAAAGAAATATATAACCTACACTGAATAAAGGAAAGTAGGAATGTACAAGACATTGGATGTCAACCTTCAAATCAACACATACCCTTAATAGTCTTCAATAACAGTGAAATCAGAATTCAATTTTTCTCCCATTTCACAAATACTCAATATATAGTTTTCAACTACATGCCATTCGTCAAGAATGTCTTTCAGTCCATAAGGTTACACAATTTTACCTTTGAATAAATATACGTCCCTCCCAGAAATTTCCAGTGACAATACTCACCCTAGCTGAAACAATGTGCAATTCTCGGAGTTGCAATTTCAGGTCACTGTTGGTCTCCAATTCAAACAAGGCCTACAAAATAAACAGACACGAATGAATACTGATTTTAAAACAAACTTATTGGTCATAAATGGATGAAATCAATTTGGCGAATTTGTACAACCCAAAGACTATACTATGTTTGTGACATTTTACATTGGCTGCATGATTACTATAAGAATCAGAATCTAATGGTTTGGTAAAAAAAAATGTGTACTGACCTGAATCAGACTGTATTCAATGTCGCTTGGTCTTTCGCCATTTGGCTTACGGATTTTCGATCTGAAGTTATACATCTACAATATAAATCAACAATCATTAATAAGTTTAAAAGCTTTTCCAGCATGATCATCCCACTGCTCACTTCTTAAAGCCTTATCATCATATTTGTTAAGACAATGATTGTCTGCAACAGAGCATTCAATTATCAGTTGTATGGAACCAAAATGGTGCAAACAAGGCATCTTGGAATTGGGACATTCCTATTTCAGAGCTATGTCAGAGTAGTAAGTACTGATTAATATAATCATGCATTGCAAATTAAGATTAGTCAATTCCACCCTGTCATGGCAGTTTAATCTAACATTACTACATGGATCATCAGATCAGTCATTTAATCACAGCAATGAATGTCTGTAAATCAATATGGAGATCGATACATCACTCGATTCCTGTGATTATGGTGCCAATACTTCTATAGGGGCCTTCGAAATGAGAAGGGGTTCGAATCAGATCCACCGAAACATGTGAAAAAGAAGGCTGTTTACATCATAAATCTATCCCAAATCGGCGCTGTTACGGGTCATCAGTATCGTAATATGGCTCAAATAGATAGATGAAATGATATATAAGCTAGTGCCAAGGATTTAAGTTCAATCAATTTCGAATTAATGCAGTATTTCTTATATTAAGGGATGCATAATAATCAGTAAGTCGCACCTCGACAATGTCCGTAGCGGAAAAGGACCACGAGAGGTTCAAGGAAATTGACGAGAGTTTGCGAGACCGGAGAAGTCAAAACGACCTCTTGTCAAATCGCACTTATACATGTATCATGTATTTTAAAGGGAAACTACTCCACATAACACAGAATGCCAGCGAGTCCTACGATTCTTACTAAACTAACAACACTGTTTACACGAACATAATTCAAGGTACCTAGATATTATTGCCAGGAACAAGTTGACTTGATCAGTCAATGATACATGTTGATCAATATTCAATCAATGCGATTTTGGCAATACTCATAATCATTGATTTGCCACTGGCACTAATACATTATATTTTCTTCTTAGATAAGAGCCAAGAGGGCTCTTTTCAAATTTCTGATCGGAGAAAGAATGATGGTTATTAATGTTCTGTAGTAAGTTCCTGTTGACACCATATAGAATAATGTATTACGCTGTAAGAAAAGGGAAGAAATCAGGAATTTATCCTACTTGGTAGGTATTTTGGTTTTTAATGATAGTTCATGCTACGACACTATAAATAGATTTACTTCGACAAGTTTAATTCTTACACGTGTAAAACATGGAGGTTGTGGGTTCTAAGTCATCTTTCCTCATTATTTAATTTGACTCAGCTGAAAAATTGGTATGGTATGAATAATCTGGGAAAGATCAGTGACATTTACCCTGATTCAGAACATGTGACTTGCACTTGACTTTTAAGTTCGGTATATAATTAAAGGCTAGTTAGAATAGATAATATTATATCGCCAGGAAAGAATGTGAAAATCAAGTAAAGGGATTTAAAGGCCCGGTATTTAGAAAGTTTTCAACACATTTGGAAGCTGAAGAGTTTATGAATAGTAAAGGAAGTAGCAGTAAATCATGTAAACCAGGTAGTGTAAGACTATCAATTCTTTATTGGTGTTTGTTTACTGTTGATTACTGGCACAAAACGGTCAACAATTTGTGTTTTTGGTAACATTGTAAAGTCAATTTTGGTTTTTCCGTTAAAGGATGAATGAATGAACATACATGTAGTCTCAAAAGAATAGACCTACTTAGTGTCATAACTATACAATAGAATCCCTGTATATGACAATAAATTAAACAAGGTAAAAAAAACCCTTCAAAATATTAAGCATTTTTCAATGATTTCCTGTAGTTTTATGGACACTTAGCTTTTACCGATTGCTATATGATTTTTCTGTTATTTGCAGTTTTAGTTGATGATATGTTTATTTTTCATAAGAATGTGCTGGCTCCAGTAGCAGTAATGGTAAGGTACATAAAAGTTTTGATATGGAGGATTGTGATGTTGGAAATAACAGTAATTCAATAGATACTGGATTAATTTTTAAATCTCTGAGTGAAATGAAGACATCTATTATACAATTACATCAACATACTGGACTAATAACACAAACTTTAACTGGTTTATCTAATACCTTATCTACTATTGAAAATTCCATTTTTGGTAAGACACTTTCTTTGTGTAGTTGGTCATGCTTTAGTCCCCGGCTCAGGGTCGCAACCTCATTTAGAATCGAGAAGAACTTTTTTAGGCCCCCGATAATGGTTTATGAAACGATTTTAATCATAACATTACAAATAGAGAAAGACATGATTGTCCAGTGTTGAGCCATACATTGCAATACTTATCACTGAGAAATAGACACAACCATCTCATTGATCATTAATTTGTGATCAATGTGGAGGTTTGAGGTCGCGATTTGATGTTGGTTTCTGGAATTAGGTTGCTACCGGAAAAAATGTTGGGAACCTCAGCTTTAGTTTTTGACTAGTAAGTGATCTAAAAGCAGGGACTAATATTGGGTGGTCACAGATTTAGATCTCTTGTACTTTATTAATATGTATCATTCATAATCACCAGTCATTTTGAATAATAACTCAGTATAGTTAACTTAGGAACAGTTGCGCAATTATTTTGAACAATAAAACTTTGGTCTAATTAGGAATATGTTTGTATATTATTAGCATCATCCTCAAGTTTATTTGGCACCTCTTCCAAGAATACACCATTGAAACGAGCCCATTCAACAGAGGAAGGACAAACACCTAAGAAACAGAAACCTAATAGTGATGATTCAAACGGTAATTTTTCAGGTAAGAATGACTTTAGTTCAAACATCAACACTTAATGTCAGCTCTAGGCCAATAAGAGGATATATTCATCAGTGCACTTACTTGGTGTTATAACTATATAACAGAATCCCTGTATGATCCACTTTTAAAATATTAGTTTAACCCTTTGAACGCTGAGTGTAAATGAAATATAACATCATATACCCTGAACTCCAAGTAATAAAAGTAAAAGTGTATGACATTGACATTGTATGATGTCACTTAGTAATGGCCGGTATACTGGCTGCTAGTGTATATATTGTGTTAGTGTGTGGCTGGTAAACCGGCTTCTAGGGTTGAAAGGGTTAAGAATTAAAATTTTATGTTTATTCTAGGAGTTAGATTTTAAATTTTAGTTGTGAGACATTATCTGCTGCAGTCATAGATATATGTTGTTCAATACCAGAATTTTGATTGCAGGTATTCCATTTGCTGAAAGTGAAGGTACTATAGTGTATACTGATGGTGCTTGTTTTAATAATGGTCAGAAAGGAGCTACTGCTGGTGTAGGAGTATATTGGGGTCCACATCATAAAGAGTGAGTTATGTACAAGTTCAAAATACTGATTTAACACATGATACCTTTGATTAAATGTTTTGATAGAGGTCACTAAAATGTAGGGTGTTATTAAGCTATGTTTCAGTGTACGTCTAATTGTTCTTATGATCGGAGCCGCGGTGGCTCAGTGAGTTAACCAGAAGGCCTAGGGTTGAATCCCAACATAGGTCAAGATAATAACTTCAGATTTTTCACCTCGGTTTCCCCCTGTCAATGAAGCAGGTAAGAGGGACTGACAGGGAAAAAGTGGTTAGTCGTTCAAATGGGACAATTAACCGAGACAGCGTGTGCTGCAGGCTGTGCATGTTAAAGATCCCACGACAGTTGGAAATTGAAAAAGAGCAGGCTAATCCCGTCGTCCTTGTAAAACTATTATTCAAATGTTAGTAAAGTGCTGAATTGTATATTTTGCTGTTGTAGTAATGTAAGTAGAAGTTTAGATGGTAGACAGACCAACAATAGAGCTGAAATACATGTAAGTAAATTTATATAAACTTTTTTGTTTTTTTCATTTTAAACAGGGACATATTTTGGAATTGAAATGAAAAATTTATTTTACTTCCACTTTCAAACTCTATTCTCTGACTTCCCATATTAGCAAATTATCAATTGGGAGGCCACTTGACACCCCCGCAACCCCTCAGCTCACCCTGACAGATGCCCTCTAAAACTCACAAAGGGATGCCAGGGCTGTCATATGAGTAGCTGCTGATCCTTGACTAAATGAAAATAGTGGATAGAGAATAGACAGTGTTAGACTATAATGGAATTAAACTGTATTATTTCAGGCTGCTATAATAGCTATAGAACAAGCCAAGTCAAAAAATATAGATAAACTTGTGTTATATACAGATAGTGAATTTCTTATCAATAGTAAGTACTAATAATCATCACCATCATCTATAATCCATATTAATTAACATCAATCCAACCTTAGTCAATCATGTTATAAGTTATTATATCATGTGTTATGCTGTAAATACTACTTAAAGGAATAAGTTCACTATCTGTTTGATGGTACCTTAGTTTCAGAAACAGGTTTTTTTTGGCTGAGCCAATCAGCAATAGTGTCAATTTGATCCTTCAATTCCATGTGTGTCCAGAAAAACTCTCTTTCCTTGAGACTCCACCATATATAAAAAAGATATATTAAAAAAAAAAAGGCAAAATTTCTAGTTTGAAGTATAATTGAAGGAATTTTTGTGCAGTTTTAGTACTTCTTAAGTTATATTCAATACCCAAATTAACTCCTGGAAATAGAGAACCATTGCATTAATGATATAATACTTATATTAACATTGGAGATCATTAACCATGACGACAAATAATATGACATATTTCAACTATATTGCAGGTATAACTAAATGGATAGATGGTTGGAAACGAAGAGATTGGAAACTAAGTACTGGTAAACCTGTTATAAATAAAGAGGATTTTGAGGAATTAGACAAAGCATTAGAAGGCATTAATGTAAAATGGGTTAGTATCTAGAATTTTATTTATCATGTACATAGCAAGTGCTCAATACATCAAGTGTACTATATACAATACTCAATGTTAATACATCAAAATAGAACAGAACCTGAAACATGTTGTTACACTTTGCGATCTTCGGACAACTGAACTATTTCAGCCTGTGTCCTTACTGAAGTTTGAGTACATCTCATGTCTGCACTTGTATTTTGTATATATTTAAGGTTTATGTCAGAGGTCATTGTGGAAATCCAGGCAATGAGGCTGCAGATAGATTAGCTAATGAAGGTGCTAGATCTAACGTGAATGGAAAATGAATTATTGGCCTTAACATCACATCACCTGTCCAATTCCTCAGGTGTGATATTTGGATGTGATGTGATGCTGTCACTGTTAATTTCATTCAATCTGACCCATTTTTGGGTGACAATATCACAACCATATTTCCATTGGAACTAGGTAGGGCAAGAGTTGTCAGGCTTAGATTCTCTGAGCCTGATTCTTCCTACTGCCTTTAAGGTACCGTATTCACCTCACTGATTGACTTAATTAGAACTCAGCTTAAATGCAAATGATTGGAGATGTATAGTAGATAGACAGGATGTGATCCAGAACCAAAACTGTCCTGTCCTTGGGTTTTGTAGTTGATTGTGTGATTAAAACGTTACAGGTATTCATAAGTAATTTTCTGACTTTTAGCTAAGTTGGTGGAAAGGTTGATTGTGGTCTGTGGGTTCAAATCCCTCAAAAGGTTAGAACAATTCTGATTCTTCAGTCCATGCTTTCATGTGTTTATCTTTGTGTCAGAATAAAAATCAACAAGCAAAAACATACTTTCATTTATTAATGCATAACAAAACAATTTGAGTTACATAGGCTTGTTATTGACATGAACTTGACACTTGGTATATAAATATTTTCTCCAATTTCTAGTTCATCACTTACATAATTATATAAGTATATTTTATACATTTTGGTAGCCTATCAACTGAGTGAGAAAGATAGTCATTTAATAGTTCTTTATTTTTTACTGTTAAAATTTATCTCACCACAGCGACCGAAAAAATATCAGGCAACAATAGAAAACAAAGGTAAAATGCAGGTAAAATTTGTGGGCCTGTCCCCAAAAGACCTCTGTATGCTTAGATATTATGTATAAAATATGATTATGTTCACATTGAATCAGAGGATCTATTTTAAAAGTCACAATTATGCTAAGGAACCAGGCTGTGTTGCTACAGTGATTTTGGCAAAGGATATATTCCACCTAATTTTAGGACACTTTTCTATTTCAATGTGAACATTGTTTAGAAGGCAAGGTAATAAAGGCAGAGAATCAACAATCTTAAATTGATAAATATTACATCGTAATAAAGGAAGTATTAAGCCTATTTTTAAAATTTGATACAGTCCCAGTTTCAGAGAAAAATTTGAATGTGTGAGGTAACCCACAGAAAATGTTAAATTTTTTGTAGTTGAAATTTGGCTTTTGTGCTGAAAAGAGGTCAAATCTGTAGTAAAATTAAATATAGGCTTAACAATCCCTTGGATTTTGTATATACAAATAAATACATTTCTTTTCTTATGAAAATATAAAGAGATATACAATTATTATACATATATTTATGTAATATAATGTATAATAAATATTTAAATAAATAAATTCTATAAAATCAAATGTAATAGAGACAGCTTTCTGTCAGGTGGGTGTTTGTGTTGATTTACTTAGTATATTATAAAATATCAAAATCAGCTCTCAACCCCTAATACACTATCCAGGATCAGTGAAGCATTATCCTAGATCAGTAAATCTGTTTGTAAGGTAAGTGATACACTATCCTAGATTAGTGATATACTATCCTAGATTAGAGATAAACTATCCTAGATTAGTGATAAATTATCCTAGATTAGTGATACACTATCCTAGATTAGTGATACACTATCAACCTATCCAGATTCAGTGATGCACTATCCTTGATATTCTAAATCAGTGAAAGGCCATCTTAGATCAGTGATTTTACTATCCTAGATTAGTGACACACTATCCTGAATCACCAAAACACTATTCTTGGTCAGTGACACAATATCCTGAATCATGAAACACTATCTTAGATCAGTGATACACTATCATGGATCATGAAACACTATCTTATGTCACTGATACACTATCCTAGATCATGAAACACTATCTTAGGTCAATGATACATTGTCCTGGATCAGTGGGACACTATATCAAATTAATATCAGTTAATATCAGTTATCTAAATCATCATCACTATAATAATCTCTCCTTTCATCGTTGATCTCTTGTGCTGAAAATTTTTGGCGTAATAAATCCAGTTCAGCTAATTCAACCTTAAATATGAAATATTAAAATTTTTAGTTATATATTGTACATATATACAATTATATATGATGCAAAGTGGAATGTTATTGATCCCTGACTTCCCAAATGCGGGGTGGTATTACAGTTTAAAAATAAAGATCGACCAATCCGCATACTCACTCTTATTTGTTGTAGATGATAGTGTCTTCTAGAGGCTACTGATTTCATTGGAAATGGATTTAGTTCATGGAATGCTATCTGGAAATATATTAAATATAAAATATATTGACATATCAATACCTTCAAAACAAATAGTAAAAAAGTAAAAATTAGACTGTTTCAGACAGCAATGATTTAGAACATTAGTTCATGAAGTTCTTACATTTCTGAAAAAGTTTGAGCTAATGAAGACAAGCTGCATGGCAATAATCTACTTGGCTTTACCTGAATGATGCGTTTAGAATTTGTAAGTTTTTCTCCAATAACTCTCATATATCTGTTAATGGCTAAGGCACCATCTTGTAATAATATGTCATCTTCCACTAGTTTCAGAAAGGCAATTGCAAACCTAAACATAACCTGAAATTCAAAACCAAAGCTCTGTTTTTTTCCCCTAGTTTACTGTTATCATTCCAGATCTGAATAAGTTCTTCAAAACTATAAACAACCTCTACAGCATGCAGATTGCAAGCTGACTGAGATTAGAACCCATGACCGCAAAATTGTTTGAGATAACCAAGCAAATGATGTCAAATTCCAATGCCAAAGCCTGTCCTTAAATAGTCCAAAAGAATCAAATGAAACTTTTAATAGCCTACCTTACTGCCCTCGTATAAGAAGGAATCCCAAACTTTAAGAAATGTTTCTGGTGGTACATTATCAACAAATACAGTAAGAAACCATGTAAAGGTAAACAATGATAAGTCGACTTCGTGGTTTTCGAAATGATTGTATAATTTTGGTAGTTTCTCTTGAACCAAATCTTTTAAAACTCTCTGAAATAATCAGATTTTTTATAATTGAAATAACTACCTTAAAAAATATTAAAGGCGCCCTCATACCATAGAGATTACCAGTTGATGTAAGAATATTAGTCATAGGGTTGGAACGCAATTCTCATGCAACTGAGTTGTGTTTGTACTCATGATCACTTTTTATACGCCCACATCTCTCTCGGCACCCCCGTCGGTCCGTCAACATTTGCTTGTAAACGCTTTTTTTGATGGAATCAAATGAAATTCGGTATTTGTATACATATTCATTTTCAACTGTTAGAAGCAGAGTTATTACCCAGCATATATGACTGTGGTCCACTATCTTATTATTCGCAGCCACATGCAACTGGTGATACTCTGATGTCAGAGTACCTTTAAGAGCGAGTATGCACCATTTTATTACATCATGTACTATTTTATCATATATTATAGTCCAGGCCATGTATTCTCGAAAACGATCTTAGGGCTAGGATATCCTTGGTTCTTATCTTCTAACATTGATTCTAGGATATCCTTGGTTCTTATCTTCTAACATTGATTCTAGGATATCCTTGGTTCTTATCTTCTAACATTGATTCTAGGATATCCTTGGTTCTTGGTTGAAATCCTACCTGATCTGCCTGTGCAGCAGCTAATGTTTTAGTGTAATAATCTTCAGGCATTATGTGGTCCACAATAGCCACTAAACACCAGAATGACTCTTCTTCTGTTAAAAATAATAAAGCTATAGCTACTAGACGATTTAAACCCTGCAATTGATACAAATAGTATGAAGATGCAATGAAAATGGTGTTTTTGAAATCTTCGAGGTCTCAATTTTGTAAATACTTATAAAAAAACCTGCGTTAAACATCCAAATTTTATTTAAAAAAATAAACAAACACAAAATTCTTTAGAAAACTTATTAGGCCTATAAGAACTGTATCTTTGATAACATTTTGAAGCATTACTTTATAAGAGTTTAAATAAAATTTAAAGGATTGAAAAGAGGTTTTCTAGACTTCTAATACAGCTTCTAATTGCATTTTCACCCATTTAGAATGACTTTCGTCTTGTCGATATAAATTTCTGCACTATACACAATGGCTAATGGTAATCAAATGGCCAGTATGGTTCTTTAACAGGTGTTGCTTAACAGATTACTTGACATAATATTACATTCAATACACAGCAGGTCATTAGTTTAAATCCATATCATTTAACTAGTGTGAACCTCATGACCTAGTCTACAGATTGATATTGTTAGCTGGTCATTAATTATGTCCGTAGGTTGGGATTACAAAACACATTGTTGGATCAAACGCGTAGGCCATAACTTGTACGTATTAATATATGATACAGACTCTCTAGTATTCTAGCTAATATAACACAAGAATTTCATAATTTTTCACTTTGATAGTTTTTGTAAGCGTCTAGATGACCAAGACAACATTCGAATTAATTTAAAGGCAAAAATAGACTTGAACAATTAGACTCTTTTCATGGATTGATCATGATTGTCTTCTGTTTTGAAGTTGTTTATGTGCTTTTTTTGCTGCTCGTTCCTTGCTCAAGTTTAGTTGGTAATGATTGGGAAATAGACAAGAATCAATAAGTTTTTTTACCTGACAATAACCAATTATTGGATTGTGCATACTGTAAGCTAATAGCACTTGGCGTAGTTTTTTAATACCATCTGAGTCCAAGCTTTCAAAATGTAGATTGGTTGGTAAGGTACGAAGTAAATCTAACTCTATCTGAAATTCAATTGAAAATAATAACAGTTGAATTCTGAATCTGGATGATTTTAAAGATGGTAGAAATTACCATCCTTTTTTTCTGCCAAAAATAATGAAAATAGACAAACCACTTGTGCCATGAAAGTAACTTTTTCCAGCTTCTTCAGAAGTTCACTGACCTGTTTGGCTGCAGGATTATATTTACTAGTTTTGGCTCGTTTGACTAAATCTGTATAGTAAGAATGTCCCAATTTATGTTTCGTTTCACCAACATGAAGATGGATGCATCTATAAAATAGAAAAAAAACCTTGAATCTATAAAACCAAATCTTAACTTATAACAATAAAGGAGTGATCTAATATAATTAAAATATGAATCTAGACGTTTTCTTTCTTTCTGTGGTTGACTCCACTTGCCATCCATGATCTGTCTTAATTTTTGCATCACTTTAGTTCAAAAATACCGCTCGTGTTAATGTTCTGATTTTCCTAACAAGATAAAGATATTTGCTCTACTAGGAATATTTATAGCATACCCTTGCCATATCTTTTCTCTATGATCATGTGGTATTCCCGATCTAATCAAAGTCTTTAATTCATGACTTCTGACTAGATATTTACCACTCTGTCCAACCATAAAATTCTCCCATTTTACATGATGTGATGTGACTTCTTCGGCTTCCTGATAAACAGAAGAAATTTATACATTTTATATTAAGATCCTTAATATGAAGGTGCAGAGTTAACACAAGATGACACAAAGCAAAGGAACCAAAAATCACCAAGAGAAACAAACTAAAGACCACCAAAAAAGAAAGGAACCATATTCCAGCAGAGAGAAAGTTAAAAAATTTCACCAAACAGAAACAGAAAGGAATCAAAGACACAAGAGAAGGTAACAAGAGACAATCCAACAGAAAGGAATCAAACACCACCCAGCAGAAAGGAATAAAACTAGACCTCCCAGCAGAAAGGTACTCTAGATAACACTGCAGAGATGAACAAAGAACATCCAACAGGTAGAAACCACAGACCACCCAAAGAAATGAACTAAAGATTGCCCCAAGGAAAGATTCACAAACCATCCAGCAGAAATAAAACCAAACACCAACAGAATAAAAAGCAACATTACCTAGCATCAAGAACCAAGGACCATCTAACAGAAAGTAACCAAGGATCATCCACAAAAAAATCTAAAGGATATTTCTAAAAATACAGTAGAAATCCACTAAACATCACCCAAAAGAAAAGAATCAAAGAACTCCCAGCAGGAAGGAACTAAAGCTCACAAGGCAGACATGAAACAAAAATCATCCAACAGGAAGGAACCACAAACCAGCTAGCAGAGAGAAACCAAACCAACTAGAAGATGACCTGGCAAACAGAAGCCATAAACTCCCCATGGACAAAGAACCAAAGACCACCAAATGGCAAAATGGAACCCAAGATCACAAGGATCACATAGGAAAAATGAACTACAAAACCCAAAAAGTTGTATGATTTTATTTCACATACACATACATACCTTGACTCTACCATTCAGTATATCTGATTGTTGTTGTAACTGACCAGCTCGTGATAATATAAGATCTTCATCATCATCAACCATTAACTTCTGAAATCCATATCTATCATATTCCTGACAACTAGAAATAATTACTATATTCATTATCCTTCTCATGAATTGTTTATATATATGTATTTACTATAAATATATACTTATTGTGTAATTTCAGTATAATTAAGCGTGTAGTTCTTTTATAAATGTACTTTATTATGAGTCGTTATTCTCTTGTTTATGTGTTATTTACAATACCAAATTTTAGTCATGGGTATTTCATCATAAAGACTGAAAGTATCCACAATAAAATTGATAAAGTGATAGCTGTTGAACAAAAACATAACTATGTAGGCTTAATGAATGGGGACAAAGACCATCAGCTAGTTATATCTCCGGTAGTAACCTACCTTTGTGATGACATAAACAACCGATGTCTGTCAGCTTCTTTTTGTGATTTTTCTGATTCAATAGCATCATCTAGTAGTTGTTTAATAATTTCTTGTCTCTTACTATCCTCTTTTTCACCACCTAAAAAGTTGCAAGCAGAAACATTTGTTTGACCAATCATACTTTAGTCTCATTAACTGAAATTATTTAGCTGAGCTAATCAGTAATATAGTGTTCACAGCTCACCATTGAAATTTGAGCCTTCAAATCCATGTGTGTCCAGAATTATCTGCGATTGAATGTTAAAATGACGACTCGCTAATTTAAGATACCCTGTGATATATAGAAAAGACTATATATAGAAATAATGAGTAAAATTTCTAGTTTGAAGTATTTTAAAGGAATTATGTGATTTTGGTATATTTCTAGTACATGTACTTCTGAAGATTATTTACATATATTTAAGACTTAAATCAACCGTCCCAAAATGGCACATCTTTAGATAACATTGCAAGATTCAATTACCTCTTCTTCTAAAAGGAGATTTAGATCTACTCCTTCTTTTTTGACCTTGAAGTCTGACTCTACGTCTATATCTTTGATTGTCCAACATTATAGCTGGAATAGTGTTCAATCCATCATCTAAATCCACACATAATAACCGAAATAATGTTCGCGACATTTTCTTAATGGAAATCTGTATAGATCTGATAAATATTTACTAAATTTCTGTTAACCAGTTTGTGTTATATCTGTTAAATTACATAGGTAACATCCATTATGTTCATTACCCCCCTAAAGAAATCCACACCTGTTATTTCAGTAGTTTTGCCATTGTATACTTCTATTTTATATTTTCAGCCAATCAATTCCTGTTCAGAAAGCCCACTCCTGTCCAGAATCTCACTCCTGTTAAGAAATTTAAAGCACTTTTGCCTCTTTATACTCTTTATATTTCTATTTCTATATTCAAATAATAAAATCCTGTTTAGTAATCTCACTCCTGTTAAGCAATTTAAAGCACTTTTGCCTCCTTATACTCTTTATATTTCTATATTCAAATAATAAAATCCTGTTAAGTAATCTCACTCCTTTTTGGTAATATCAAGCACTTTCGCCTCCTTATACTCTTCTTATTCAAATAATCAAATCTAGTAACATATACTACTACTATACTAATACCATCTACTAATCAATAATATTACTATTGACCATTTGATATGCAGTTCTACTTAAATAAGCTTATATTTACTATACTTTAAAAATATCTCCACATAGCCATTAATATTTGTTAATATGAAAATGAAAGGTAAAATTCATGTAACAAGAAATATACAGAAAGTGTATGCATTGGGTTGAGTTGTAGTCATTTACATAATGTCTTAATAAATTTCTAAGGAAATATTGATTATATCAATTGTTACCTACTTGCTCTAAATTGAAATATAATTAAGACTGCTGACTTGCCATTGATAATATTATAAACACACAGAGGGCCTACACATATGTAACCTTCAGCACGTATTTTATATTCTTGATGACATTACAGTTATTTCATTGAGAAATATCCAAAAACAATTCAAGAGAGAAAGAAATAACCACATATTACAAGGATAACTACTAAGATTCACAAGGAATCCTTGGCCATAAATCTTTCCCTGATTATCCATACTCATTACAGGGAAAGATGCGCCATTTTTGGGAGTTGGTTTGAGTGTTGAATATATGTAAATAGTCTTCAGAAGTACTAGAAATGTTAGAAAATCACATAATTCCTTTAAAAATGCTTCAAACTAGGAATTTTACTTCCTTTTTCTATATATGTCTTTTCTATATATCACAGATCATTCCAAAACTAAGAGTGCTCAAGCATTCTTAAGGGACAAGATAAGGGCAATAACTCTATTTCTAACTGCCAGAAAGCTCTCAAATTTGAACCTGAATTTTATTCATGATTTTTTTGTAGATTCTATGGAAATGTGAACTAATGGACAGAATGAAGGAGGGACTGACATCAAGAGTGCAGACAAAATAAGTCCACTTGAAGATTCAGGCATATACAAAGGTAATAAGTAACAATTATTATTATTATTTACTTAGAAACGGATAACAACCCAGCTGTGTTTATAAAGGGCGGATATTTTTCTGCATTTACATAACCTAGTTTCAACTAACTAATCATATTTTGTTCAATATATATTGTAATTCTTAAAGGGGGTATACCATGTACCAGCTTCATTAAAGCAGGAATCCTTACCTAATCTTTTCTACAAATATGCAACATGTATGTATATGTAAGGATTTTGTTAATATTGTGAACCCAAAACAAAATCCAATAACTCACCTAATACAGGCGTTTCCACTTTCTTTAGTAAATATAAATATTTACTTCTTGTTTGTAAATAATCACCTTCTAATTCAGCTCTGTTCCTAAAATCAAAGACAAAAACAACAGTCTAGATAGATCACGCAATACTTACATTAACAACAATATATACAAATATCACACAACATATTAACAACAGTCTAGTAAGATCACAAATTAACAACAGTCTAGTAAGATCACAAATTAACAACAGTCTAGTCAGATCACAAATTAACAACAGTCTAATCAGATCACAAATTAACAACAGTCTAGTAAGATTACAAATTAACAACAGTCTAGTCAGATTACAAATTAACAACAGTCTAGTCAGATCACAAATTAACAACAGTCTAGTAAGATCACAAATTAACAACAGTCTAGTAAGATCACGCAATACTTACAATAACAACAATCTAAAAAGATCACACAAAACTTACATTAACAACAGTTTTTCTCTATCTACATCATGTTGTCTTAATTCATTTAATTCCAATATTTCTTTGGTTAGAAATTTATTCTGCATTTCATAAGCTGTACATGCAGCCTGAAATAGATTTCATAGAAGAAATTTGCAAATTTTTTTAGACTCATTTCTTCAAAAATCTTAAAACCTACTACTGAATTGAGTTGTAAGTTAACAATCAAGTCAGTTTCTTAGACAATATGAAAATTATCAGTATCAGTTTGATCCAATTTAAAAATTAATTCAATCAATCAAATTGTAAATTGGTCCTGAGAGAGTTCCTTCAAAAACATTCACAAACCTTTAGATTATCAATTTCTCTAGACATTTCCAGGAATGAAGCCATACTTGGTTCTTCTGTACTTTCTAAAGTTAGTATACGTTGATCAGGTAGAATAACTTCATTTAAATTTGGCATATTGGTAGGGTTTATTGATTTGGTTGGCGCTGAGGTAGTGGGAAGATTTTGATTTAGTTTGCTTTCAAGTTCATAAATTTGCGTAGTCAACTGTTCAACTATTTCATTTTTAGCCAGTAACATTTCTTGTAAGACACTCGAGTGTTCTTTGATTGCAGCATTTTCACTTTCATATTGTCTGCAAAATAACAAAGTTAAGGTTGGAGTAAGTCAAAAAACATCTGTCTCTGCTCCACACTAAGATAGCTATTTTGACAGTTATGGGCTGAAGTAGGGTCAGAAAAACTTGGCTTAGCCCTGTTTAACGGTAATTTTCTGCACCTTAGAAGGTGTAACAGTTTCCAACACATTCATTTACAGTTTCTCCAAACCCTGATAAATTTGTAGTTAATTATGTTATGTCTGGAGAGTATGTTGTAGAAAATGTAAGGGTATACTATAGATCTAATAATGCTGAGTGCAGCACTAATCCAACATGGTAGACAAGTTATTTTATCACCAAGTCATAAGAGGGGAATTTAGATTTTTATGCTAATCTTCAATAAACCTGATGAATTTTGATGCATAGAAAGCAGTCCTATTACCTGGCCTGTTGAATACAAGTTGATTTATCTTCTTGTAATAAAGATAATGTATGTTGTAATTCTATGATGTATTTATCTTTAGTTTTGATCAATTCTAATAACTCTTCTTTATCCTTATCTTCACATTCCTTCCTACAAAATTTATAAACTCTTTTCCTACTGTTTTTTAAATTAACAGAGATTTTAATCAAGGCTGTACGAAATTACACCATTTATTTATATTACACTATGTTCATTCTGTTTTATCATACTTGATCATAGATGGCAGGTGGAATCACATATTTACATCAGAGTGTATTTGCAACATGCTGGTATTACATTTTGGATTGGTTATAGGGACAGATTCGCCACCATTTGACAAAGAGTACCTTAGTCCCTGAAAACAGAATTTCCAGCTAAACTAATAAGTAATAGTGTTCACAGCTTAGAAATTTGAGCCTTCAAATCCATGTGTGTGCCGAATTATTTGAGTTTAAAAGTTAAAATGACGCCTTTTTTTTTCTTGATACTCTTCCATATAAGTGAAATTTCTAGTTTGAAGTATATTTAAAGAGATTATGCAATTTTCGTGCAAGAAATTCTGAAGACTATTTACATATAGTCAAGACCCAAATCAATCCCCAAAAATGGTGAATCATGGCCTGTCTGTAACTAGTGGTCCGTTATCACCCTCAGACACATGTGAGAATGAATAAAAACCAATATCATGTATATGTTTGAAAATATAACTGTAACCTACTGAGTATTACTGGTGGTCATTTGATTATCAAGTTCTTTCTGTAATAATTTCACTATCTCTCTATGAGCATGTAATTCATCCCCAGCATATTGTAAATCAACTTTTAAGGATACATTTTCTTCATATAACTGGATTTTGAAAATTAACAATTAGTATAAAAAATAATATACGAAGTATTTTGAAATGTCACCAACCAGACATCTGATTTCCCTTCTGAAAAAGGCTACAGACATTGAGTATACCTTTGAAACCAAACTACTTGCATTTGCATCATATCATGTTCTACCCTTTTAGAAAAAATAAACTACTTGATCAGCAGTAGGATTTGATATTAATTTAATATAATGTGCTTTCAAAAAAAGTAAATTCAGATAGAATTAAGCAGATTCTAATGTTGAATGGAAACTATGAGTGTCAAATACGAAGGCTAGAAAACTCCATTTGACAAAAAATCAAAGCAGGCCTACTTACATGTTTACACCTAACACATGATAATGTTGTGGATGTCTTAATACTGCTCTCACTTGAAGTTCTCTTACCGATTTTAATCTTCTTTAAATTAGAGAAGAATTTAGGTTGGTATTTACTAGTAATAGGCACTGTTTCTGTAGCCATGTTGCTTGAATCAAGGGAATTGTCTGATCCTAAAAGAGTCCACTCTTCAAGATTAGATATTGAGGTATTAGGAGATGATGTAGTTGATTGCTTATCTGGAAAAAATCATTGAAAAACCTGAATTACCATCAGATCATTAGAGTCAAGAGAAATTATAATGAAGCAGGGGACATGTGCACTTGCAGATGAAGTAACAATGAACAGAATATATCAAAAAAATTCTCTAGAATTACCTGTAGGAGACTGAATCTGTGTTTTTAAAGTAGAAAAAGCATTTTGAATATCAGATTTTAACATTGAAGGTAAACTTTTTGGTTTGTTTGGTGCCGTTAATGTCGTTCGACTAGAATTTGATGAAGTATTAGGTAGTGGCAATATCAAAGAAGGCATGGGACCATCCAATACAGCCTCTTCTACCTTTTCTGGTTCATTTAAAGCTGCTATCAAGCCATGAGACTGTTGTCTCTTCTTAAAATAAAAGTTCAAACATAATTATCAGCTGCTAACAAGCAAGACTTTGTCTCTTCTTAGAATAAAATTTTAACATCATTAACAGCTGCTAACAAGCTATGAGACTGACATTGTCTCTTCTTAAAAAAAGATCATTATTAGCTGCTAACAAGCCATGAGACAATTGTCATTTCTTGAAATAAAGTGAGTACAGCCTGTAGCACACAGGGGCTTAGTTTATTGTCCCATCATTACTAATATTATCATACAATATTATTCAATTTTGGTTCTTCAAGGACTTCATTATTCTATCGAAGTCACTTCTGGAAAGATCTTATCTTTAAAAGATATAATACCTTGATAGTAAGTTGCAGACGTTCAGAGGATAATGTTGTTCTTTTCTTACTATATTCTCTTCTTTTAGTTTGAAGTTCTTGTAACCAATAATGCATCTGATGTTGACTTTGTGCATCTAAATAATGAGTCTTCCCTTCAGATCTATCATGAAAGAAAGAAATGTCTACAATTCCTACAAGTGTGTGTGTGTAAAAAGTACTATATTAGGTTTTATATGAATATAGCAATGAGATTTTTGTGCCGTCCTGTAGGCTAGCAGATGCCAAAGGAAAATTTTGATTTGTTGTCTGTGGTTCTCGTAATTCCAAACTTTAACAGATTGTTACTCCACTATTGCAAAAAATGTCTCAAATTGTACCAGTGCTAAAGTGACATAATAATCAGGTCAAGCTTTTCTAGAGCTACAAACATCACAGATGTTCGATAAGAAAGATGCTACTGTATGTGTCCAAGTGTTGCTCTATTGAATATGTACATTTTTGGTGAGCAATTGTCCTATTTCTCATTTCTTTGGTGAGCAACTGTTCACTAGGCAACTGTTGGTACCGTACCCCATGTGTCCATGGTAGACCAAGGCAATCTCTCATGAATTCCTAAAATGCTATGAATTGTAGCCTATGTGGGCAATACACTCTCTTGAAGTATACAGCTTTCAGAGAATAATCCTTACAGTGTAGACTGTAGTAGGTAACCAGGATGTGTCCACTTACTTTAAAATACATCCTACTTATACACTCATTAAAACTCTTAAAATATTCAAGAGTTGTTTTTAAAAAAAACTTTTAACAGTGTCAATTCTAAATTTCGATAAACTTTGTCATTTGTTTTAAACGTTTTGTCAATGAGATTAAAATACCACTAGGCCTATCGGTAATAATATAATCGTTCAATGCTATGATCAACAAGGTCTTTATTATGAATCAATATAATATTACTCTTTCCGTCTGTCGTCTTCATTAGTTTCTAGATGACTTACATTGGATGAAAGTTGTACTGTGCTACAGATCTTTAAATTTGATCATCTTATTGTGTCTCTAATTTTGGGATTTCCACATTTAACCGAAATATAGTTTTGGTAGGTTAATATAATAGAGGGAACAATTAGCTTTATAAATAAATTGGGACAAAGTCTAACGAATGCTTATGAGTCATAGGCTACTCTCAAACTGTAACGGATAACTTATTATGTAATACCAGACCTACTTACCTTATTTCTAACACTCCACTCTGAAGTTTATCTTGATCTACATTATATTGAAATGATGCATTAGATATGTCAATTTCTCCTTGAGGCAGCAAATCATTTGGATTTCTGTAATAATACAATTTGCAAGTGTCTTCACTGAAGATAAACCACATTACTTTGTTTGTCTTCACAAATCCCATCTTTCCAACTTTTGTCAACCACCCACACAAACGTATTGACTGGCCTGTCACATCCATTTTATTTTCAGCAACAGGCCTAGACTCTGTGGTACTGCTGTCAAGCTCTTCTTCGACCGACTCCATTCCTGTTTGTGAAGCAGGGGAACTGTCATTTTTACTTCCTCCAACGTCATTGTCATTTGACGCTTTTTCTTCCTCATTTTCAATTCTTAAATGTTGCATTTTAGTTTCAGAAAGGTAATTAAGTCTGCCAATGTCATCGCAACAATAGAATACGGCAACACCCCTCGAACTTTCGTCCATTGTACTTTCATTTTTATCAATTGTTTACTTCCGTCTGTTCAACGTTATCCAGTCTTAAAGCGCCATTGATAATCCTTACTGAGTATAATTGCTGGATATTCACGACTATATTTATAATACCTTTTGAACCTTCATCAAAGAAAACCTTTACCAAGGACAGTAATTGAAAAAAAAAACAGACAACAGTTATATTAATCATACTTCCGCAATTCGGTTCAGTTTCTGTAAATTATTAAATACCTAGTTGTTTTAAATAATAATTTCTTTATTTAAGAGCGTCAAAACAAAGCTCATTTTACAAGTGACTGGTATGTAGGCCGGCCTCTACAGTATTACATTGTATTTTGTATTTATTATGCTGTCAATTTGTCTTTGAGGTCTTATGAATCCTATGGGGCAGCTCTCTAAATATGGAGTTAAATTTCCCAGATTAAGGCAGGAACAAACATGAGCTAGATCAAGTCCATTGTATCCAGGGTATGGGTTTTGACATATTCTTATTAACTCTAATTAGTTTGGCAAATTTGGCTTGTGGTTTATGATGGACCAAGAGATAGTAAAGATAATGAACTGGAATATTTTGACACCCAAACATCACAGAAGTCAACCTTAGGGTGAGTTTAAAAAGCAAAGTCAAACAAAAATACAAATGTTATTTATTATTATATACTGATACATAACACTTTCTGTATAAAAATCAAATTATTTGTTAAAGAATAATAAAAATAAACTAAGATTTGACAAGCTTCATTTTCAGCTACAAAAGGAAATCAGCCATGCTGAAACCAGGGAGAATGCGAGTCAGACAATAAAACAGATATCTTCTACATTTCTTCAGCACATTATTATATCTTTCGATTGGCTTACCCATCAAACAAATAACAAAAAATATGAATTTAATCAGATAATTTTTTTCACAAATTGGCACGAAATGAAGTTAATCGTCCTCAAAAGCATATTCATGAATTTTTTCAATTTCATTTTCAAAACCACGAAGCACTCAAAAGCACCGGAAGATACAAGCTACCCATGGAGTATTTCTTATTTCTAGTGAGCTCCCATTACTGAATTCTTTGCTGTTTCCTGAAAAATACATATATTTATCAAAATACGATCCAAAATATGACAAATACAACAAACTAATGGGGTTTCCATTTTTGCAATTGATAGCAGATATTCTAAGCAGACTAAACTAAACCAAACAACTACCATGCAATTACCATTAATAAAATTACCAAAAACTGTCAGTGGAGCCTTTAAACTGGATGGAATCCTTTCAACTTGTAGTGTAAGCATTAAATTTGCGAGATCATCATTGGATGTTCATGTCAGATAGGTTGGCTGCTTCTGGTATTCAAATGATCACTTACCTCATTTTTGTGTAGAATATCTGTCCAGTCTTCAGAGGCTATTTTAGGTATAACGTGTAATAGTAAATTAATTGCTTTATTGGCATTAGCTTTAAATGTCTTCAGTGCTAAATCAACACTAACCTATCAAATAAAAGATAATAAGACTTCCTCCCACAATTTATTTCTGCAAAAATGTTTAGTAAAATGCCATAGGTGTTTCATTTAAAAATACAATATTATTTGGTGTTGTATCAATGCTGGCTACACAATTGAAATGAATTCTATTAGTCTATTGGATAAGATTTCAACTGTCGGACATAATTTATAGGAATATTTGCCTCCAGAAAAAAAACATTTGAACAGATGTGCTCAATACAATACTTACTGCTTCATGGCTATCTTTCCAACAATCATAATCTGTTACTAGAGCTATAGAACTATAGCATAATCCAGCCTCATTAGCCAATACTACCTGAAATGACATTAAATCTATGTTGAATTTGTTATAAAAGATAATACCAAACACACACAAAAAAGGTCAAACTTGACTCTACTCTGTGAAAACCAACATATACGGAAATCCTTATAGCATCAAAATGAAATTATGAAAAATAATTCCATCTCTTACCTCTGGTACAGTACTCATATTCACTACATCAGCTCCTTGTAATCTCCATAATTTACTCTCAGCTTTAGTTGAGAATCTTGGTCCCTCAATAGTTATCATTACTCCATTATCATGGTGACTATATCCTAGTTCTTTACATGTTTCTCTCACAATCTATAACAATAGTTATTATAGAATCAAATTGGTTATTATTACGTTATTACACTAGTTATGATAGTGTTATGATGTTTTTTTTTTGAAAATTTCAATAATTATCGCATTATTATTACAGTCATCATTTAAATATTACAATAGTTATAATTACATCATTACAATAGTTATTACATATTTGTATTATTATATTATTACTAATACAATATGTTACCTTTCTGGTCTGAGCACAAAAAGGTTCATTCATTGGAATGTGGCAAATTCCTGGAGGAGCATTAGGTGAGCCATCATAAAAGGTTTGAGTTCTTTTATGAGTTCTGTAACAAAAACAAGTCCACTTATCACTCTATATAATGCATACATGTAAATACTATATAAATATTGTGCAAATCTGCATAAAATAAATTACAAATAATTACATGAACCACAGATATTTGTCCCAGCAAATAATTGGAAAAATGCAAATATAACCATAAATGGCCCTGATACACTTGTATACAAAGTTCAGAAATGCTCTTTACAACCCCTTTAAGATTTCATCTGAAAAATTCTACTAACCTATCTATAAATGATTCAAGTAAAACAAAATCACCAGGATGAATGTGTTCTTGTAATGACCCACAAGCCGTAGTTACTATAATATGAGTACAACCTTCTGATTTTAAGGCATGAATATTAGCTTGATAGTTGATGTATGATGGACCTATAGTGTGTTTTCTACCATGTCTAAAAGTGAAAAAGAAATATAATTCACAGTACAGTTTTTCTAAATAATTTTGTCATCTTAAATTGTGGAATTCTGCAAACATGCCCAGTTGATGTTAATGAATAGATTTTATAGATTACATACCTTGCTAGAAGAACACACTGAATACCTTTTACTGAACCAGTGATCAGAACGTCTGATGGCTGAAAGAAGTACAAACTAACAAAGTTTGATCTGAAGAAATGGTCATTTTTTTATGTCTCGGGTATTACTCACATAAGAGAATGAAAAATAGCTTGTAAACTTTATAATGTCATCATTTTATCACTATTCAATGGTGGACATATTGAAGGTCAGATTTTCATTATGAAAAGTGATATAGATGGCTGAAAATTTAGTGATATGATCTTTTCGATAACCAGAAACTAACCTTCCCATATGGAGTATCTACAGACTTTTCTTGTCTGTTTTCTAGTATATTAGGATCATCTAATCCAGAACCTCCAATTATTCCAACCTGTGATATAAAACAAAATCTAAGTGGATTAGGTATTTTAGGTTGTAACATTGTGGTTACGAAAGCACAGACACAGGCGTGCAACCCTCTGTCAGATTTTTAAAAACAGGAATTAAAAAGCGGTATCAACAAAGAGAAAGAAGCCTTTTAATCAATTCTTCGCAATTACCTTTCTCCACTTACCCTCCATTTCAAGGTTACCTAAAAAGTTAGCTTTGTCTAGCTTCAAGCCAGGCCACAAAACATGAATGCCCATTGGCATTTGACCGCCTTATCGTCTTGTCTCACTGACATTCGTGACAGAATGACATTTATTATTAATTCATCAGTTTATACCTTTACTACAACCATATTCTGTTCGTTTTTATAATTTTCTTCACGGGATCTATAACCACAAACTGTTTTCGTGTGTTAAGAATGTAAACATTAAAATGAAAGTAGGGCCTGCCAGTGCCAGTCAAGTAGCCCCACGTGCACTGTATAAAAATAAAAGGGAAATAACTCTTGTATATCCAGACCACTTTTGATTTTCTATATCACGATTTATGTTCATTTGTTCATCTGAACATGAACCAAGAAGTAATATGGATGTATTGCTTAAATTATGCTGGTAGATCTATTTACGTAAAGGGATATTTGGATTTAATTCCAACATGCAGAACTGGGCTTATTAGTGTGCGATATTATATGTCCAATGTATAGTATACCATTTCAAACAGAAAACTTGCACGAACGGTAAGGGGCATCATCCTCTAGGCCTCAATGTTTGCATACAATTTTATGTAGGCCTATTTCACGCTTTTAAAAACCCTTTTAAATGTTATCTTTTAACTCAAATTAACGTCTCTGCCGTAAGCGAAACCGGGTCCTTCAGGTTAGCGAGGAAGAGGGGTGCTGGTAGCATATAGCTGTAGCATACAGAATTAAAAAAAAAGTTGGATAGGTAAAACTATATAAAATTTATTGATTTATTTGTAACATTAAAGTATCTAGTGTTTAACACGGTGTAAAATAATAATATATCGGTAGGGGCGGGCAGTATCTTCAGTTCTTTCAGTACCTAAAAATAAGAAAAATGTTATATGAGCATAGTTGAGACCGGGAAACAGTCGTCTGAATTTCAAATCAGCTGACAACACGAACTTTAACTGTATCACATTTCATTGTTAAAATCTGAAGTCCAGTTCTCCTGCAATTCAACAATAACTTATAGCTTCAGTAGAAGCTTTGGCCATCGTCATTTTTGTCGTTTATTTTCGTGGGTATTTGCGTTATAAACTTGTCTGCTCGTCCTGTCTTTACCGATAACATTTAGTTTTGATTTATCGTTATTCATGGTAAAACGCTCATACCATGCCTTTCTAATATATAATGAGTTTAGCGCTTCGCAAGTCAGTCTAAATTGGGCTTGGTGCTTTTAACCAAAGGCGTTACTTACCATTCACATAAATGATCTGAATTACACCTGACAGGCATATTAGGTGGAGTAGTGCATGCACTGCAAATACCTCCTCGACTTGGACTGAAGGCGATTTGGTTTACCGTGTTTCCACTAAAAATAATAATAGAACAAACATAAACTTAGATATACACCAACAAAGCTAATTTTCACCTAATTCTTAGCTATAAAACGATCCCGGCTACCAGTAGCCTAATACACCAGTCTCTTGGATTGGCGTTGAGAACATGAAATGATTTGATAATCAGGGCTGGAAAAAGACCCGGATCATCTGCCAGAGCTTCGATATTTCATTCCAGGTGTCGGACAAATTACTTTTGTCTTCCCGAATTCCTAAAAAGGACTTCTATGAAGTATTAGCCTACAGCTTTATGATATTGACCACGTAGATCAAATATTTAGACAGCTAATATAACGTCCAAGAATTAAACGTCGGAATGCACAGCTTAACCAACCGACTATTTGTGCTCAGCAGTTACATATACGACATGCCATGTTATAGAATACATAAATTTAAATAATAATACTTACACTGGAGAATAAGAACAAGCAATAAATGACATATCACCACAATATTGGACAGCACAACCGACTTGTTTGGTATTAGCCCATACTGCCTGGAACGAATTAGATAAGGATTACATTTAGATTTCGATTTCGATTGGCAGATCTTAATAGCGACCGGATTTTCAACGACAGGTAACAACTAGCAGCAATCTGCACAATCGCTGAAAGGTTTTTGCCATTGATGAATTGTGGGGTTGCGTTTAAAATAACGTCAAAAGAACGCAACTGTTTGATTACAATGGAGCGGGTTAAAACAAACGAAATAGTAATGAAATTTTCAATGGATTAGGTAAAATAGACTTACCTGTGAATATCTACAAGTTTGCTGAATTGAACAGTTTTCACCCAAAGAAAATCGATTCTTTTCATCTGACCATCGACTCATAAATTCGCTGACTAAACTTGATCCGGTATATTTTTCATATACTGAAGCCAAGCTCGCTCCCCGACCTTGATTTACATATGAACAATTCATTACTTCCAAAGAAGCCTGGGCAGCCAGTTTTTCGCTCCATCTCTACAAAAATCATACAAATGTATATCTACTACCATTGTCGTATAACGTACACATATTTTCAAAACAGGACAAAATCGGAAATTTGGAATGACTCAAACATTTTACAAGCTAGATTACATTGTGGCATCCCAAAAAATAGTGTATATTTTGAGAGTTACTAAAAATCATATCATCATAAACCAGACAAGCTGATAAATGCGACATAATTATGGTAATTACTAATTGCAAAGCACAATGGTGTGGAATTTACTGGGTACTCACCAGAACATTCATTGCTCCTGTTCCTCTCTTTTGTACCACATCTGATCTAAATTTATTGTGTTCTTCAAGGATTTTAAATTTCTGCTCTTCATCCAAATTATAGGATCTTGTCAGACGCATCTGTTCGAAACTTGAAATATGGTTGTTGGTTCTGTATACATTTACATTGGGTGCAAACTGTCCTCCTAGAAATTGATTCTGAAATCGGCTCTGTTGTAGTGAGTTTCCCATGTAAGGAACGTTAGTGTTCATAAGCTCTGGTTGGTAGAGGGAATTCGCATTAATGTTGCTTTTTCTTGATATTTGGTTGGCGCTAGGCATAGGCATGCTGGATACTCCAGGAAGACTTGACGATGGTGCAGTATTTCCTCCTTGAGCTCCCTGCATCATCTGAAACGTGGCCAATAGCTTCTGAAGAGCAGCAAGATCAAATTTAGGACCACCTGTACCATTTGTTACTGGTGATGTCGATGTTGCTGGAGTTTTTGCTGCTGTGGTAACAGTGATTGGTTTACTTCCAATCGGTTTTGTCTTTTGAGAACATATAAGTCCAATATTGAAACAGAGAACTAGAAGTAGTTTAAACTCCATGATTGTCAGTGAACACTAGTACTTTCAACTTAATTTCTGAACACAAAGTTGTCTAATTCTGATTTAAATGGTTAATATATACATAAGTGTGTTTTTTATTGATACTATGACGTCCGTTGATTGATGGAATCAAAGAAGTTTTCCTCTTTTTTATAAAAATGATTGATTTAACAACAGTTTTATTCATTTTTAATGATTTAATGTTATTGATGGATGCACACCTATTTATTCTTTAACGAAGTCTTTGTTTTCCATTTAATTAATTCAAAATTTGCCACTTAATCGTGACAAACTTCATGAATATTCCTTGACACTATGAATAGTAACGTTAAAGGTGGCCATCCGAACAAATTTCAACTTTCATGGCTTGATCTACATTCAGAGCCGATCCATTTAAATGTTTGCAAGTTACTTAAACATCTTGGGTTCTACTCCAATAATACGTCTTTTGCAATTGACTTAATGTTCATTTCATACCGTCGGCAAGTGTTTCGGATACACAATCCTCATCAAGACAAAAGCTTAAACTTTCTAAAATTGGATTTATGGAGAAATACATTGAACAGGAGATGTAATCAGCTCAAAATAAGAGTAAAATAACGCACGAACGCAACATTCAGATTGCTCTATTCCCCAATTTAAAGAGATCAGTGATTGGTTCATGTCAAAAACTGTTTTACCTTGGCACTTAATATTTTAACACAGACTTAGCTTCTTCAATGTTTAATAAATTATTGAATCCGTTAAAGGGATTGCAAAGAGGTTTTTGAAAACTTTATGTGTATTGGCCACACTGATAGCAAAGAATGCACCATTCCAATTTTCAATGAAACGTCTGCAGTTCTCGCAATAGTTCTAAGACTAAGCGTTTTATGACGTCACTATCGCATACGCTGACAATGTTTTGCAATAGTGACGGCATAAAACCCCTACTTTTGGTAGAATTGCAAGAACCAGAGACATCTGACAAAAAATTGTTATGACTAAGATTGATGTTATCAGTATCTCTTTACAATCCCTTTAACTTAAATTACCCCTCTATAATAGGCAAATATGATAAGAAATAAAAATGTCTAAATACGAAATTTATTTGATGTACATACTTATTTTTACACAGTAAATGTCACGTTTTGTATATTCTTGAAATTGACGTAAGAACAAAATCAAGAGCATTTTTTTCTTTTTTTTAGAGATGAACTTTATAAGTCCAATGACAATTTTAGTCCGAAACTTTTCGACTCTTATCAGTTTCTGTTGGATATTTGCAATAGTTATCGCTGTTTGGGTTTTCCAAACATTCTTTCACCCATAAAACAAGTTCTTTCTGCATTTGTCAATGTTCCAAAGATTTATTAACTAAAACCTGATGAGAATAATTGCCACCTAGATGTACCTAAAAATGACAAAATTTAAAACCTTCATTGATTCTCGTTATCAGTAATATTCGCGCGAATAGATAACCATTTTTGGTCATATAATTATAGCCAATTTCCTTTATTTTTTTGGCTATTAAGATGATGTCGTCACACGATAAAATCAATCTGATCAAAATGTACATGTTTAAAATGGTTACATAACACATTTCAAAGTTTAGCTATAAATATCCAAGGACTGCAAACATACATGTATAGTAAGGAAAATGTTTGTGGGTGGGGGGGTATGTATGTCCTTTGCCGATAAAGCGGCATTTGCAAACTCTCATACAATCAAGGCATCTTTGACATGAAAAGCTGCAGCATACGAAGTCTTGGTCTGTAGGACATTTACTGCCACCGAGTCAATATTGTTCGGATTATGACATACTACGTTTGTTTGATAATTGACAGGAAGTTTATATTTTCATTGTTTCGACCTCATCCACCCACTGTATGATGTATAAACCTACATACTTTACTTAAAAGTCAAAGCACAGACAGGAAGTATAATGAAGTGACATCTTCACCATGCACCACTCCTTTTTTTTGTAGCATAGTTATCTTCTTTGGATAACACGAAGATACCATTTATCTGGAAAGCTGACAAGCACAGAGAGTCTGATGACGACACACTAGAGACATTTTCGGTTATGCACAATGAATTGACATCTTCACCATGTCAATATGTTGCCAAATGCGTCAAAAAAACATCAAAAGGCATTCTCCTTGAATTACTGAAGGTTGTAAATGTAGCGACTTATTGGACTGACTGTATGATGAAAATGTACCCAGAAAATGAGATAATTCAAAAACAATCGGCGTTTTATCGAGATATTTAATAACCATTACAATTCAATTTCCCTTATCTCTATAAAATAAAAAAAATATAAAAAATTTGGAAAGAAACTTATAAGCAATATTATTGACAAATCAAGCTTCTTTGACCACAGAATAAATTGTACCCTTCGTAAACATTCACGTTATGTTGGTCTTGAAAAATACCTGAAATTATATATTATCGATTGATATTATGGTCCCAAACTAAGTCTATTCAACTTACTGTTTTATGCAGTATAGTAATCCTCTCTTGGATTCCAAGAGACCGTTCGCCTGAAAAGTTGGCAAGCACAGTGATAATGCACTAAGGACTTTGTCGGTTTAAAATAATTACCTCGATGGAGCAGAAGAGTGTAAGCAATGAGAGGACTGTGATGAAAAATAAGTATAAGATATTCCAGCGTATAATATAGTAAGACGGACAAGTCGGGTATGGAAAAACATTTGTACATTGGTGGGTCGTTTAATTCTTGACGGATACTTACCATTCACAGAGTTTATCTTTATTACATCTTGGAGTTGAACCTTGGGGTGCTGAACATTTTGTACATGGTTCACCAGTAAGATAGGGTAGTTCATCTCTTACATTTCCTCTATAATGCAAATTCAATGATTGGCAATATATAAGTTTTCTAAAATATACTGTTTAATCAAACTTCCAGATTTGCCGAATGCGGGAAGACTCTATTGGTAGTTTAAGTGGACGCTCTTTGTAGAATACTGTTAATAGTTCCCAGTATACAACGGATTAAGGGTTAACTTTCATAGTAAAAAATTCCTTCCCAGTAGAAGGCGTGCGGATATCGGGGTTTCCGGATTATCGGCAACCGGATAAACGCGGATCCACTGTATTCCAAATGCATGAGAGAAGAGATTATCTCTTGAAGGAAGACAAGGATCTGTTTAGCCAACGGTGAAGTCCACTGTCATTGTGAAAGTATTCGCACATACGACTTGGGGTTGCTTTGAGTTGAATACGTCATTTGATTTTTTGCGGTTTTGTACAAGAACATTTAATATGATTTCCAACAGATCTAAAAGAACGATTGAAGTTTTAGAAATATCGCAATACTTACGGAGGATCAAAAAAACACACCAAATACGTCATATCGGCACATCTTTCAGCAGCACATCCAACTTCTTTAGAATTTGCCCAAACAATCTAAAATCAATAGTATGTAACACCATTAACATGTATCTCAAACAAACAAATATTTTTCTTGATTGTTTCAGCAGTAGGTTGAAGTAACGTAGAGAAAACTTTTAGGAGAATGAGCATATTACTATTTGGTTACTTATATAGCTGATAAAGCGGTTATATTTATAGCTACCCGTATTGTTTTGCAGAATGACAATCCGAACTTAACTTTTTCTATCATAATTCCGCTGGTTTAGCATTTTGCTGTACTTACTTTTTATCAAAGGCAAATTATAAAACAATATTGCCCAGCAAGATGCATTCGTGCTATTGTACGATATAATATACATATGTTAACTGAACAAATTTGGTGTCTGAAGGGAAGTAACTAGTGGTAAAAATGATTTGAATTTCGGAAATGTAAATAAAGAAAAGATTAGACGCCTGTCGTTGAATTTTTTAAATGAACTCTTTTGCAAATAAAATTGGCTAAAAAAATTCGGCCACCTAATCTATTGATAGGACGAAACAAGTCGCTCGAAAAAGAAAATTTCTTTTATTTAGTCTTTTACATAAATTTTTACCTCAAGGGAGATAACTCATACAAGAATTTTTATAAACATATTCCAAAATAGGTTCAAGTGATGACTTAATATCTGATGTTGCTTTAGTGCAGAGTTAATCATAAATTTATGATAATTATCAATAATTTCGTGATGCCAACCATGGAACTTTTCTAAAAGAGAAGGAACATAAAGATTTAACAGTATAATCTTCATATGCTCGAGCATAACAAATCATTCGAAACACGTAAGCTCCATGGGCGGGCGACAAAGAAAATTAAAAATTGAAATCTCCTCGGTCGCCATGCCAAGTTGAAGAAGCAGGTCTTAAAACTGCCTTGATAACCACCAATATGTGATATATTATTAACTGACCTGTTGGAATTGACAGCCCCCGATATCACGGCATTCTATTCCATAGGAGAAGATGGTTTTTTCCTCTCTCCATCGTCTCACAGCCAACTCTGCCAAACTATCACCTAGTTCTTTTTCAAAAACCATGGCCATAACAGAAGCTTTATTTTTATGATCATAAGTACAGGTCTTAGCTTTAATAGAAGCTTTAGAGGCAAGTTTTTCACTCCATAACTGTAATGATATCCGAAAATATTTCAAAACATTTTTTTTTTAAATATTAAATTATTGTGTTTTTGTAATTCCGATTACTAAGCAAAATATAAGCCCCAGAAGTGCGGCTGAGCTGAAACGTTGAAAATTCAAAGAGATATTAATTACAATTTAGATGTACCGTTATTGTTGGAATATAGATAGTAGTTATATAATCAACCAGTGCGAATTTAACAGGATACTACAGTAACGTATTCGATTGCACAAGTCATTAATGACGAGCTAATTTTTCAGCTTTCAAGTCCAAATGTAGATCCAAAATAGTGTTTCTCAAATGCACAAAGTCGACAGTGACTGGCCACTCCGACTTTAGTATTTTCTAAGCATTTAATTCGATTAGCCAATTCCAATTAACTTACCAGACAATTCATATTTCCACCTTTGGCTTCTTTTCTAAATTTATTCAATGCTCCAACGATCTCATTTTTCAGCTTACGTCCAAGTCCAAATTCAGATCTGAAATTGTGCTTCTCAAATGCACAAAGCCTATCACTGTTATCAACAGTAACATAATCTTTTATGTTATTAACCACCACAGGTCGGCGTGTTTCTGTCATTATTCCAGCAATGATGGTTTTCAGTGATGCGATTGAGACCAATCCAGGAATAGTTACACTTCCAGAATTGGCCTGGTTGTTGGTCGTTAAAGTATTGTTAGATGCATCTGGAAGTGATCCTCCAATTTGCACCGTGTGTTTGGCTTTTGTAGCATTTTGACATTTATGATATGGAGCGCTGATGTACAATATGGAAATCACCAGATGTAAATACATCCTGACCCGCTTGGTTTTATTGCAAGAATGACTTATTTTTATTTCCCATCGCCCGTTCTTCACATCATTTTATATTTTTATCAATTTTATAAACATCACTCAAAAGAGAGTACGTGAGGATTTTCCACTTTGAAATTCGTGGTATGTGAACCGTTCAATATTGTTTTGAACTATTGGCATGTCATTGGAATTTTGTTTTTGAAAATCATCGTAAATAGATAGTACATAAATCAAAAGAAAAATAAATCAAATTAAAGCTGCTTGTGGGCGTATATTGGCATGCCATCATATCATATGATTACTTCAGTAATTAAAATTTGTATTTTGAAAATGAATCATGTATAGATGCATCTTGATGTTACTCTTTCCATCTTCAGTTGGTTGTTCAGCCAATTTAGCAAACATGATACAGAGGAAGTTGAATTGAAGATATCAAAATCAAGTACATGGACCTTCCATCAAGATCTCTTAGGAAGGATTTCAAACAAGTGGGATCAAGTCGGACATATTAAAGCACCGGTAATCTATCTAAAGGATAACCATATTTGTGGTCTTTGATGGTTAATACATGTATATTCTTAATAACCCATTCCGTTTCAACATGTTTTTCAGTGTTTGTATTGACGAGAGAGAGAGAGGCAATAAAAATGAACCACAAATATTATATTCGACAGTTTATTATGGCGATGTGATATATCATTCTTATGATTGAGACATTTTGAATTTATTACACTAGTCAAGGATATATATCATTTTAGTAATCCCTACTGTCACGAATAATACAAGAGTTGTTGTGTGCAGTATCGGTTTGGGAGTGCTCCTTCAGATCGTTATGTCTGATCTTGTATATTAGCATTTTAAAAGTATATAAAGGTAATTTCAAAAAATGTTCCCTCCTTCAAATATTCGTCAGCCGTTTGATCAAAGGAAAGTGTGTGAGTTCGAGAGAATGAGGGCCCCTTTTTATACACGCACATCTCTCTACGTGGACGTATATTGTCGGCACCAATGAAATCAAATGAAATTGGATATGTGTATACATATTCATAAAACGAAGATCAAGTTCGAATTTGGGCTATTTTCGACCGTTAGAAGCAGAGTTATTGCCCTTGCCCCATAATTTTGAATATGCTATTACTCTCTTAGTTTTCTACTGATTTTGATGAAACTTAAAATGAATGTTATTGGACCTAAATCGAAAGGTTTAAGAAAGTTTAGTTTACTTCTGATTAAATTTAAAGCGTTTTCAATATTTAGGCCTCTTACGTCAGTTTTGAGGAGTAATCGCCCTTTAACCTCTATGCAGTAAGTGCTTCTATCAACATCAATTGCTCTTATACAATCTGTCCGTCCGTCCGTCGGTCCGTCAACATTTGCGTGTAAACGCTCTAAAAACTAGATTTTTTGATGGAATCAAATGAAATTCGGTATGTGTATACATATTCATAAAACGAAGATCAAGTTCGAATTTGAGCTATTTTCGACCGTTAAAAGCAGAGTTATTGCCCTTGCCCCAAAATCTTGAATATGCTATTACTCTCTTAGTTTTTAACCGATTTTGATGAAACTTAAAATGGATGTTTCGTTTTTACCATCCGCATGCCGTGAAGGGCGTATATGGCTGTGGTCCACTATCTTTATTGTTTCTAAATTGCCATCTCATATACATTGTTAAAGTATTCAACAGTAAAAATAAAGAATATCCCTGCAAGGATATTGAATAGCATTTTCAAAACGTGTTTTATTTCCATAGCAGAATGGTTTGTGTTTACATAAAAATAGCGTTGTAAAGTCTGTATAATCACATACTACAGTAATATACATAAAGAATTATATTCCCATACTTAGACTTCTTCAGAACTTCGGCCTAGGAAAATACCTGAAATAAAAATTCATACAAAATAACATACAAGTTATTCCGAATTCCAAAGCGAAACTTGACATTAATACGCCGGTTACAATTTCAAGGAATTCTACAACTACAATTCGAAGACATTTATTGAAATCCACAAGCATCGGAATGATTGCAATCTACAACTATTGATATGGTTTAAATCTACATATCTATTAAAATGTTCCGTGTTCTACAACTACACAAAATATATCTACATTTAACAACAAATATTGGATTCTACAACTACCACAATAAAGTTCTATCATTAACAGATTCTATTCTACAATTACCATCAAAACAGTTTGAAATCTACAACTACCAAAATAAAAGTTAAATTCTACAGCTACCGTAATAAAGTTCTATCATTAACAGATTATATTTTACAATTACTATCAAAACTGTTTGAAATCTACAACTACCAAAATAAATGTTGAATTCTACAGCCATCACAATTAGTTATATCATTAACAGATTATATTTTACAATTACTATCAAAACTGTTTGAAATCTACAACTACCAAAATAAAAGTTGAATTCTACAGCCATCACAATTAGTTATATCATTAACAGATTATATTTTACAATTACTATCAAAACTGTTTGAAATCTACAACTACCAAAATAAAAGTTGAATTCTACAGCCATCACAATTAGTTATATCATTAACAGATTATATTTTACAATTACTATCAAAACTGTTTGAAATCTACAACTACCAAAATAAAAGTTGAATTCTACAGCTATCACAATAAAATTAACAGATTATATTTTACAACTACCACCAAAACAGTTTGAATTCTACAACTACCAAAATGAGTTGAATTCTACAGCTACCGAAATAAAGTTCCATCCTTAACAGATTATATTCTACAATTACCATCAAAACAGTTTGCAATCTACAACTATCAAATTAATGATTGAATTCTACAGCTACCACAATAAAGTTCTATCATTAACAGATTCTATTCTACAATTACCATCAAAACAGTTTGAAATCTACAACTACCAAAATAAAAGTTAAATTCTACAGCTACCGTAATAAAGTTCTATCATTCCTAGATTCTATTTTATATTAACTATCAAAACAATATAAAGGTTGAATTCTACATCTACCGTATTAAAGTTCTATCATTAATAGGTTCTATATTACAATTACTATTACTAAAAACAGTTTGAAATATACAACTAACAAAAAAGGTTGAATAGTACAACCCTGGTAGTCTACCAATCTTAACATTCTACCATAAATACTTACCATTCACAGAGTTTGTCCTTATTACATGTTGGAGTTGAACCTCGGGATGCTGAACATTGTGCACATTGATTACCAGTAAGATAGGGTAGTTCATTTCTAACGTTGCCTCTATAAATATGAGAAGTTATTGGTAGCAAAGTTAATTGCATTTACATGCATATTATGCCATTTTTGAAGACATCTTAGATAATTTGATACCGTTATTGTTATGGTGCTTTTTGGGTTTTTTCCACACTTAACCAATGCCAGTGATGCAGAGCGGACCAGTTAAAACGGGATAAGACGAAAAACAATTGCAATTTACCACTCAATCAAATTAACATTTCATTGCACATTACCTCCCTTGAATGATGCAATAAGAAAAAGCTGCAATAACTCTTCACCATTACATATACTTACTTTGGCTCAAACAAACAGACCATGTTCGTCATATCACTACATCTTTCAGCGGCACAACCAATTATTTTAGACCTTGCCCAAACAATCTAAAACAGCAGGATATTGAAATGTGTATACGGACAACGTAGTGTAAAATTGAGGACTGAAAGAATTGGTCTCTTACGACGTATCTTCTTTTATTTTTACACCTGTCCAAAAATTACATATTTTGTACACATTCGGAACAGTTCTAGCCCTCAAAGCCAACAGGATAGCAACGTTTTATACGTATCTGTACCTTGCCGGGATGAAACACTCGTATAAGACCTACTCGTACAGTGCCGGGATAGGTCACTCGTATATGAACTGGTGGAAATAGAAGTCTAATATTGATGCATTGGATAAGTATTATTGATACTAAAGACTAACCTGAGAGAATTGACAACCACCAGTATCTCGACAATCGTTACCATATGAAAAATATTTTTTATTGTCCATCCATCTACTGAGAGATCTCCCAACCAATTGATCACCGATTTCTTTTTCATATACCATGGATGTAATAGCTGCTTTATTAGTATTTTGATAGGTGCATTCCTTTACTAGTTTGGCCGCTTTAGCTGCAAGTTTTTCACTCCATAGCTGTAACAAATAAATATATATTGACCCCAGATTTGAATTTACCGCAGCGTAGTGGTTTCAATCTAAATTGCTCAAGTTTTGTTAACTAGCCTAGTGGTTAGTTACCACGCAGGACACAATAATGTTGCTATCGGCGATATTCTGTCTAAATGTATTGCCAGACTGCTAAATGTCTCTGTATTCCTGGGTTTCATTGGAGGGTTTGAATAATATTGAAATGATTGAACTTACCAGACAATTCATGTTTTGAGCTTTAACGTCTTTTCTGATTTTATTCAAGTTTTCAACAATGTCCTTTTTTAATTTGTCATGAAGTCCGAATGAGTTTAAGAAATTTTGTCTCTCGAATGCACATAAATTGCTCTTGTTGTCTATAAAAACACGTCCCCATCTTCTAGGATTTCTTCGTCTATTTGTCAGAATGAGTTGTTTTCTGGGTTGAGAAAGAGTTGGTTGTCCAGTAGCAGTTGGTTGTTTACTACCAGTATTTGTCACAGTCGGCTTACTTGCGGCAGCAACAGTTTGTTTGTTGGTCATCATTAGTGTAGCAAGCATAGCTTGCAAAGACGCTATTGATAATGTTCCAGATGATGGCGTGCTTCCAGCATTGATCACCCCCTTTTGTGGTTCAGAATTTTGATTTGTACCAGACAGTGAGCTTCCATTTGGAGATGTTCCCGATAATTCTGTGACGTTTTGACAACAACAAAATGGTACACTGAGAAACACCGTAAGAAACACAACACGGAAATTCATTCTGCCTAGTAAAGTTTCGCAATAGCTAAAATTCTATATTTATCCGCTTGATATAGGCGCATATTTTTTTGTTGTTGTCATTTTTAAATATTCTTAAACATCACTCAAACACATGTCGTGATATCATACTTGAAAATATAGTAAGCTTAAAATATTTTAATACATCAAAGGGTTACATGTATTTCATTGAATTTATGGATCTATGCGCATGCTGCAGTTTCGTGACCGAATTTTTGTATTGGCAATTAAGTTTATCAGCCAATAATTCGTATACTTAACATTTGGGCTGTTAAGCTCAATAATGATAAAATGTAGAATATCTGTTAATGTCTTGATGGACACATTAACAGTTCAGATTGTATATATAACATCATTTTGCTTATGAATTGGCTTTTGTCATGGTGAAAATTCTCGAAAACAAGCGACCCTGCATGGTGCCAACATCCCTCTCTATTTCATGATTTTAGATATTGTACAAAATATTGGAGAATTCCAATGGGGAAAAATTTATTTAACTATTGTTAGTTGTGCATATGCAAATACTCCTATACTCCATATACTTTTATAAATTCAATGGGTCACGGTGTTCCAAATTATGCCCTTCTACGACGCTGTTTAAAGATAACAAACAGAAAGTAAATCAACTTTGATATTGTCAATCAGATCATGTTGACATGACTTAAGAGTTGTCAACATTTAACGTGATTGAGACGTACATTTTCAAGATTTATGGAACAAACCAGCAAACTACTAATACAACAATCTGTCAGCATTTTGATACATTGTATACTTCTTGAAATTTTAAAGTCTTTTTGTCGGATCCCATGAATATGAATGAATAATGTCAATGAGTTTGAAAAAATTCTGACAACCAACCAACCAATTCTATTACTGCAACTAAACACCATACACCAATGCCCCTCCGGATATATTACTTGCCCTTACGAACAATCAAGTCCGACTACAGGAATGTTGTTGATATTTGGTAAATATTTTTTTATGATATATTATTATGTATTTTGTATGATATGTGCGAATAGAACTAACAGTACAATAATAAAGATTGATTAATGTGCTCTAAGACATACTAGCTCAAAGACACATTAACCAAAGTACACTCTTTGATTGCCTCGCATAAAAAATTGAACGGATATATTAGTTAGTCGTACGTCAAAGACGCTTTTTTTGGTTTGTTGCGTGTGCTTTGCCCGATAAGTCACCACATGTAGAAGAACGGAACGCATTACTGCACATTACAGCTTTCTTATAAAATAAAGTTAAATGTCCCTTTTAAGATTTCTACTTGTTTACTACAAGGATATTTCCTCTTTATATTTTCATTCCAATGTGTTCAGAACGGTGGCAATCCGACCAATTTCGCGCGGGTGTTTAGCATCCAAACCACACCCCAATTCCTAATAATTTCATCATGATATGAACAACCTTGTAAAAGATGGATCCATAGTGGGACTGGGGTTTCTTTCGCACCTTGGTCAGGATTCTCACCCTTCTGGATTACCAAATTGCGCTTCAGACAATAAAAGAACGAAATGAACAAAAGTAAACGAGTTCTGTGTTTATTATAACCCCTTGGCCGCTTGCTGTTATTAAATTTACAAATAATACGCCAACTTGGAAGTATATGGTTAAAAATTATCTGCAAGAAATAAACATAGAAATAAAAAACATTGTGAAATATATTTTTGTGGTCATTTGTTTCATAGAATAATAATAATAATAAGGTATATAAATCAAAATGTATGCCTTATCTTCAAGAAAAGTTTCGACGTCACTTTTCAGATGCCCGACTCCCTAGTTCTTATTTACAGGGCGGCAAAGGGGTTGTATCCGCTATAGCTGCTATATGACATGACTATCGCAAAAGTTGCTAATAAGGACTTTTGCGATAACTACGCCATAAAACGCTTAGGAATTGCATGACCCACGCAGAGGTCTGACTAAAAAGTGGAATGGTGCAAATCGATCAGTTAAACTTACTTTCTTTTCATAATTCTCCAATCACATAGCTGGTTTTCACATCGAATGGTATCTCTAGGACACTGTTGACAATGGTTACCTTGAATATATGGTAACATACCAATACCATTTCCTCTAGAAATACAAAGATAGTCAGATGATATTAATATGATATACATCCAATAGGAAGATATAACTAGACTCAAATTAAACGTAAATGACACTTGGTATTATTTGAAAGAATGGTGGCACCGTAAGGTGTGTCCATCTAGATCTAGTTGGGTTGTCATCTGCAAGTGCCATTGATGAAGAAGTCTTCAGGCAATGATCTGTGCTCTGTGATGTTCCCCTATACCATCTGCTTCAAACTAAAAATGGAGTACATGACTTTGCCACGTAGAATTCTCGACACAATTTAAAAATGTTCATGACTTACGGTGGGTCAAACAAACACACTACAAACTGACTACTGGCACACCAATGTGAAGCACAGCCCATGGTTTTAGATTGGGCCCAGATCATCTGGAAAGAAATACAAATTTGCAATTTGTATTTTTGGGTAACCTTGGTCAACCAGAACTAGTCTTTTTTTTTTACATAGGTTTTATGCAACCAAAAAGCAATTTACATACCCTTTAGATATAAAATGTCATTTTATAAAAGTCTGCATAACAATTACCGTTATAGAGATAAAGTCAGGACATATTTTGTAAAAGATCCACTGACTTTGGCTTAAAATCCTGATGAAACAATGGTTCCCAAACTTTTGAACTCCAAGAGCCCTGGTATGCAACATCCTTTACGGGTGCGAAATGAAGATTCCAATAGATCAACGAAAGTCTTCGGGTGAACAGGGTCCAATAACAAAAACACCGAGATGATACCTTATAACTGATAATCATATGACATTCCTTTTTGAAAAGAACGTATGAAACTTTCCTGTCACTTTGTGCTGTTCGATAATAACCCCATGTATTACTAGAGCCCTTCGTTAAGAACCAGATCTTTGGATGAAGAGAACAAACATAAAGAAAAAATACCTGAGAATATGCACAAGTATTGGGTGTAGTAACCCTACAATCTGTACCCAAACGGAAATCATTCTTCTCGGCAATCCAGTGTTTGTTGATGTATTCTGCTACTTTATCACCAGTACTTTGTTGAGGGACCACGATTAAAGATTCACCACTAGTGCTGTTCCTGTGTAACAATTGACATGTTTGTGATCTTGTGCCGGCTTCTCTGGCTAAGCTGTTACTCCATTTCTAGAAATAAAATGACATCGACATAGTTCTAAGGGTGTTATCAAGTTTAACCAGCGTTTGGTCGATCGATTTCCTAATGAGGTCGGTATGTAGACGTTGTGTGTCCTGAACTGGCCGAAAAGTGGTCTGGATAGGCCTGCTTGGGGTTAGTCAATTATTTGTGTTCGGAGGACCTTATGATGATAGCTTATACAGAACCTTAACCAATTTAACAGGGGCTGAACGACAAGCTATTTTACAGGGCTAAGATGTAGTATCGTAAAAATAGAGTAAAAACTTACCATAACGTACATGTCTTGAGCATCAACACTCATCCTATGCATATTAATAAATTTCAGTAATAAATTCATAGATGATGCTGATAACTGATTGTGTCGAGAATTAGAAGCGCCATTGAATGTATTAAAGTTGTTGACGTTGTTAGAAAATTGGTTTGATAATTGGTTAGAGTTAGGAAATGCGTTGAACCTAGAAAATTGGTTATTCCCAGAAAATTGATTATTGCTGAAAAATTGGTTATTTCGAGAAAATTGATTATTCCTAGAAAATTGATTATTCCTAGAAAATTGGTTATTCCTAGAAAATTGGTTATTCCTAAATTGGTTGTTTCTAGAAAATTGGTTGTTATTCCTAGATAATCTGTTATTGTTGGTCAGAATACGATTGTTCCTGATGTTCCTGTTTGAAGAAAACCTATCTATTGAAATTTGGTTCGGATTTGATCTGACGTTATTTCTTCCAGAACGACTGTTCCAATTTCCCCAAGACATGCCGGACAATGACTGTCCATTTGAGACATATACCAAAGTTAACACAAACACTAAGCTGAACATATAAACCGACCACATTCTCACAGATTTCAAAGGAGAAAGCTGCGCTTCGATGTATTGGTTTCCAAGTTGTGGAAAAATTTCTTTGAACTTCTCTTTTACGCCGTGAATTGGTGATCGTCTATTACAAGTATAATTATTCATAGTTTAATTATGATTGATTATAGCTTTAAACAAGGACATGAAAAACAGTGTGTCATTTATATTCTTTTAATTGATTAGTAAATATCTTATAACTGGCATAATTTATTAGTCTTCTGTTATGAGAGTTTGGTATTTATAGCTATTGCTGGTGGCTCCTATATACCCACAAAAAATTATTTCCTTATTACCAAGCTATTCTCAACTGGAGCATAAATTCGAAAATCGGATGGGCGTTAACTTGGTATGCCACTCCGACAACATTCTTAATTAAACGTTGCATGTATATCAATGAGAACTTTTCTGCTCGACCTGAGCCAGACCTCCATGCTAAAGATCATGCACAGCCACTTTATCTTAATAAAAGTATCAGAAACGTGTGATGATTCACCAGTGTGATTTCTTACTTTATTCATGCACTAGTTGCTCAACTAGATGAGAGGGGGGACCGTGGTCTCAAGAAGGTTTGGCTCCCTCCCCCGGAAATATTTTTTAATATGTGTTATTCTTATTTTTTATGGGGATGAGGAACCTCTTAGGGATAGAGGCCCATAGAGTTAGTTAAACCAGACCCTATGATAGTTAAGCCACTGTCATACACTTCATGTCCTATGACTGGAAAATTAACACCTGATGTCCTGGTGGGAATTGCCAATTTTTATATACGTCTGTATGGGTCTCAACGTACAATCTTTCAGAAGATGTGTCAATATTCGAGAGATGTGATTGGAAATCATACCATGATGCAAAATTTCCTTTCGTCTGTCTTTGGTAGTATCAGTTATTGCTTTAATTACGCATGCGATCAATTTATAGCTTGACGGATTACTTTTAGTGTCTGTTTTGCATGTTGTATGGTTTTGACCAAAAAAAGTTCCATGCATTTTACCAAATACATATATTGTTTATATCATTTCTTTAAAAGTTACCTATTTCAAGGGAAATAACTGTATTCTGCACTATTGAAATGGAATAATAATTCTAAAATGTCATATTTTTTACTGAAAATTTCCCATTGCAAATTATATTATTGATTAATAGGAATATATACTCTTATTTTGCATTTGCAGGACAAACGCCATTCTGAAGCTAATGTGATGAACATGGTATCACGAATACGGGTTTTAACATAATCTTATTGAAGTATCACGAATGGGTGTGGTTTTGACACGATGTTCCTGTTATCGCTCTTTGCGTTTCATTCCACTTCAACTTTATCTTGACCACTGCAAAGATTTGCGTCGAAAGAATCGTGGTTGTAACAATATTGTGTACTTCTGTATGTATGTGAACTGCAGTAAGGTGAGGAGGGAACTGAAGAATTCTGCATTGATGCAGCGATAGAAATTTTGCAGAACGTAGGCCAGAAATGAAGAATTCTTTAGTATGCATTGATGGAAATTTTGCAGAATGTAGGTCAGGATTGAAGAATTATTTAGTGTGCGTCGTTGGAAAATGTAGAATGTTTAATGTGCATTGATGTAATCTTTGCAGAATATAGGTAAAAAAGAAGCATTCTTAAGTGTGCATTAATGCAAATTTTACAGATTGTATGTAAGAAATGAAGAAGACAGTAGTCTATGTAATTTAGCAACGGTAAAAATATGCAATAAAATTAGTCAAAAGGTTGATTGTTCACAAAGAAATTGGTCGTAGTACTTTGGTCACAGGAATATTGGTCGAGGGGAAATATGGTATAATTGCTTTCATTGCTATGATCAAATGATCAAATTAGTGAAACTAATTGCCAGGTGGATAAGGTAGTGACAAATTTGCCTGTGACCGAATTGCCGATTTACTATGGTAAAATTACCAAGCCCCATTTTGTAAGGCTAGCGACATAAATTCGCATAGTCTCCATCCAATAAATGGATTGCTTTTATCAAATTTAGGTGACTTCATTTGGCCACCCAATTCAATGAGCACTGATACTGAGAAAGATATACTGCATTAAAAATCTGGATGTAATCATTATTCATTTTGGTATGTTAGTGACATCACCAGGTATATGAATATTTTTAAGCCAAATAAGAGACCACCATATTACCACAGAAAACAGAGTTTTAATGATGCAAATAGAAGACCCTGGCACAAAAGCATACCGTGCACAATAGCCGTTATGAGTGCCATAAACTATGTTCAAGAATTTAAAAAAAAAAACGTACTTTCAAAATATTTTTTTCTTAACATAATTTACATTATTTACAGAACAAAAGATAAATAGGTATATATATATATAATTGTAGACAACAATGGGTCTGTCTGTAATGATGTTATGATGAGGTTATAAAATGTTGATGGATTGACGACTAATTCCAGAACTATCATGTCTTTTACCTAAAACGAAAAAAACACACCCAAACGATCAGTGAATCGATCACAAAGTATTAACCTTTTTTTTTCTAGTTTTCATGCACTGCACGATTTTTAAGTGTATATTATTTTAGTGGTGGTAAACATTTTTTATTGACTATTTGTGTCCTGATGAAGGAATCATCTGTCATCATTAAATAGAAGCAATGCGTTCAAGAACGACAATCTGTTTAAAATATAGAGCTAGATGGTTCGTTTCCTGTTTTGACGTTCATCGATTTGACAAAATTGTAACTAAATCGTTTTCTTGGACAAATGGCACTAAAAGTCCTACTTTATGCTAACAAATCAAAAGCACAGTTAAAATAGGACCGCCAGTCTATAAATATCTTAGAAATATTCAGATATAAAAATCGTATTAAAAAAATAATTTTATAGGGTGAACATGTTCTGCATAACAATTTTATCCGAGCAAGAAATGCAAATTGGGTTATCAACAGACACTCACAAAACGAAAGTTCTAAAAATCTTTTTTCATCAGATCGCAAGAACATTATAATGAGGCAAGCTGGAATAATATTTCGTCAGTACAATAGTGCTGAGACTTAAGACAAATGATTATCTTTTGTGGAGTGTCGTTGGAATAAATGATACGAGAATGGAATAACTGACCAAGACTAAGGTCATCTCACTCAAGATCGATCCAGATTATATGAATTTTAATAGGGCTAGTCCCGTTCAAATACTTACCAGTGGCAAAGATTCTCTCGACATGTACCAGAGCAAGCAGAACACGGTGTACCTTGTTGAAATGGTGGAATACCAATGATATTACCCCTGAAATTAATCAAAAGAATAGATTATTATAAGCAGAACTGTTGTACACTATAAAGTACATCTGGATATCTTTACGCATCTCCTCAAGGATAATTTAGCCATAGTCACTATTTTCACTCCTCATATTAAATGCAGCACCAAGAAACCTCTCTGTACCATGCCTTTGAATATGAAGATATTTGTTTAAACCCTTCATAACGAAGGTATTGAAAGAAACTGCCAGAGCAGCACTTACGAGGTCCAATGTCTTTCAAATTTAAACATTGTTTAGTATAAATAGTAAGTCTGAATAAAATAGTGGATCGTTTCGATCGAGATAAGATAATCAGATTCAATGAAAAACTTACTGTGGAGAATAAAAACAAACTAGATAATGCATGTCCGGGCATCTGTGAGCAGCACAACCAACTTCTGTTGATGATGACCAAACCATCTGAAAAGAGGGCAAAATGATGTTATCAAACGGTAATATAATGAAATTAAACTGCTGCAGATCTGCAGACCAGGGTTGCTATTGACATTTTAATATTTTTTACCTGGTGTCGTAAAAGGAGCACAGATTGTTCATGCTTGTGGAAGGCCCTATACCAAAATATTACCTGTGTATAATGACAGCTACCAGTATCCATACAATTCTTGCCATCATATTGTTTAATCTCATCATACCATCCATTTAAACCATAATCTAATAACAACTTGATGCCACCGCCAGTAACATAGGCTAAATTTTCACCACGACCAGCTTGCTGATGTCCCCATTTACATTGTTTAGCCCAATCATCAGACTCTTTTGCTAACTGGTTGTTCCATTTCTGTGAGATAAAATATTGTATACTTAATACAAAAATACTTATATAAACCAACGGACATTGTCTTCTCAGCAGAAGTGTCACCTCTTGGGATAAAGTCGTCTGAACAATTTCCTTGCCTTATGAAATGAATGGAGTTTTACGTCCTACTTTTCTGCACCATTTGCCTTTTGATTAAGCTCAGTTATCTGCATATTAGTAAAGGAAACGAATGTTTTTTTATGAATTGCACTGGAAGCGCAAATGATCCATACATACCTGTACATTTGTTAGAATTAAACCCTCCCAAAATTTTAATGATATGTATGTTGTGTCCAACAGGTGTTCGTACGTATGACTAGTATTAATATGTATGTTGCTTGTCTTAATTAAGTTTAAAAACTGCACTGGAACTGCGCAGATGATCCATACATACCTGTACATTTGTTAGAAATAAACCCTCCCAAAATTTAAATGATATGTATGTTGTATCCAACAGGTGTTCGTAAGTATGACTAGTATTAATATGTATGTATCATCCTTGTAAGATAGCACTGGTATGTTGGCCATGTCAGTATCACTTACGGTGTAACGAGAAAACCACATGTGACAACTTGTAACACATTTTCATCTTTTAAATTTTTTAAACCAGTAAAACGGGTTATGACGGGTTAGACATGCACTTATCAAAATATTTTTATTATTTCACGGGCTGTAGTTTGGATCTTATATAACATGGTCTATAAAAATGGGTAACACATTGAAATTGGGTAGCATATTTATGCTGATGATCTTTGAAATATAAGTACATCTTAATGTTATTAGTATTAAAATACCATTCTTCGATAGAAAATTTTATCTTAAAGTGATACTACATCTTACAATGAACATAAAATTTAAGTTCTCGAAATGGTCAATATGAGTATATCTTCATCAGTTAACTTACCTGGTGTCATAAAGTTACAACAGAATCCCTTTAAATCTGGAAAATTGGAAAATTCTTAAAACTAAGTAATTATTGAAAAACGCTTAATCTTGATATAAAGCGTTTTTCAATAGTTAATTGCATATTTATGAATAATCATTAAGTTTTTTGGATTTATCGGAATATATAAGGATCCTGTTATGTTATTTATGACACCAGGTATATCTTATTCGCCAAGTTTAAAATGCTTCAATTTTTATGTTAATTCCAAGACGTAATATCACTTTATATACATATCTTTATATAGACTATGTTGACGAGCTCAATTCAGATGTCTCCAATAGTCTTATTATAGACAAATGTCTGTTTGTCAATCTAATTTAGTTTAACCTCTCGATCAAATATGACTTTGATAATGGCATAGATTTATATTTCTAGGTTTATGGTGGAAAAAGGTTGACGACATCACTCCAAGGTTAAGCAAATAAGGATGAACAATTACAAATATTTGGGTTGATGTATTGCCATGTTTTCCAAAACCCAATACAACGATCACGAAAGTATTATTTTTATGTGTAGCCTGACGTGCACGGTCAATACGGACACTGTCCGCAGAGGAACGGTTTACTGTATGACAAAGGTTAAAATAGTTTGGCTTTTGAGCGAGATATTAGCTTTAGTTTTGATCTGTATTCTTAGGATATGTATATAACATTGTGATTTTTGAAAATTGGATATGTTTCGAGATTTAGTTTTGAGTTCTTTCCCTTGATAACCCAAAATACCCACAAATAGCTTCATCAACATTATACATAGACTAGAGTTTTGTATGCATGTAAATATGCAGAAGGACCTTGAAGATTCTTAAAATTTTAATCAGACAAAAAGTCGTGCTCACTGCACTATGTTGCCTGTCTTAATTAAGTTTCAAAAAAGAGCAGAAAATTAAAATGCAAAACTCCATTCCAATGGTAAGTTTCAGTATTCAGTACTCTATTTCCACGAGCTAGTTTTAATATTAAACCTTGAGGCAGCCGATCGTTTTTCCCGCCATTAAATTTGATTGACCGACGATATAACTAATATGACACATGAGTCGGAATTATATCAAACTAATATGACAATGTCTAACATTCAACCAATGGGGACAAACACACCGGAAACAAATAAATTATATTGCAAAAATTATTGGTACACACTTACCAAAGCATACATATCTGCTGCATTACTTGCTGATCTCTTAATATTGTGGAAATCTAAAATAAATTTCTGGTAATATGTCGGAATTCCGAATTCTCCTGCCATTTCTTCTGCTCTGGTATCTGACGGTGTTATGGACTGTGGTGGTCCTTGATTGCTATTTGGTTGTGGTTGGATCCAGAACATGGTTTTACGGAACACTCTGGAATTCGGTGAAGTTATCACTTGGGTATCTGTTTGTGGTTGGTCTCCATTGCTCAAGAAGAATCTTCTAAATGCATCATTACCCATGGGACTGCTGAGCGTTTCTATTAATGGACGTCGTTGGTTTGATTGAGTTATGATTCTCTGTTGAAATCGCCTTTGTCCACCATTTTCTAATGGTTGTATAGTTTGTACAAACCTACTGCCTGCTGGACTCGATCCACTTCGTCTTAAAGATATTATGGACTGAACACCAGGGCTGAACCCTGTATTTTCAAGTGTCCTAATCATCTGAGTTGGTTGAGCTACATTTTGAAATGTCCTAATATTTTGTATACGTTGTCCTGCATTTGGTAATCTCCTGATGTTTTGTACTGGTCCACTACCGAGATTGGAAACCATAGATTGCACCTGAGACAGTAAGTTCGGATCAGATGTTTGAATAGTAAAAGAATATCTCTGTGAATTCACATATACACAGGTACATAGTATTAACACAAGCTGGCATAAAACTCTCTCCATTTTGATTGTTGATTAGAAGACGTTAAACTGGTAAGAAATGTGAAACAGATTGCTAATTAAAGGCCACTAGACACCTTGAATCATTTAGCCGGAGGGCAAATTACGTTGTTACAGTACATAGTATTCATGGATTTTGATTGATTTCTTTTGTCATATTACGTTTAAAATGAATTCATTTTGGGATTTTGACCCCACCTTTACACTCAAAAGTAAACAGATCTATAACAGTTCAGGACCTTGACTTAGATTGTGTTCGGACATTTGAAACACGTCATTGCAGTAAAGGGTTTCCGTCATTTTGATGTCATATGTTTTTGACTATTGGTCGTAATGAATATGATGAATTGAATATATTTTGCGGAAATATTATTTATATTAATATTATTAGAGAACATTTATGCAATAGTGCCATTGTTAATGGAATTCCTGGACTTTCAGGAACAGTTCTTGCTCAGTTTTAATAACACCATTGACAGTGCAATTCTGAAAATTGAGTCATAGAGAAAATTTATAACCTTTCATATCTTATTTTTAATGTGGGGAATCGGGGGAGTTTATAGCCAGTCAGTTTCCTTTCGAGAAGTCTGACTCAAAGAGACGAACAGGTGGCAGGTGTAACGTGACTCCGCTTCCGCAATGAAATTTTAAAGGAGTGATTTTCGTGGTCATTTACCTATGCATCACAATTCCATGTCACTCAGAGTTTGACAACTTGGCATCCCTGAGTCACATGACTCATCTATCTCAACTATTTAGTACAAATTGGAAAATCTTGCATACTATGTGAGTGGTCGAAATAATCGCAGTTGCCAGTCAATTATTCGATGGTGGCTGACCCGATGAGATGTTTTGAATCGCCTGTCGATATGAGTCTTATCTCAAACATATAAAAGAACCAAAATTCGATTTTTTAAAACTAATTTATTTACAGGTTTTACAAGTTTTTTGGCAATAAACTTCTCTCATCAACTGATTCTTGGAACAATAACCTAAACTAGCCCAATAGTTACAACTTCTTTGAAATTTAGTTTCATCTTCACATGCAACTGTAATAGAAAAACATGTACTTGTTGGAATATTTAATCTATACTCTAAAACAAAAGGTTATGCGTTTTAACAAAAGCAAGTTTTGAACACTAATGTCCAACAGTAATACCTGAGTGGGACTATCTCAACTCGACCATTTGGTAACGTCAAGTGCAAGACCTAGCTTCTTGCGTGCACGGCAGGAATCCGGGATTTAGATTTGGTCTGGATATCCCGGCTTTTTCTTGTGATTCAGGACCGATTTTAAATGAGTTTGATCGGTCATCAAGTTTTCTAGAGTCGTCTCATGTCCCGACATTACTGCTATTGTCAGGAAAAATAGGAAGGTATCTGTCGGACAAGGATTTATGCCTGTCTCTCTGTTATATTCCTTTCGAATTTGGTGGGTTTATTTGTGTATATAGGCCAAAAGTTTAAAATTATGGTAGAATATGCCTCTATGTAATTTTGTATGCTCAAGTAGCATTTTCCTGTGAAATATCCAACATAAATTGCTAAAGATCTGACTTGAAGTACATGGGTGGAAACGTACTATAGAAGGAAATAGAGATGAAATTGACGACAAAATCAAAACCATTTGTCTTAATGGATGTTAATGTTGTTCCACACAATTCAATCATTGTTTGCCTTGTCGATTGTTCAAAATAACAACATGTTCATAACAAATTATTTGATTAATAAATGACAGTGATTGAAAACAATTGATCATTTTCAACCGTTTTTACATAAAAAAACAAAGTCTTCGACCGAATTTTTTCATCTTCATTGCGTAAGTCGTAGGGGTACTTTATCATAAATGATAAATTATGTACATGTAATAAGTTATCCATATGTTCGTAAAAAGGAAATTCATAACACCATCTCCGAAGTATCGCAGATAATGACAATCTTCTGAGATATCTGAATTGACAACTGAGACCCCGTCGACAAGAACATCATGTCATTTTATCGTCAATAATTACTAATGATCGCGTCAATATTGTTCGTCATAAATATTTTAGAAACTACATCTAACCGGAAGAAGGTGATATGACTTGAAGAGGCATTGCCGTTATTCCGATGCCTGGTTCGTTTACGAAAAAAAATACTTAACGGTGGAAGCGATGGTTTCCTTAAGTCATATAAATCAGCAATACATGCAATTTTTTTTAACTTGGCAGACTTAGTCTATCTTCCATTTTCTGTATATTTGAATGCAGCCGAAAGACGGATATTGATTCACCTGACAGAGAAATATTTCGAATTTCGATGACCTTATTGATTTTGTGTTCAGTGCCTCTTTTCGTGGACAATAGATGTAAAAGAGAACTTATCTTACCTGTTGGTGGTGATACTACCAAAAATGCAGGAGGATTACATCTGTCACAGGTTTTTGGACAGGATATTCTCACAGCATGGTTAGAGGCACAATCTGCTTTCCAGTGTTCGCAACCTCTCAATCTATCTACACATGTTGAATCTACGGTGGTTGTTTTCATCGTAGTTGTTGTGGGTTGTAATGATGTTCTTCTAACTACAGGATGGGTTGAATTCTGGATTGCAAACTGTCTAACGCACATTTGGTTTTCACAGTGGCTATTTTTTGGACATTTACTGCATATTGGTCCGATTGTAAATGGATATGACCCGTACATATTGCCCCTGTAAAAATGTATTCATTCATGTAAAGATAAAGCTTTAGCTTTGGAAACAATATCCAACACCATGCGAGTTAACGCCCAACAATTTTGCGATGACATCAAAAAACCTTCTAGAAGGAGGTAACATACCTAAATGCAATACAAAATGTCAAAAGCTATCCTATCTAGGATTAAACGGTTATATGTCTGTTTTAGAGATTGGTTACCTTTAAAAATGCTGTATCGATCAGGCGCTGTTAAATATTCGAAATGTCACACTGTTTTCGTGCATAATTGATGCAATATTTGAATACATTATGGTTCAAGAACGTGATAGTGAAACAAGTGGGAAAAACACCATATTTTTAACTGCATTATTATTTTTATGTAAATATTCAGTGAAATACTGTTTTCTTCACCGCATGGCAAGATTGAGGTAGAATTGTTCCAACGAATAGCCAAGGCTATTATTATAGCAACTCATCTTATGGTCGCTAATGCTCAATTCACGAGACTTTCCTAAACGCTATTAGCTGAAGGGTTATTTCGCTGAAAGGAATGAAAATCCACGTGAACTTACTCCTTACTTGGGATAATAAAAACAGGCGAACAATGTGGTGTCTTTAATCGTTCTGCCATTATCATTCATCACTGGACATTTCTTAATACCACATCCTACTGTCGTAGTGTTGGCCCAAACCATCTGCAATACAAAGAACACATTGAAATCTTGACCACCTCAACTGTACATCATCTTTTCTGCGATATTGCCAATAGTACAAAACCATCGTACATAATAGCCCAGATATATGCCCCGACCTCGCGCGTACAAGAATAAGAATTTGCGTTAAGACCTTAAAAAAATTACCCAAACTGGTGCCTCAGATCTTTAATTTTGATCCCACTCGCCTGACAATTTGCGAGTGAGATCGAGATCGAGATTGTTCTAAGGTGCAAGTAATATATCTGAGGCAATGGTGCAATAATGGAATTGCTTGGTTGTCAGCTTCGGGCCTGGTGTGTATACTAGATCTATCTGGTGTTGATATTTTTAATTCAAAATTTCACTCTGTTAAAGCACCACATATAACATAGGAAAACCCTCGGCATATACAATAGATGTATAACTAGCCACAGACAATAACCTTAGATACCAAGTATTTTGTCCACAAGATAGCCCTAGATAATACTCATTCAAAACTGACTTATTGACAGTCGGATTTTCGCCTCTAGATAATAATGGCGCAATATGTGGAATGCAGTCAAAAAGAAATCGATAGTGTGCAGGAAAACAATGCGCCTATCTTTTTCAACAAAGTTACATTTTTTTTTATATTGATGAAAATACGAAGCAGACAATCATGTCACCATATATAAGTACGGTTGAGAAACCAATATTTTCTCTCGTGAATAATGTTTATATCTCAAATTCAGCCATTGCTACTTAACATAATTCTAAGATATAATGACACATGACACTTAGATGAATTACCACGTCAATATACTCCCAATGTGTTGATATCAGTCAACTATATAGAAGGGAAAATAAAATGCATCAAAATACTGGACGGATAACATTTTGTGGCGTTATCAAAGTATCAAATATCGTTTAAGGTAAAAACACTGAATAGTTTTGTCTTCAGATGGCGATATTTAGCTTACTCGTCCTAGTCGTTGTTAGTATCTTTTATGAGATCACCCGAACACTCCAAATGATAATTCGTGATGTTTTGGTCGACGAGTTCAGATTGCATGAAGTTGTATACAATGGATTGAATTAGAAATTGGGAAGTTTCAGTTTCCAGACGCAAGAATCAAATATAACAAAACTACCTGAGTGTAATGACAAGCTAGTCCACAGTTTCCTTTTGATACCTGCCAATGCCTTCTTTCCTCATACCAACTATTGAGAGCATCTGTTACAAAGTCTTTAACAGATTTCTTGTAATCGTCAAAATATAGATTTTCACCTAGACCACTTCCTTTATGTTCAAATCGACATTTTTCTACCCAGTACGACGATTCTCGGGATAAGGCTTCATCCCATGTCTGAAAGATTAATGTGTGAAGTTAAATGATTTAAGTTGATCTAATATAATACAATTACGTGTGTCATTCTACAGAATATGACAATGTGAATGAATTTTTTCTGGATTTCCTGAAAACAATTTATAGCGTAAAACGTAAAACAAATTTATGGCAAATCAGTCGTCTAAGTCCTACGTAAAACAAATTGATAGCAAATCAGTCGCATAAGGCCTACGTGTGGCAATTGATAGCAATTCAGTCTTAACTGATCTACTTGAAATAATTGATAGCAAATCAGTCGTAACTGGTCTACTTGACATAATCTATAGCAAATCAGTCGTATTAGTCCTACGTAAAACAAATTGATAGCAAATCAGTCGTATAAGGCCTACTTGAAGCAATTCATAGTAAATCAGTCGTAAATGCTCTACTTAAAACAATTGATAGCAAATCAGTCGTAACTAGTCTACTTGAAACAATTGATAGCAATTCAGTTTTAACAAACCTTGGTATTGATAGCAAATCAGTCCTAACTGAAAAGTACTTGACAAAAATTGATAGCAAATCAGTCATAACTTTTACTTCCCAAATATCTTACCAATTTGATCATATTAGAAGCATATTCAGATTTTCTGTATGAGTTGTGTTGATTAACTATATACGATTTCAATGTTGAAAGATCTACTACAGCACCATTGACTAACATCAACCATATTATATTCAACCATATTCTTAAAGAATAAAATAAACTCTTTCTGAAAATAAAGTCGTCATTGCTTTTCCATCCGATTTCGTCAAGAGATTTATCATTCCATTTCTTTCTCATTTAGCCCTCCGGTTCCTCTTAATGGAAGACAAGTGTAAACTTTTTCAACTTGAGAGCTCCACTGTAACAGGAGATATCCTTTTTTATATGAAATACTCTTTTTTTCTAGAATTGGGAAAGCATGGAAAAGATCAGAAAGTCTGCGCTGAAAATCAAGAGATTTGTCATTCCATTTCGTTCTCATTTTGCACTTCAGTTCCTCTTAATGGCAGACAACTGTAAACTTTTTCGATTTGAGAGCCCCTCTGTATCAGGAGATATACTTTTTTTTTTATATGAAATACTTTTTTTTCTAGAATTGGGAAAACATGGAAAAGTTTACAGACTAGTCTGCGCTGAAACTTTTGCCACATTGACCATTAGTTCAACTAAAGATATCAGTGAATAATTATATTAATACTTTTGGCATTATATTTTTTTACAAGTAATATACCATTTCAAATTAGTTCAACCTATAGAGCTGTAAATACAATATATTATGGTCCTAGATTTGGTACTCTACAAATCCTGGGATAAAAGTATCTTTTTATATTGAATATAGTAAAAGTCTCGAACATAATTATGTGGTTAACAAAGTAGCAATTCACTTCTACGTTTTTTTAAAAAATATATTAACAATGATAACCTAATATTACAGAAGTTACTTACCCATAGAATTTTAAAAAACACATCATTTACAAAAAAAATTGTAAGAACAATAATCCTAGATATAGCATATGTGCTTTAAGCTGACTGGAGAATTAAGATAATTGTGTTAGATAAGATTAAAATATATATTTTAAATAACATGTCCAAATGTCAATTCACATCATAAACTGGCGAGACATTCAATATGTAAATTGGCTATTCTAATTATCGCAGGACATTTACTAGCCTCATTTTTTACAGGAAATTGGCGTACATATTGTTTACCCTTTCAAAGAAAAAAAACGGAAATAAAACATGATCGGTGTTAAGGAGTTTTCTTCTGTAATTATATTTAATTGTGTCAAGAAGGTCAGTTAAAATATGAATCATAGTCTATGAGGAAATACTTTTTTTTATGGTGGAATACTGTTACACGAAAAAATTCCCAGCGTATATCAGAACAATTTACGTGCATATATCAATAAATCTAAAACTGCTGTAAGTTTCTCGGTTTGTAAACCTCTTCTTCCTTATCTGTCATTCTTTTAATTAGTCTTACCGTAATCCAAAATCAATAAAAAAAACTTATACAGACCAAAAACCAATGGGGCTCTTCTCGATACGGATATAAAAAAAAACTGAGTCCATGGATTCTCACGTAATCAAAAAAAAAACTATTGTGCTAAAAAAAATTCGAACCGGCTATAAAAGTTAGATCGTTGTGCTATAAAACTAAGACAGGATGCGTTCATAACAAAGAACCAACTAAGAAATTTTCAACAATAAAAATAAAACCAAACTGTTGTGCTAGTAAAAACTTAAAGTTTCCTAGTTTCTTGCAGAGTTCTGGAATCTCACTTATTATATGACAAACCATGCGGTTACGGTCGGCAAAAACAAATGTTAAATAATATATAAAAAATAGTATTTAAGTACTGAAACAGATGGCTTGCTCATTCCGCTGGAACACTTTGCGATCGCGTCAAACATGCCTTATTGTACGACGTTAGATACGCTCATGCTTTCCCAGGGAAGCTCTGTGGGTAGCAGCTGCCACTTTCATGGAGATAACCCATTTTATAGGGCCATCCAGAAGATTATCGACAAATATGATAAGGCCGCAGGTAGAGGACAAGAACTTCAGTAAAACCATCATTCTTTACAATGTCAAGCTAATACGAACTTCGTCTTATACGTTGACTGTTACAACCACGGACATGTAGGTACCAGGGAAGTTTGTAGCTTTCGGTTTAACGAAAATCATTAAACATGCCATTCCATAACTAGAGTTATGTCCCTTCCTATTAGGAAACCTGTCAAGTGTCACGTACGCAACATGTGTATATGATTTGAGTGTACGTTAGCGAATACAGCCAATCATAGTCCTCGATAAAAACAATTAGCCATAATGTTATGTCTTTCTGTCGATTGCCTTGATTGCCTGTACAATCCAATCAAATCGTAGCAAGGTGACTATTGCAGTCAACAAGACATAAGACACAGATCGTAAGAACTTGACATTGTGAAGATAGGCCTATAGTCGTAAAGGTTCATAAACTAATCTTAATCAATATTAAAAGTGTATTATCATGGTAATTATTAAGTGGGAGAATCTATAAAATATTTCCACTAACATTACGATGCAAATTATACTTCTTAGGGTGCGGAAGGAAATTTAAACCCGAAATATAGGCCACAAGAGGTACTTCTGTTGCCCAGCCATGGGGGTGACATTACAGAAATAAATGGTCTTAATAAGGTATTTTAACCGGGTTAGCTCAGGGGGGAACACGGTATCACAAGTATCAGACTATAACTTTAATAAAAACCCTGTAATGATAATAATATACAATTATTATCACAGTAAAATTATATCTATTCACATAACATACTTATATACACTACAATACTATTTCAATACATTTGAAATACAATATATGCTATATTATGCGATGGAAAAAACGATAGGACACAAAGAATAATGTTAAATAAAAGTAAAACTAACCCAAAGGTGGGGTTTTAAACAAAGCTGTTGGAAACTGTTTTAACTATCAAATGTATTAAACCTGTGAATTAATTAAATATAATTAAAGGTAATTATAATATGTAATAATTGCAAAAGACTAAGCTTTACTTTAGATATAAAAGGTACCGTACCAAAGAATAGAAATTCAAGATGTCTGCCGTTTCTAAACATTAAAATACCATAGTTACATTTATACACCTCTCATACAAAATATAGTTACCCAGAAAGACAATAACCCTATAAAATACCCAAAACACACATACCTGTGAAGTTATTTGAAGGAAATAACTATGATGAAAAATTAGTTGAAGTAGCCAGATCAATTATTTCATAACGCATGAAACAAAGTTTCCTTCTACTTCAAAGACAAAGATAAAAGTAAAGTTTCTGACTGGATAGGTGATGTAACTCACTGACAACTCACTAAGCTGACCAATGACAGAAGGTGACAAGGTCCAGTGAGGTCAGTTCAGTTAAGAAAATAAGAGAAGGCAATAATAAGAACATTCGTATTAGGTCAGTGTAAAGTAATTATGTGCTTATTAAAACAGTAGTGGTGCATTAAGATAAGACAACATTTAAATAAAAACAACCCAGTTTCTGTAAAAATGCACCCTGCCACAGTATTTATCAACAAGTACACGTACGATATACAGACACATCTTTATGGAACACCATACTGGTTAATAATAATGATAATAATATTAACAATAGTAATAGTAATAGTAAAAGGACTGTAATAGTAATAGTAATAGTAATAATAATAATAATAATAATAATAAACTCTTTATTTTATATGGGTCAGTTATAACGTTGTTAAAGTTTTATGCAACGTTTCGCCGTGTTTCCCCTACAGAATGAACAAAGAAGTTTGACATGTTGGTGACCTCTCCCATTTTAGACTCATTACATAGACCTGAAGTTGATGTTCTTTATCTTGTTAAGATACCGTTTTATGATGGTTTTATTTTTAATATACAAGACTATGGACTGAAAATTACCGTTCGCCCATCGATCTGTTCATCGGCCCATCGGCTTACATTTCTTGTCGATGTGATAAAAACTGAGGTTCTATAGAAGCATATAACTTCTGTGTTGTTTTCACCAACCCAATTTGGGAGGGTTAATTGGTATTGGGGCTGGATTTTGTACTGAATTAAAGGCCCAGAAACTCATTTCCAACAATTTTGAGGTTCCAAAAAACGTATTAAAATCTATATCTATCTGATTTTGTACAAATGAAATGAATCAATCTATGATGAACTGAAAAAAGTTTTGCTGGGACTTAATTCTCACTTGCTGGAGCCCAAAATTTACGACCTAAATACGCCACTGGTGTGGGCGTATAAAGAGAGAATCTTTCTCTCATAATTTAGGTCTCATTGAAGTATTACTGGGAGATAACTCTTTTCTAGTTTTTCCACAATTAACGGACAACAATTGTTTTTTTTTTTATTTATATCTCGTGGCTAGAATAGAATGAATAATTTGTGCAGGCCTACAATAAGCTCTGTTTTTATATTTATCTTTATAATTGAATGCTTGAAAAACTTTACAATGAATACTTTACATAATAATACACAAGGCCTAATTATAGAGTATGACACATTGTCCCACATAGTAGTTTTAATAAACTCGTCCATGCATTACTGGGAGATAACTCCTTCTAGTTTTACAAAGTTTCAGACAACAAGTAAATTTTTATTTATTTTGGCTATATATAGATCAAGGACAATAACCCATACACTGCTTTACCACAAAATTGGTGAAAATCTATAACATCCTGATAAGATTACATCATAGATTTGGTCTAGTAATCAGATGAATGATTAAAGCCTTTAGGACTTTCTAATTATCAAGTTAAAGTAGGCCGCTTACAACAAATGTAAAGTTAAGTGTAATTAATAGCCAAAAATCCTCATCTAAAATCGCGAAAGCCACATTATTCTTTTTAGGTTTAGAACTAGCCTATGATGCAGGGTCTATAATACACATAGGCCTATCCTCACAAATATGTAGGCCTTATTTCGCGTTCTCATATTAGGCTAAAATAGTTATCAAGTCAATAATATCACGTTTCATATTTTCACAATCGGGTCAAATATGTAAAGCCTACTCAAATGTAGGCTAGGCCTATGGAGTATAGTCTACCTAAGACTTTGTCTTTTTGTGTACATGCGTCATATACGTACGCCTGTGGCTGTAAATACACAGAAGTCATAATATCATCCGGTTGAGGATTCTTCCCATATCATAACGTGCCAAAATGTGTATGAATCTTTCCGGTAATAACAAACATTTATCATGAACTCATCCTTCTAATTTGCTTTTTCGACATCCCTGTCATATTCAGCCACCAAACAGTGGTATATTTCGGACTATGTCGAATCGAAGGTGTTCCATTTTAACCCGGAAGTTTATGATAAAATGACCTCATACAGTCCCACAATCCAACGGTTTTATTTCCCCCGTAACAAAATGTGTTGGGTGATCGAATCAAGCCCCTGAAAAGTGATCTTTTTTTCATTAAAATGTGATATATTCGTAAATTATTTGTTCAAGGAATGGTAGTTCTTTGATTATACTAAAGGGTAATTTCATGTTTATTGTCAAAACTTATTTACAATCATTTCAAACTGGGCAAACTTGTGCTGTTTTGGCGAATGTCATAATCAAAACAAGTTGCTTCTAAATACTGTTTTGGCTCCATGCCATATGATTATGATATGACTATGATATATTATAATTTTTCAGTTTTGGTGGATATATCTTTTGCAAATTCTTTGAATGTATATGGAGCTCTATTATGTAAAAAAATCCATGTAGCCAAACGTCTCATGGAATGGGTAGGGTACTAACTCATCAAGTTGAACCTTACTTATGTGTTGTAATTTATTATTTGTTTATGTCATATATTATGCATGATTGTCTGACTATTTGTCTGTTCTTGAACTTTAGTTTGATTACAATGCTGTTATCTGGACTGAAGATAATGAAGTTCAAGGCTAATGACTACAATCTACAAGACTACAGAGAGTCTCTCGAACCTTGATGCATGAATATTATTGATCAACCCTATGGCCCTGATGCATTTTTACAGTTTGTTTCAAATTCAATCAGCGCCTGAAAGAGCTGTTGTTGGGATGGTTTATAGTCAGCTAAAGGCTGAGATCTTGAAGAATTTGCTTTGATACAGTATAATGAGCTAACAACTTTTTTCATTCTTTATTACAGTTATGGTATGGTAGAATTGATATCAAGGTTACCTTGACATGGCAAGTAAAGGCATTGGAATATGCTTAAAAATTAAACTTTTAGTAGTTGACTTTGTCTTTGAAGATGAATAAAGAAAATGGAAAAATATGCCTTTTGAGTGTTAGCTAGAATGATTGTGAAAATGGAAAGGTGTTTGGACATGTAAACATTGTTTATTTGTGTATTTATACCGTACCAGTACCCATCTTTGACATGGCCACTCCAAGGAAATCATTAAGTGAAAAGTTCCAGCAGGCAGCTAAAAAGAAAACTTCCAGCAAACGTCTAAGAACTCCAGATACTCCACCAGATGCTGGCCAGAAAGATGAACAGAAGATATTCCAAGATGAATCAAACCCAAAACCTGGTGTGTCTGAGGTGAAGATTGAACTGAAGAAAGAAATTGATGCTTCCAAGTTTTCTATGACCGTCAAATCACCTACTGAATTTGAATCAAGACGGAATGTTTTTGATTTTCATGCAGTAAAATGTTCAAAGATTGATATGAAACCAATGGCAATAGAGAAATTGAAGTCACCTCGAAGAATAGTTAAAGCTCAAACACCTTTAAGGAAACTGGGAATATGTGAATTTCGTCCAGCTGATGTTTCGCATATGTCTTTGACAAAGTTTACCAAAAGTAAGAATGACGATCGACCTGTCAAATTTCAGCTAAGCTCAGAAACAGTCAGTGAGTTGGATGAATCAAACTTGTCTCCTTCCCCACCAAGTGGAAATGAATCTGAACGTAAATACTCATCTTCAACCCCTAAAAGCAAGCATGATCAAAATTCATCGTCTGAACAAACACCCAATAACAGACGAAGTAGTTTGCTACGAGAGAATGCATTCGATGAAGTGGAGGACATGTCTATTTCTTCATCTGAATTTTCACCATGTAGTACCTCAACCAGTTTAAGGCTGGAAGATTTAAGTGATGAAGGAAGTATGAGTGACAGTAAACTACGAGAAAGTATAGAGTTTAGTGATGACATGACAGAGATCCACATTCCTGAACCACATCTACCAATAAACAAACAATTACGTATCGTTACATCTGTTGATAGAGCTCTTCATCCAAGAAGGAAGAGTTCTTTGGCCCGATCTCTTGGAAGATCGTCATCTGATAATTTGGATCACTTGGTATTTCTGGAATTTATGAAGAAATCTCAGTTGTCATCTTTTGTGCAATACTTCCCTTCAACGTTAACCATGAAAGACTTCAGGTACCGTATTGTTTATAATAAATGAATAATTCTATTAATAACTCTAAGCTTATTTCTTGCGAGGGATATTTTCAGAATTCAAAATTAAGCTCCCCAACTTATGATCAACAATTGAAATTGGATATAAGCTTATTTATTCTGACAACTTTTCAATGGTTTTCAAATGGTTTTTTGATACTTGACCTTGATCATTAGGGTCAAAATCAAAAAGGGATTCCAAATAGGGGTTTTCTCTCCTGATCATTATGTACGTGTTTTTCAGGGAGGCATACAGTCACCTGATGATAAAGCTTGACATTTTGATTCCAGATTTCACTATTGTCTTTTTGGATTTTTTCTAACAAAATTTTACAAGAGAATTCAAATATCAGCCTCAAAACAGTACTGTTTGTGACAGTTTTTTTTTGTATTCAGAAAATTTGCTGATATGAAATTGTAACAGAATCATAGTCATGGTAAATTATTCTGTGATTTTATGAATCAAATAATACCTTTATATTTTAGATGTTTAACAGAAGAAGATTTACAAGATCAATATAAAATAGATGATGCCCAGTGTCGTAAATTAATCTTAAAAGCAGTAGACAAGGCTAAAGAAGAAGAAGAAAGCGATGTGGAGGTAGGAATCTATATACATAATTTTGACATGTAAATAGGTCACATTTAATCAAAATATTTCATATTGTTTCAAAAGTAACAAATTGCCAAGAGCAACGCCGGTTAAAATTTCTTCACAATCTAGCGAAGAATCTAATCAGGTTCCACTTCCCCCCCTAACAATAATAAGCTTATATCAAATGCATTCACATCATTAACCTACATGTAATGAGATGTCCTGCAAAATTTCGACAAATACATTAACAGTGAGAGAGTTGTATTAAGCTAAGGCTTATAAATGTCAGATATTTGCATAATAGCATTATAATTTATGCTAAACAAAAAATAACACATTGTAAGTTTTATTAAAATTACAAAAACAATTTTTTTTTTTGCTGTTATTTTTTATCTCCATTGTAATCTAACATATTTTCTACTGCACTTATTCCAACTAAATGTCTTTCATGTTCTTATTTGATATTATTATTTGATATTATTTTCGGGGAATTCCCTTTTAAATGAAGGTTTAAACCAAGGTTTATCCATTAGTTTGCAATGATAATGTTAGATGAGACACATTCCTTATCAAACTTAAGCTTAAGCCAAGGATTAGCAGTCCCTGGCTTTTAAGCTTATCTTTGAAAGATATCTTTCACTAATAAATATTCCACGTCAATGTTCTTAATTAGTTAATTTACAATATGATTATTTGAAGATATTCATATTTTTTTTTACAGTACTTAGGAAGGTTTAAAGACCTAGATATTTGTTAATTAGTAAGATAAAGAACAGGATTCTCTTGCCAATTTTCTCTCATATTATTTGGCATCTGTTTTCTGTTATATTGGAATTATAAAGTTTTTATCACATTAGTCACAAGTGTCTTATTTCTTTGTGGGGAACTGTGTCAGATTTATTAGTTCATTGTTCTATAATGTTCAAGGCTGGTTGGTAAGCCTGCAAAACTTGATTTTAGTATTCCAGTCATCTGATTGGTCAATCATTAAATTGATTTTGAATTTAGTTTTGTTATCCAATCAGATTTCTTCAAAAATGGATTTTGTCTAAGTTAACAGAATTAAACCCCTTTGTAATAACAGCAACAGCTAATAACAAACTTTACAATGAAAATATGCATTTCTTAAATCAAGATATTTTCCACACCGATACAGGAATTGCTGATGTTTTGCAGATTACATTCTCAAACTTGTTTGACATATACAGGGTTCGCACAGTCTTGAAAAACCTTTGAATTCCGTCCATTGCCTTGAATAACCTTGATTTCAAAAAAAGTCTTTGAAAACACCATAAAAAAAAACATTTTCTCTTGAAAAGTCCTTGAATTTTGAGTTGAGTCAAATTGTGTATATTTTTATCATTAACCCCATTGACAAATATTAACTATCTTTATTGATTTCACAGTTCAGAAGTAATGTACGTATGTGTATTCTGTCAGACTAATATCCTTGAAAAGTCCTTGAATTTCAAAGCCCAGAGTCCTTGAAAAGTCTTTGAATTTTTGATGGAAAGTGCTGTATGAAAATGAAATGAAATGAATGGAGTTTTACGTCCTGCTTTTCTGCACCATGTGGGCTAATGAAGACGGGCAACGCCATGTAGGGTGCAATGAGGGAAATTTTGCCAGGACAGCGGCATTAGCCTGCTCTTTTTCGATTTCCAACTGTCGAGGGATTTAACGTACAAAGCCTGTAGCACACGGGGCCTCGGTTTATTGTCCCATCCGAACGACTAGATGCTTTTTCCATGTCAGCCCCTCGTACCTGCATCACTGACAGGGGGAAACCGGGTTGAAAAATCCGAAGGTATTATCTCGACCTATGCCGAGATTGAACCCTGGACATTCAGGTTAGCGAGCAAGCGTCTGAGCCACCGCGGCTCCAAAAAAAAGTGCTGTATGAACCCTGATATAACTATCAAGACACATTTTTGTATCAGATCCTTTTCATACCAGTAATGAGAAATTGAGTACTGTAATTAAATTTGCTGCAATTTCTATCATTTTGGGGTAAAAAACTGTGCATTGTATTCGGAAATGTACGGTATTTAAGCTTTTGTAGACAAATTTGTTCTATACGGGTATGTATTATGTAACTGTATTATGTAACGGTATGAATATATATATATTTGTCTGGAGAACTGTTTAAGTATGACTTTATGACCTTAATACATCATGTGCTTGAAGCTAAAGGTAATAAGCTAAAAATATCAACAATTATACGATTTCCATCAAACCTTGTAGACAAATTTTCTCTATAGTCTTATTTTTTCTGAGAAATTTAAAGGCCATGCTTCATTGGTTGAGATGTAAATATCACAAAAATTGCATAATTCCTTCAAATAACCTTATAAAACTGAAAATTTCACTTCTTATTACCGGTACTGCATTTTCTTTTCTATATATGGCAGTGTCTCAATAAAAGATCAGCGGTCTTTTTAATTTGAGATAATTCTAGACACATGAATTTTAAGGCTTACATTTCAGCAGTGAGCTGTGAACACTGTTACTGATTAGCTTAGCTAAAAAAAGAAATTCCAATTTCTAAGATCAAATATGTCCAGCTTAAAATAGTTTGATAGTGCTAGACCAAGTTGAAAGTTGTGAATGGATCAGGGTATGTGTGAGTGTCTATTATTATCTGTGGTTGTGGGAGTACTGGTATAAAATGATAATAATTTAACCTTCAACACAGCTGTAAATACTCCAGTATAGGTTTCTTATCTTCTCACTAACACTGTTCAATGATTTAAATCCTAAATTACAATATTATTTGGCCGTTTTCAGTTAAATATAGACCGGTCAATTATTTACTGATTATAATATACCGGTAATTGATTTTTTTCAGTTATAGCATCTTCACAATGTCTTATACCTTGACTGCAATAGTCACCATTTTTGTATTGTGGAAGTTTGTAAAGTCTACATTTACAAACTTCTGTGATACAGTATCTTGCGATTTTGATAATTGTAGTAGCGGGTGTTGCATACAAGTCAGACCATTCTTACATTTTTCAAAACACCTGATGATACTTCTCTTTGGATTTATAAGTTAATATTTCGAATTGATTGAAAACTAAAGAGAATTCTTTTGCTGGTTTGAAAAACTGTCATAGAAGATTAAGCTTATATGTTACAATGTATATTTGTTATTGCGAAGTGTAAGGTAACTTTACCTTGATTAGTAAAAGCTAACTAAATAATAACAGAATAAATTGTTCTTAATTATAATGATTTTAGTTCAATATGTGGACAGTTAAGATATAAACAAATCCTATCTTGATATTTTTCCGATACATTTTGTCTCCTGTTTTTTTTTTTCTTGATAACATTTTATTTATTGATTTTATATCAAAGAAAAAGTGTACTTACAATATAACTTGGTGCCTCTACCATTTTGACGAATCTGTATTGTAAGCATGTGTAAGGACATAGATGTCTGCGACAATTCCTTGAAAGAAATATGTTGTTATAACGACAAACCTATTAAATTAACTCATCCAATGTGTTGATGAGACATCTCTCTATATTGGTTCCTACTGTAACTAAGCAATGTTGACGTCATGGCATTATCATCATCAAATCCATTTAGAACTAACAAAGAGGAATCTGGTTTCATCAGATTTGACAGATGTATGGAATTGCTTAGAAAACTATAGGCTGGCCATGAGAGCATGGTGTATGAAAGCATTTCATAATATCCACACATTTCAAAATATAAAAATTCTGGTGCTCCATTCTTAATTATTTGAATATATATCTAAAAGGGGCACGTTCATTTTTGGGGGTTAATGTGGGTCTTAAATATAAGTAAATTATCTTCAGAAGTACTAGAAATATACGAATATTGCTTAATTTCTTCAAAAACTCAAGAATTTCACTTACTATTTCTCTATAAGTCTTTTCTTTGTATTGGTAAGTCTCAAACATGGATAATTCTAGCCACGCATGTATTTGAAGGCTCAAATTTCGAAGGTGAGCTGTGAACACTATTAGCTAAAAAAATTCCCATTTCGGGGACCAGGTGGTTAAACGGATGGCGAAGCTGTTCCTTTAATGGTAACAATTGTATTCAGTACCTGTGCATAAAATATCATATGATCAGGGCTACTTATAACATAATGTGGTCTCTCTAATATGGATGTTGAATTGAAAGACAGAAAATGAATTGTTACTAGATTAATACAAATTTGATTTTCCAAAATATTTTTCTACATTGTTTTGCGGACAAAAGACTGTCATTTGTGTCAGGTTTTAAGATTGATACCAGTTATAAAGAGATATTTTAAGACATAATAATACATGCAGCAGGATGATATTGTAAATAATCTCGCCACGAGTCCTCGAGGTAAAAAAAGCTTCAAGATATGACAACTACGTAAGAGGATTAACAAGTTCAACTAATGTCAGGTGAAGATTAAACCTATAAGATCATTTTATCTCAGTCTGAGATTAGCACCTACTTATTTTTACTGATCTTTCAACTGATTTAGACTATTTTTGTCTTAAAGACATGATGTACTTTTTAAAATGGAAAAGTTCAAAGGTTTAAAGAAGAACAAAGGCGATAATAAAAGATGGATGGATGACAATTAAGAAAGAAACTGTGAGTTCCCCATACACGATAAATTTGTTGACATCAATTGACAAGAGCATCGAAGTATTGACGGATATTTATCATTAATTAAGGTGACTGTGTGTGGGTTAAGCCTCAATATATTGATCAATAATTCCTCTTTTTTCGTTTTTGAGAATCCTCTTGAGCGAGGACTATTGCTAGTGTAACATACCCTTCAATATCAAATAATTTAATCAGAATGGAAAAAGCTGAAAATAACATTGATTATGTATAAGGACCTTTAGTCAATGAACATAGCGTTACATTGTCTCCTAGGACCCTATATTTTTTTTTGACCGAAGATGTAAAACCCCCATGTTTTTGTGTGATTTCTTCATAAGTAGTTGCTTTGTAGACATAGCAACCAAACCAGATCAGACAGTGTCTATAATATCTAAAAAAATTACTGATATAGTGCATAGACCACATTTTAATCATACCTTAGTCGCAGAAACGGAATTATTTAGCTAAGCTAATTATGGTAGTTTCGTCCATTTCTAATACTTCTGAAAACTATGTACATATATTCAATTCAAAGCCCAAATCAACCCTTGAAAATGGCTGACCATGACCGGATCATGACTCTTGTCCTAATTAAATTTGGTATGTTCTTAGTTTAAAAAGGGTCAAAAACAGAATCAAGAGCTGAAAATATTTCAGTCCAGGGATGTAAAACTCCCCTTGTCATTTTGTTATATGAAAAATAATTGTCAGTATATTTGAAATTTTTGATTTGAAGTTCTTGCCCTTTACTCTTTTGAACTAGATCGGAAAGGATGAAATATTTGAATCATCAACTGGGGCTGGTTTCCCAGCTGAACTTTTCACATTATCCATTAGACTGATGAATGTTATCCCTCTTAAAGTTAACTCACAATATCTTTGAATCAAAGAAGATATAACATCCATAGTATAAGGACAACTTCAAGTTAAACAGATGCTGTTAACAGCATCCTATCCCATGAAAACTCAAAATGTGCTCCATGTATCATGATATAAAGTTGAAAATAATCATTAATGTCAGCCTGTACATTATAAGCTAAGCTTAAAATGGAAATGTAGAGTTCAACAAATTCTAATTGAACTTGGCCTGATGCGTGGGATGTAAGATGGAATTACACATACCATGAGATAGTTGTATTAGTAAGAAATAGAAATGTATCAACAGATCAATTTGACTTTTCTACCACTTGATGTCAGCTGTAATAAGGTGGTACTGACTATATCAAATGTTACTTACAGTAGAGAGTTAGCACTATAAATATCTCATCTTTTCTTTTCTACTCTTCCTATGATTATTCTCTTCTGTCTGAACTTGAGAGATCATGCAATTCTTGTAATCTTTTAAAATAAAATGAAGAAGGAGTTTGATTCTGTTTTCTGCACCTGATTTGGGCTAATGAAGACAGGCAATTGTAGTGTGCAGTGAGGTAAATTTTACCAGAAAAGAGATATATGCCATCTGTTCAACGTGTACAGCCTGGAGCATAATTACACAGTGAATTCTTCCTTCCCAATAACTAGACACTTTTAATGTCAGCTCCTCTGACTTACGTCATTGATAATGGGGAAATGGGATTGAAAATTCTTCAAGAAACAGAATTTTTCTTCGCAGAATTGAGCTATTCATCGCCTTACATATGATTCATCAGACTTTTTGTAAGCTAAACAAGATTAGAATCCATGACCATCATAAATTAAAAAGGCCTGAAAATATTTGTTCAACCTTAGAAGGTGTAATTTGGTGAAAAGATGTCTAATATCTTATGTTTATTAGGTCCAATATATTATTATGGTTGTTGCTTTGATTTTGTTATCACTAATTGTAAAATGAAAATTATTATCATACTTTCTGAGCCACCTGATAAAGTGATGTACTAGTGTAGAATTTTCAAATGAAATTTTAAACTGTAAGTTTTGATGAACTTCTATTAAGTCCTGTATAAGTTTCAAATTAAATTTTTTCTTTATACTGGTGCGCCATTTTTTTTGTCCAATTATACCTTAGTCTCAGAAATAGGAATTTTTTAGCTAAACAACTAACTTTCGATGACAACAATTAAATCTGACATTTTTTGAATGAAATGATTTATTATCCATCAAATAGAAGTATGGACAAATTATTTTACTTGTAAGGTTCTATAAGATTAGACTTCGCTATAATTGTGTTATTTCAGTATTTCAATTAGTGATATATTTCAAGAAAAACATCTGATCAAGTCTAATGAAGGTATTGATTGAAGTCTAGTTTGCAACCTTTTAATGATTCCTGTAATTAGGGACTAGAAAAAAATATATAAAATGTCAGTGGTAATAATCAAAGGCATAAATGTGTTGATATATTGACTCTGTTTTCCAAGATAGATATAAAGATAATAAGATAAAGTATGAAGAACATAAAAGAAGTATTTCATCAATCAGTTGCCTCAAAACTTTTCCGTTGACCCTCATTCATCACATCGTTTAAAGGGATAGATGCGCCATTTTTTGACCAATCATACAGTAGTCTCAGAAACATAAATTTTTTTCAGTAATAATGTTTACAGCTCACTGTCAAATTTGAGCCTTCAAATCCATGTGTGTCTAGAATTATCCATGTTTGAAAGTTAAATAGACAAGTCTTCATTTCTTGAGACTTTGCCATATATAGAAAAGGCATCTATAGAAATTGGAAAAGAAACTACCAGTTTCAGATATTTTGAAGGAATTATGCGATTTGTAGTACTTAACTGAGTGTAGCCTTTGTGACATTAAAAACTCGTGGAAAATACTCAAAAACATTTTAATAGTCTATAACTTATAGGTTTGTCTTATTGATTTTCAACTTTACTTCTTATCATAAGATAGACATCGGAAATGTCTTCTGTCACTGACTTCAAAATATATTCATTTCCATCAATATTTTATCTTTCATTAATAAATTGAAATGGAGTCTTAAGGCTTAGGATTTTGTAAGAAAGTTGTTCTGGTTGTTCTCTTTGAGGTTTTTTTTCTTAACAAATGGTTAGAAATTTCTGATTGCGTTATTGATGTGAATGAGTTTAAAATGTCAGATTTGTAAACGTTTTTTGTGAGAGTTTAAAACTATAGATGTCATGTGCGATGTTATTGTGTTAAAGGGAAAAAATAATCTAAAATTTTTTTGATTGTGCTATATATAGTGGTACTTGTTTTTCTAGCAGTATAGAATTTTCAGAGAAAAAATGTGTTAAAGGGAAAAATACTCTAAAAATATTGTGTTAATATATTGTGTTAATATATAAAAAATACTCTAAAAATATTGTGTTAATATATTGTGTTAATATATAAAAAATACTCTAAAAATATGTGTTAAAGTGAAAATACTCTAAAAATATTGTGTTAATATATTGTGTTAAAAATATTCTAATTTTCTAATTTTACAATGGAAGGGATTTAAGAGAAAAAGTAGATAGTTATTCTCAATGGATTTAGCTGTTTTGAGGAAGTTTTGACTTAAATCACATTCAGTCTATGAAACTCATAGTTATGCCATAAAAATACATTTTCGTTTTTTGTATAATCTAATAATTCCATATAACCAAATCTATCAAATAACCAACCCATGATTGAAGAATATGAGATGTGTTTGCACTCAAGTTCAGTCTATTCATGTTCTAATTATTCATTAATTCTTGGCAGTAGGTGAAGCTTCACCTTTAATAGATACTTATTGTATTTGCTATATATCTGGGAAGGATATGAACCAGTCAACAGTAGACAGGTTTGATGAGTTAATATGAGCTAGAGTTGAGTGAAGTTGTTTATCAGAATTTCTCTATTCTCTAGCTCAAGTCTCTGACTGAATGTTAAACTATGTGTACAAGTAGTGAATACTGGCCTCGGGTATGGTGTGTATGAAATCAATGGCCTCTACTATATTTACATTCTGTTATAGTAGAGGAAAAATCAATTCTCTACCTTCTGGGATTGTGGCAAAGTAACATTTGCCAGTGTCTGTTTAACAATACGGAATAGTTTTTCGTGTCACCATGCCTGTGTTTTTGAAATAAAAAAGTGAAGTGAGTTATTAATTTGTACTGGCAGTGAATAATTGATTGGATGAGTGGTAAACGTGGTGAAAATGGAGTATGACGTTAATGCCAGGATTAAAAACTGTGGGTTAAGGTAAAGGGATAATATGAAGAATAACAATACTGTTATTAACAATGTGGAGATGAACATTTAAGTTATTAACTGGTCATTATTTGGTTATATTACATATTCCAACAGATATCTGGTTATTATTCTCAACAGATAACCTATAGTACATGTCAACAACCTTTTTTATCTTCTACCTTGGCCATAGATAAACTTCTGTTCAGTTACCATTTAGAATTAATCATTCACTTTTATCTGACGGTGAGAAAAATCAAGGACGATCTCCAGCCGGCTGTACGAAGACTGTTAAGTAATATGACTTCTTAACGTGCCTTAACGTGAGTTTTAACTATCAACAGTGAAAAGACTTATTGAAAGTGTTAAATAATCTGGAAAAGTGTATTCAAGTTAGAAGGAACCACTATAAGCTAGTGTGTAAGTGAATAATAAACTGTTTAGATGACATGCCAATAGAGTGAAAGTCGTATAGATCTTATCAATAGTAATCGGTTGGTCTCTATTCTATTGATTTGAATAGTTCAGTAATATCTATGTAGGTGGTAGGTTTAGTTTTGTATGTCATCTCTATCTTAGATTCATTTCAACCACAAAATGTCTCCTGTGGTTTTTCATTTTGAATAAAGTGAAATTAAAGTATGTCATATACGATGGTATGGTAATGACAAATATGGCTGAAAAATCTGAAGCCAAAAGCAAGAGAAAAACATTTGAGTTGAAACATAATGTAACAAAAGTTTATGACGAAGACTTTCAGGAATGGAAGAAACAGAAGGATGTCTTACCACCACCACCACAACAGAAGGATGTCTTACCACCACCACCCAAACAGAAGGATGTCTTACCACCACCACAACAGAAGGATGTCTTACCACCACCACCAAAACAGAAGGATGTCTTACCACCACCAAGACAGAAGGATGTCATACCATCCAAAAGGAAAGATGCTTTGCCACCTAAACAGAAGAATGTACTACCACCAAGACCAAAACCCAAATTAAAACGTTCCGATGCTAGCTTGATATTAAAGGACCACGTGGAACTAAAACAAAACTTTCTTGGGTTGAAGCGTAAGGAGACGTCTCATTTAAAAGACTCCGAGTCGACTTCCAAAACTCATCAGGAATTAAAAAAGACAGTGCCAGAATTACATTTGAGAAATCAGGATGGAAGGCATCAGAAACTACAAGTGGAACCTAACAAGAAGTTATCACTAGCAGTGACACAAGATTCAGAAATAGCAGCACTTCATAGGAGTTTAGAATTGAAATGCGATAACATACTCCAGGAGGAGTGTTCAATGCCAACGGATTCAACTGTTGGAAATAAACAGGAACTCTCTCCATCCAAACAGAAGTCATTTGAATTAGAACATAATGAATGTATGGTATATGAGGAAGATGTACCTGTCATTGTGCGAAGACGTGGGTGTATGCTACGAGTTAGAATAACATCATTTACTGATACTGATTCAGATGGAGATATTCCAGCACTATCAAATAGTCAATCTAGTGTAAGTTAATAATTCATTCTTTTTGTAGTAGTGTTTTATATAAAGAGGTGCATTTAAAGAGACAGATTCACAATATGTTTGACCAATTTGTACTGTAATCTCAGAAACAGAATTTTTTTTAGCTAAGCTAATCTGTAATAGTGTTCACAGTTCACTGTCAAAGTTTGGCCTTCAAATACATGTGTGTTCAGAATTACAGAGTTTGATCTCTTGCCATTAAGACCTATATTATACATAGAATACAAGTAAAATACTTTGAGGTATTTTTGAAGTCCCTTTTTTACATATGTCACCTTGGGCAGAGAAATAACATAAGTATGGTCACCGTTAATTTTCAAGCAGATTAGAAAAGCTGTCAGATAAACAGAGTAGATGCTTTTGTTACTAAAATGTTGGTCTCACATTAGGATGTAAAATTCAATATTAAGTTGTCATAGACTGAGTGAAACAGTAGAATGTTGTGTCCCAGGTATAGAGTTTTAACAACTACTTCGATGATGACTTCAGGATGGTGATGATGATTAATATTTGGCAAGAATTGTATCTTAGTTATGTAACTTTTAAGCACATGGTTTCCATATTATATAATTTTTGTTGAAATGAAAATAGATTCTGGTCTTAATAAATTGGAAGTGCGGTCAATTGCTCAGTCCAGTTGAATATAGTTTTTATTTTTAATATAGCCACTTCAGTTAAGGTCTAACGACAGTTCTCTTGAACATTTGTCAAACTAGATGACCTTTCATTTAACCAATCAAATTTTTACCCTCTCCAGCACTGGCTGATGATGCGATGTTTATCAGCTTAAGTCTAACGGTACAAATGTTCAAGAGGACTGTCGTTAGACCCTAACTGATGTGGCTACATTATAAATAGTAAGCTAATGAAAAACAGATGAAAGTTTTGTATTCATAGGAAAGTTTTGACACCATTTATGAGATCTTTATCAGTAATATTTCATTGCCACCATAATTGCATGAATAATGATGAAATAAGCTATTTGTGCAATTGATCGAACATAACTTGATGAAAGTGTTTAAATTCAGTCATATTTTAGGTACAGAAGGCAATTATATGCATCTGTTTATGTTGCCAAGTCTTTGGAAGTTGATAAAATTTATTTACACATTGAATGTTATACAAATAGCAACAATTAAATGGGTTGTGATGAGAAATTTTTTATTATGTTTTCAATATATAAAACCTTATGTTAATTTAAATATTGTTTACTCTAATATCAGACTGAAATTTGAGTTTGAATTCGGTAGACAAATGATGTAGATCAATAGTGTAGATTTTCATTGTAGAGCAATAGACCTTACTAAAAGCTATTATTGGTGTTTTTCAAGCTCTATATAAGCTTGTATATGATGTTGGGTAGTAGTAAATGTATTGTGGAAAGATAATATCAGTTGCATTGAAATATTTATATACTTGATGTAGTGTACTTTCATTTTTTTTGTCAATCAGTTTATTTTTAACCAAACAGAGGAAAATAATACTAAAAATTTAAGATAAAAAACTTTTTAAATAAGCTTACATTGTATAATGTTATATCAAAAAGGATGGAAAATTGTGTGAATGTTTTATTTTTTTTTTTAACTAAAAGCACACTTTCATATTCCAAACTGAGAAAAGATCAAATAGCTGTAGCCAAATTATGAAAAAGTTTGAAATCTTCATAGGTTTTAGTTTTCTGTAAACAAATGAAGCCAATTTTTGGTCATATTTCTTAAAATTTCCTAAACTTATTGTAGGTTGGTGTCTTAATGGTCTTCATCAATTTTGTAAAATAATAAATGGGTCATATGTTCCATCACTATTATTTGTATTGAGAGTTTTATACCTGATAAGAGTGATTGTGAATAACAAAACAAAAAGCTGTAGAAACTCTTTAATTTGTAGATGAAGTGCAGTGATTCCTTTCATGTCATAGAAAATTGCTGTTGCTTAGCAATGGATATAAATTTCAAGACATTTTTGCTCTTGACATTTTGTCTTGTCTTTAAAAGGGATTATTATGGTGTATTGAAAGCTGAATTTCAATTTTTCCGTTGCAAATTAACACCAAAAAATACCATTGATCTTAAGAATACAGTACTATCTACAAGTATACACCATCAAATTGATATTTATAGAAGTTAAATTTGGATCTATAGTCGAGTTCTTGTGAATTCATATATATGCATGAATAGAATATTTGTGTGCATTCATAGTGTATAGATTAATGACAGATTGTCAGAACTCATTATAAAGGTTATTTTTTCAATATACAGTCAGTAGGAATGTATAATTTGCATTTTAGTCATACACCTGTGACTGATTTTTTGTGAGAATTTCAATGAATAATTTGAATTTTATGTGAGAAAGTGTTGATTATGCTAAATTTTAGACATAATATCTGTAAACAATCCACATATATCAGGGATAGAGTTCTCAAAATATTTGCAAATACAGAGCTCATTTAAGCTGCAAATGTTTTATTTCAGTATGAAATATTATCTTTAAAAGGTTTAAAGGGGGGGGGGGGGAGCGCTGTGTTGATTGTCAGCTCCATAAATTTCAATTTCGCTATTACTTGGAAAACTTGGGAAATTGCTTAAGATGGTCTGCCATTTGCAATCACCATCCAAATGTTACAAGATTCCTGATAGGATAAACTTAATAGTGACGTATGGTTTGCCAAGGGAGGTTATGACAAGAATATGGGATTGTTCAAGCAATTGTTAGATGTGAATAATCGTACTGTTGCTTAAGGAACATTGGATAACTATTGGCTGTTATCAGAACATTTTCTTACAATTGGTACTCACTGCTTATCATGGAATTGTTGTTAGCCACCTGAAAATTCTGACTATTGTCACTTTGATCCTAAGGATTTTCTTATTAAAGAGCAAACATTTAAACCAAAAATTTCAATAAGAATAAATGGGTTTTAATAACACTGAAATATTTACATACTGTCTCTTTGATAATAAAGTTTAGACATTAAAGAATGACGAAGTTTGAAATAATACATAGTTAACGAGCATAATATATTTATTTGCTTTAATGCTTAATATGAGTTCACATGGAGGTCAAAGGGCATATTTGTCTAAGTATATCTTGATTATTAAGATCTAATCAAAACTGCTTACATGGTTCAATGATACTATTTTCTTTTGTCATGTGTTGTGTTACTTTGAACTGAGGTCAGATTTTCACAATAACTGATTTTCTTAGTGCAGACATAATTTCATTTTGGTAGTTATATAAAGGATTATTCAACACAATCATAACAAATAGGGCTGAACTTTATGTGACATGTAGCTTTTTCAAGTGAAAATTAAACATAAGGTTTGACTACAATTGAATAGAAAGGAATTTATAACTTTTGGAAACGGTTGAATTAAATAAGTTTATTTTTTTACTACTCCCTACATAAACAACTACTTCAGTTAGTAATCACTTTTAATCAATTTCTCAGCATGCATCTTGAAGAGCTCTACATGAATATTGTTTATTTCGCAATTTTATAAAAACTATGATAAAAGTTCTTACATGCTAATTATTTCTAAGTGCCAATAAGCTTGACATACCTGTGAACAAAGTGCAAATTGTAACTGACATTAAAGTTGTATTTAAAGTTCCTGATAACTTAACTGGTGAGTGAAAGTTAGATTGAACACGATATAAAGAAAAATTCTTTCTGATCATAGATGAGGATGAACGTAAGCCACAGAAAAAGGCGAGAACTAGATTTGCCTTCATTAAGAGCCCATTCTCATATTTTATTGATCATTTGTAGTTCATTATCAGGACATAGTCTGAAAATAATGACATGTGTTGGTAGATATTAAATGGTGAGATAATGTAGGTATTGAAAAGAATCAATATGATAATTATTTATTTAGTTATTAACTATATGTATTATATATATATATGATAATTGATAGTATTGTTTATTCACAATATATATCATATCTTTAGTTTACTTCTAACATGTATTATTCAAGATCGTATTACACAGTGGCTTAATTATTTTTTTTTTCTTGAACTGTCACTGGTTAACAGATGAATCCTTTGCGATAGTTGATTTAAGGTTTGAAGGTTTAAAAAGAATACAATTATGAAAGAGATTTAAACCTATGTCAGTCTGTCAGACATATTTTCTTTACTAACTTCCAGGTCATTGTTTCTTATTATAATATCATCTTTAAAAACTGCATAGTAAGAGGGTTAATTGTTAAAAGTATTTTCAACTGTATATGATGCCTTTCATATATTTTGAAAAGCAGAAACCAATTTTTACTGGATTTAATTTTGTTAAATATATTTTTGTAAGTTAAAGGGGCATTCTGATTTTTTTGTAAATCATTTTCATTAACAAAAACGTGGTAAATTATACCTGAAAATATTTCTAAATTATGCTATGTATCTGATCAAACTGAAATTGTTTTAAAAGGGTTAATTAAAAACTGAGATTACTAATTGCTAATTAAGCAGTTTGACAGTAGTTTTCTAACAGCTGGCAAAAAGCATAACAAACGTTAAAAGATGCTCAACCTTTTACGTAAAATGTTGGCGTTGAAAAATTAACGGTTGTTTTTTTTAGTTTAAACTTTCAGATACGTTATGGGATACATTTCTATAGATTTTGGTTTATAGTTTTCACAAATTCGAGCAAAAAAATTCTTCAACCTATAAAAAAAGCAGAATATCCCTTTAAGATGTAATGTAAAATTTGCCATCTTTGATCACTTCATGAAATTTTTAAAATTTGAATAACGCCTGTTTTTAATACTGGAATGACTTTCTTACATCTTATGACCTTTTGTTAAACTCAATGTTTCCTTTTATTTCTCTATTTACTCCGACTTCTGAAAGAAATAGCTTATAGCGATAGTGGCTCATGACGTTGAAATAAAGGTGAAGACGAGTGGCTTCCAACATTGCACAAAGCTTTTGTTAATCTGAAGAAGTTTGGGTTGAGTTTAATGTCCGACCCAATTTCTTGACTTATTTTAAGCCTTGTCTGATTGGGTTATATTGCTAACATATTATCCAACCAAATTACTGCATTCACAAACTTCTGTGATACAAGTAATGTGGCTATTTCAGTCAAAGGTACAAGACACCATAATAGCATGACATTGTGAAGATAGTCATTCTCATAACTTAAGAATTGATGATAAAAATAAACTGATATTAAAGACTTGAAATGATAATAACAATGAAAATGATAATAACTGACTGATGGGTGATAATTGATAATTATGATAGCTGATATGATAATAGAAATTCGTTCTAAATCACTCTTATCTTTATGTTATTGCTAGATGACAATACAATCCTTCTAGTTTATTCTAGATAAACTGTCTATTCCACCAGGAAATAAGACTTTGATGAAGTAGTTTACCTATATCCAATCTAATCAGATGAGCTTATTTATAAGAGCTACTTACTGTCTGGACTAGTTAGGTCAAATTGTATCTATCAGTTAGAATCAAATTAGTAGAAAAACGCTCCTTATTAGCTCTTGTTAGAAAATCGTATTTCTTACAAAGAAGTTTTAGGCCTACTTTTCTAAACTCATGCATCGTGAATGATGATCTCTGTATATAGGCTTGCTCTATCTTGCTCTTGCATGATGATCTCTATTGGGCCTACTTTTAAAAACCTATGCAAGATGTATTAAGGCCTAGTCTTTCATACTCACGCATGATGATCTCTAGATATGTAGGCCTAGTCTTCACATTCATTCATGATGATCGCTGTAAATAGGCCTAGTCTTCAAGCTTGTGCATAATACATGATATTCTCTGCCTAAATCATTCATACTCATGCATGATGATCTCTGTAAACAGGCCTACTTTTTCATACTCATTCATGATCTCCGTATACAGGCCTACTTTTTCATACCCATTCATGATCTCTGTATACAGGCCTACTCTTTCATACTCATGCATGATGATCTCTGTATATAGGCCTACTTTTTCATACTCATGCATGATCCCTGTATACAGGCCTACTCTTATATACTCATACATAATGATCTCTGTATACAGGCCTACTCTTTCATACTCATTACATGATGATCTCTGTATGGGCTTACTCTTTCATACTGACATTGATAGCTTTCCTGGAGGCACCTAAGTAAGGTATAAATAAGAATTTGTACAAGCTGGAATATTAACCACTCATCAATTTCAACTTTTTTTTTTATGTTATTGATGGTTATAAATTTTTAGTTCCTGTTCATAACTGAAGAAAATATGACCAGATTAGAATGTCATAATCAATCTTCGTTGAAAGTTTTTTCTGTTATCTGGTCAAGTTTTTCTGGAATTACAAGAGATTAGAGGTTTTAGACAGGAAATTGAAATATAGTGCAAATGGAAGATTATGTTTCCTGGATTTCGATAGAAAACCTCACGCTAGATTTATAATAAAATCTGAAAATATTGTCTCAAAAAATGCTTTTGATATTCCCTTATCTTCTAAATATCCTATTTCTACATTTGCATACATGTATCTTTAAGCTTTAGATTCTGAATGCGAGGACCATTAGATGTCACTAGCGCATGTAATAAAAACTTCGTGTCGGGAATTTTGCCTTGTGATTACTACCTTACTTTTTTCTTGACTTAAACAGATAAAATGGATTGCAATATTGCATGTCAGCTACATTTTTCCATGATGAATTAGAATTATGCCAAGGTTAATGTAGGTACAAGTATATAAATCATGGGTTAATTACTGTATATTATATTTGAAAATGCCATATACATACCACATGCACATTCTTCAAATTATCTAATGTTTTTTTATAATAAATGGTATAATGAAATGAATATGTGCCATTATTGCCTATTTTACAAGAAGTCCTTAAGAAACATTCCATATTTAAATTATCAAATTATTTCAAGTATTTAGCTGCTCTTAGGTGGTCTTTTTTTTTAGAATAATTTCTCTGTGCTTTCAGCTGATGAATATTTTGAATACCAACTACTATGTACAATATTATATTCATTTATTTCTCAGTACAAACCATTCCAATTTTTTTGGCCTTAATTCAAAATTTGCCAAAGTTACTTATTGACAGTTATGTGGAATGTATGTTCATTAGTCAGTCTCATATTTTTTTTTTGAAAATGGTATTAACAACTCTTAACTTACTTGTTTAACTTACACTTTATAATTGTTCAAACTTAAGTTTTGAATTCAATTACACAATAATCTTGAAAAAAAAAGATATAGATTTACAAAATTTAGAAAATTAATTTTTGAATTGAAATAGTGCTTTCAAGGGATCCAACACTTCTTCCATTTAGACGATTTCTCTACTTTTAAGGCCAGTGTTTTTTTTTTTTTTTTTTTGAATAAAACCACTAAAATTGGGTTTGAGGAATGAAAAGTTTTCGATATAAAAAGTGACTTTCAAATCATCTTAAAATCTCTCAGTGGAACCTCCACATAAGAGCCTGTGGCCCCCTTGACCCTCAGCTGATATTTTCCATTTCCTATATTTTTTTTTATTCCTTGGATCTCTGGTTTTCAATTGGAACTCTCTTAAAATATGCAGCCTGTTTTAAAAGTGACATCTCTCAAAGTTCTTTATGGTTTTAGACTTTGAAAATAATGATGTCACTTTGTGTTATTGGCCCTGTTCTTGATTGAGATTTAAGTATGGTAATAATCTTTATATAATTTAGAATTGAAAATGTTATTGTCTGGAATATTTTCTTATTACCTAATTACAAATTCAGCTGCTTTGCCAATTCAGACAAAACATAAATATGGTTTTGGTTTTACGTTACGTTTGAATGTTTAAGAATCCATGGCTCAGATTTACATCTAGATGTTAATTTTTGTCTTATTTAATGTTTTTCAGAGTGATTTCGCACCAATATCACCTCTACCATCTCCATTAATTAAAAAAGGAAATGATCTGCCCTTTGGTTTACCAAGCAGTTTACGAAGACTACAGAGAACACTATCTGAAGATGCTAAACAACGTCGTAGAGAGAGTATGCCATCTACACCAACTGGACCAGCACCAGCTGCTATTGTACAACCAGCTTCCATTAATTCTGGACAAAGCAGTAAGTTGAATTACACATTGAGATCTCTGCATCCAATTTATTATCTGATTTGCATTGGTTTATGTTTATGTGCAAATAAATAAATCAAGTGCTAACAATCTGAACCGCAAAAGGAAACCAGAAAACTGACTTTATGGAATGAGAGAGTATCTTTATGTATCCACACACGACCTCATGACGTATAGTGGCATGTAGTATCGCAATACATCAATTCATCGATGTATCGTGCCAACACTAGTAATAGGGACCATCAACTGAACAAAAAAATATGTTTTAGATAAGCTGCATATAGTAATTGAGAAAGGACAATTTGATTGTCTAGTAGTGAGCTGACAATACTAGCCTCCAGCTTCAATATTGATTACATGATTATCCTTCACTAACACCATTATCATTTTATTCCCTGGATAATTTATACCCTACTTGTATAGATTTATATGTCAGATGCACTCCCAGTCATAACACGTTACTGATTCTGACTTTGATAATGGCTTAATTGGAATATATTTAGTGTCTTATTATCGCATAAAAGCTATTTGCTTAGTTTTCATCTAGATTCATTAGCCCAATGAGGTCAAAGAAGTAGGACGTAAAAGTCTATGACTTAACATGTAGATTTGAAATATACCATTGAATTGCAATTGTGACGTAAGGTTGTTTACAATCTCTCAATAGATGATAAAAAAGAGCAGGCCAATGCCTCTGTCCTTGCGAAATTTCCCGCATTGCACCCTGCATGGTGTTGCCCGTCTTCATTAGCCTATATGGTGCAGAAAGTAGGAGGTAATACTCCATTTAATTTCATTTCAATAGATGATAAATACTATCAACCCAAAAAATCAGGAGTAATTTGGAGTTCTTTAGCACAGACTGTTAGAGCGTAATTTCAACATGGCGTTATTTGCTTTGTTGCGTTGGTGGGTTCTAATCCGATCTGCGTGTGATAGTCTGATGACCGTGATTAAGTCATCTTCACTCATAATTCCAATAGAACTAGAAAATGGGTACAGAACAGATAATCAAGGAAATATCAGTACCACAGGGTTTGACCATGGACTAACTGGTAGAAAAGATCTTTCTTTTCCTTTCTTACCTAAATTTACCGTGGTGTGTGTAGACTTTAAGATTAGTGTTCATCCTTTTCCTGCTTTGTCAGATAGGAGTTTATCTTCATGTTAAAGACTACTACAATTCAACAATCAACATGTATTTTCTCTTAAATGTCAAGAGTTTAATTGAGTGTTTGTAATATTAAACCGCCACGAGCTGGCAATAACAGCTTCAATGTATAGCAAACAAACAATTCTTTCAATCTGCAATTTATGATGATAATTTTGTATAGAGGAAAGATCTCTTAAACTCTGAAACATTGCAATAGAATCTGAATTTTTTGCCGTCTTGGGTTTGACAAGTTGTACCCAGATACAGATAGTCCTATATAAGTAACATTAGATTTTTTGCCCAGTTTTCTCCCTGAACTCAGGATTGACACAGACAAAATTGTGGTTTTTTTTTTTTCAAAGCCTAATACCACATGTCTTACAGGTTGTCCGCACGAAAGGTTCCTGGACATATAGAAATCGCAAAAAAAAAAGAAGAATAATCTTAAAGCTATGTTGTACTGATTCAACCGTGACTTGACAGATTGTATTTAACGAGAAATAAATGGATCAGTGTTAAGTTTATTGGGAGAATTAATCTTTGATAATCTGTTAGAACCATAATCCAGTTCATTCATAGAACAATTTTTTTATTCACTTTATCTAAAATCAATTGTTATATATTTTCAGCTGTTGGTGCATTGAGTTTAGAACCAACTAATTTATTACGGATGAAAAATACAATATTAGGCCAGTCAGCACCATCTTTAACAGCTACTTTGGTAAGTTTCAATCCATTTATTTCATTTATCAATTCGGACTTCGGATCACGAAAAAATCTTGCTGTTACAATGTTGTGAGACAGGAAAAAAAACAAACCTTTTGTCAAAAACTGTTTCATTGAATAATTGAAATATTCAAGTATGATTGGAATATAGCGTCTAGATAGTCATCTGGATGGGACAATAAACCGAGGCCCCGTGTGCTACAGGCTGTGCATGTTAAGATCCCTTGACCCTTGGCAGTTGTCCTGGCAAAATTTTCCTCATTGTACCCTGCATGGCTTTGCCAGTCTTCATTAGCCCATATGATGCAGAAAAGTAAGACTTAAAACTCTATTCATTTCATTTCATTTCTTGTATTTGTTGTCTGTCTACTGGCCTCATAATTTTGTGACACGTATTAAAGTCATATAATGTTAAAACAGGCAGTATGCAAAATTTTTATTAAAAAAAACCATAAATTTTACCTAGAAATATTTTTGAAATATGCTATACATCTATGTATCTATTTGATCAAATTTTGATGAATGAAACTATGAGATAAGTTCCGGGACACATTTCTCTAGATTTTTGTGTATAGTTTTCATAAATTTGATCAAATAAAATTTCTGAGCTACCAAAAAAAAAAACACAATGCCCCTTTAACATCATACGCTTGAAGTTCTATAATTTGAAGTTTAGGATTTTTTTATCAATAATCTTAAAAATTATTAAAAAAAAAAAGATTCCAAGATGTAGATGAATTACTTAGGACTTAATTGCTTCATATATCACTACATATCATTTAGTTGATTCTATGATTGAATGTGCCTACCTACGGCATTAAATTTTGCACCATAAACACATCTTCTTTTGTGTCAATTTTTTGTATAAAATGACACAATGTCATTCATTACATAAGATTTATTTGATGTTTGAAGTTATAAATAACAAACAAGTTACATAAAAGTTTAAAGAGATTGTAACAGAGGTTTTTTTTCTTTTTTGTGTGTCCGGGGGGACAATTTTTCACCATTCCAATTTTCAAACAGACATCTTTGGTTCCTGCAATTTCACTCTTAATTGGATATTTGATGATGTTACTAATCTTGATGGGCCTTATATGATAAAGCATTTTTGCAATTAGTGATGCCACAGAAATCATATTTTTAGTGGAATTGCAGGAACCATAGACAGCTGATCGAAAATTGGAATTGTTGCTGTCAGTGTCCTCAATACACATAAAACAAAAAACCTCTTGACAATCCCTTTAAACATGTAAATGTGTATACCATTATATATGACTGAAAACAAGTCATGTTTTTAAGAAAAGCTGGTATAATGAGGTCTAAATAATTGTCACCTAGGCCATTATGATAATAAATCATATGGTCAAGAAGGCAGTTATTCTATGTAACATGCAATTGCCGCCATTATACTTTCTGAAATCAATAATAGGTCTAGAAGTAGCTAAACAACGTTGCAATTATTATGTTTCACTTGATTAATGTTTAAAGTAGTTTCATTCAAAATCAAATAAGATTGTTAACTTGGTTCAATAGAACTATAGAACATAATCTTTTCAAGCAGATAGCATTTTTAGATTCATAGAATCACTGTGTTTTAGATAAATGCTTCAACTATTGTTTTCTTAAACTACATGTGATTGTATTCAACTTTCTACCTTACAATAATTATATAGCCTAGGTCATGACTAAGAGAGTTGTTTTTGAAATACATGTTGTTTATGGCAGCATGTTCAGGTTAAAGTGACTGTTTAAGGAATTTATTATTTTCTGAATTATGGGATGTAAACATCACGATTCTCCTGCAATATAAGAAAAATGTACTCATACAATTCATGCTGTCATGGTGTCCAGAACGTCATCATAATCAAAGTGCAGTTCTGACTGATGCTGTCATATAAATTGGTTGTAAACATCCTGGAAGTTTAGAGCTATCTTCACATCCACCGTACCTTTTTCCACTTAATTGTTAAGGACCAGGCACCTGATTTGATTTTGAAAAGTGATGCGGTTAGTTGAAACTATCAGTCCATAATGAAATTATTAAGATTGGCTCAGTAAATTTTCAACTAGTTTGACTAGAATAAAAAAGGGAAGAGCAAGATCTTTTTTTTGCATGCTGCTGGCTAAGATAAAAACTCATGACCACCATTCTTCTGACATATTCAAGCCAACCCGAAGATTCTAATGTTCTAGCCAACTGAACCACAGTCTGTCAACAAATGATATTAATAAGACTGTTGGGTATTATATTACACTTTTTAATTGAAGAGTTTCGAAATTGTCTGTTATCATCTAAAGATAGATTTCCAATTAGAAATTCCCTGATTGACTTAAGTGCTTTTAACAATCAGTAAATGAGACTAGAGAGAGTTCTAGAGATATATCTCAAATAATAAATAAGCAAT